>NW_026974836.1:1517446-1820935 GCF_030014295.1 Loxodonta africana | reverse complement strand
CGGCCTATTGTGGCCTGCAGGACTCTCCGTTTGGGCCTATTCTGGCCTACGGGACTCTGTTTGGGCCTATGCTTGCCTACGGGAATCTCCGTTCAGGCGTATGCTGGCCTGCGGTATTCTCAATTTGGGCATATTCTCTCGCCTCCGGGACTTTCCTTTGGGCCTATTCTCGCCTGCGCATCTCTCCGTTCGGGCCTATTCTTGCCTGCGGGACTCTCCGTTCCGGCCTATTCTTGCCTGCGGGTCTCTCCGTTCGGGACAATTCTGACCTGCAAAACTCTCCGTTCGGACCTAATCTAGCCTCTGGGAGTCTCCTTTGGGGTCTCCTGTTGCGTGCGGGGCTGCTCCATTCCAGCCTTTTGTGCTTACGGAGCTCCGATATTTGGTCCTGTTCTAGCATGCGGAGCTCCGCTACTCAGGCCTGATTGTGCGTGCGGGGCTCCGCTACTCGGGCCTGTTGGTGCATGCGGGGCTCCACTACTTGGGCCTGTTCTTGCATGCGGGGCTCCGCTACTCGGGTCTGTTCGTGCTTGCAGGGCTCTGCTACTCGGGCCTGTTCGTGCGTGCGGGGATCCGCTATTCAGGCCTGATAGTGTGTGCGGGGCTCCTCTATTCAGGCCTGTCCTTCCCTGCGGGACTCTATTCGGGCCTATACTTCCCTGCGGGACTCTCTTCGGGCCTATTCTGCCCTGCGAGACCCTCGCTTCGCCCCTATCGTGGTCTGCGGGACCCTCGTTCGGGCCCATTCTCGCCTTCGAGACCCTCCGTTCGGGCCTATTCTTGTGAGCGGGTCTCTATTCGGGCCTATTTTTGCCTAAGGGCTCCTCTATTCGGGCCTATTCTGGCCTGCGGGACTCTCCGTTCGGGCCTATTCTCACCTAGGGAACTCTCCGTTCGGGCCTTTCTGGCCTTCGGGACTCTGTTCGGGTCTCTTCTTGCCAGCGGGGCTCTTCGTTTGGGCCTATTCTTGCCTGCAGAACTCTGTTCGGGCCTCTTCTTGCCTGCACAGCCCCTCTACTCGGGCCTCTTTTTGCCTGCGGGACTCTGTCCAGGCCTATTGTTGCCCCTGGAAAACTCCGTTCAGTCCTATTCTGGCTTGTGGGACTCTGTTCGGGCCTATGCTTGCCTGCGGGAATCTCCTTTCAGGGTTATGCTGACCTGTGGGATTCTCAGTTTGGGCGTATTCTCGCCTGCAGGACATCTCTTCGGGCCTATTCTCGCCCGCGGGACCCTCCGTTCGGTCGTTTCTGGCCTGCGGGACTCTCCATTCGGGCCTAATCTTGGGAGCGGGAGCGGGACTCTACTCGGGCCTATTCTTGCCTAGGGGCCTCTTCTATTCGTGCTTCTTCTTGCCAGTGGGACTCTGTTCAGGCCCGTTCTTGCCTGCAGGATTCTGCGTTCGGGCTTATTCTTGCTTGCCGGACAGTGTTCGGGCGTCTTGTTGCCTGCACGGCTCCTCTACTCGGGCCTCATTTTGCCTTCGGGACACCGTTCGGGTCTATTCTTGGTCCGGGAATCTCCGTTCGGGCCTATGCTCGCCTGCTGGACTCTGTTCGGGCCTATGCTTGCCTGCGGGAATGACCGTTCGGGCCTATGTTTCCCTGCGGGACTGACCGTTCGGGCCTTTCTGACCTTTGGGACTCTGTTCGTGTCTCTTCTTGCCAGCGGGGCTCTTCGTTTGGGCCTATTCTTGCCTGCAGAACTCTGTTCGGGCCTCTTCTTGCCTGCACAGCCCCTCTACTCGGGCCTATTTTTGCCTGCGGGTCTCTGTCCAGGCCTATTGTTGCCCCCGGAAAACTCCGTTCGGTCCTATTCTGGCTTGTGGGACTCTGTTCGGGCCTATGCTTGCCTGCGGGAATCTCCTTTCAGGGTTATGCTGACCTGTGGGATTCTCAGTTTGGGCGTATTCTCGCCTGCAGGACATCTCTTCGGGCCTATTCTCGCCCGCGGGACCCTCCGTTCGGTCGTTTCTGGCCTGCGGGACTCTCCGTTCGAGCCTAATCTTGCCTGCAGGATTCTGCGTTCGGGCTTACTCTTGCTTGCCGGACAGGGTTCGGGCGTCTTCTTGCCTGCACGGCTCCTCTACTCGGGCCTCATTTTGCCTTCGGGACACCGTTCGGGTCTATTCTTGGTCCGGGAATCTCCGTTCGGGCCTATGCTGGCCTGCTGGACTCTGTTCGGGCCTATGCTTGCCTGCGGGAATGACCGTTCGGGCCTATGTTGGCCTGCGGGACTCTCCGTTCGGGCCATTCTGGCCTGCGGGACTCTCCGTTCGGGCCTATTCTCTGGAGCGGGACTTTACTCGGGCCTATTCTTGCCTCCGGGCCTCCTCTATTCTTGCCTATTCTTGCCTCCGGGAATCTCCGTTCTGGCCTGTTCGGGCCTGCGGGACTCTGTTCGGGCGTATGCTTGCCTGCAGGAATCTCTGTTCCGCCCTACTCTGGCCTGCGGGACTCTCCGTTCAGGCCTATTCTGGCCTGCGGGACTCTGTTCGGGCCTATTCTTGCTCCGGGAATCGCCGGTCGGGCGTACCCTGGCTTGCGGGACTCTGTTCGGGCCTATGCTTGCCTGCAGGAATCTCTGTTCTGGCCTATTCTGGCCTGCAGGACTCTCCGTTCGGGCCTATTCTGGCCTGCAGGACTCTGTTTGGGCCTATGCTTGCCTACGGGAATCTCCGTTCAGGCGTATGCTGGCCTGCGGGTCTCTCCGTTCGGGCCTATTCTTGCCTGCGGGACTCTCCGTTTGGGCGTATCCTTGCCTGCGGGACTCTGTTCGGGCCTCTTCTTGCCCGCACGGCTCCTCTACTCGGGCCTATTTTTGCCTGTGGGACTCTATTGGGGCCTATTCTTGCCTCCGACAATCTCCGTTCGGGCCTATTCTGGCCTGCGGGACTCTTCGTTCGGGCCTAGGCTTCCCTTTGGCAATCTCCGTTCAGGCGTATGCTGGCCTGCGGGACTCTGTTCGGGCCTTTGGTTGCTTTCGGAAATCCCCGTTCTGGCCTGCGGAATTCTGTTCGGGGCTATTCTTGCTCCGGGAATCTCTGTTCGGGACTATTCTGGCCTGTGGGACTCTGTTCGGGCCCATGCCTGCCTGCGGGGCTCTCTGTTCAGGCCTTTTTCGCCTACGGGACTCTCCGTTCGGGCCTATTCTCTGGAGCGGGACTTTAGTCGGGCCTACTCTTGCCTACGGGGCTCCTCTATTCTTGCCTCTGGGATTCTGTTCGGGCCTATTCTTGTCTGCGGGACTCTCCGTTTGAGCCTATTCTTGCCTGTGGGTTCTCCGTTCAGGGCTACTCTTGCCAGCGGGACTCTGTTCGTGCCTCATCTTGCCTGCATGGCTGCTCTACTCGGGCCTACTCTTGCCTGTGGGACTCTGTTCGGGCCTATCCTTGCTCTGGGAATCTCCGTTCGGGCATACCCTGGCCTGCGGGACTCCGTTCGGGCCTATTCTGGCCTGCGGGACTCTGTTTGGCCCTATGCTTGCCTGCAGGAATCTCTGTTCCGGCCTATTGTGGCCTGCAGGACTCTCCGTTCGGGCCTATTCTGGCCTACGGGCCTCTGTTTGGGCCTATGCTTGCCTACGGGAATCTCCGTTCAGGCGTATGCTGGCCTGCGGTATTCTCAATTTGGGCATATTCTCTCGCCTCCGGGACTTTCCTTTGGGCCTATTCTCGCCTGCGCATCTCTCCGTTCGGGCCTATTCTTGCCTGCGGGACTCTCCGTTCCGGCCTATTCTTGCCTGCGGGTCTCTCCGTTCGGGACAATTCTGACCTGCAAAACTCTCCGTTCGGACCTAATCTAGCCTCTGGGAGTCTCCTTTGGGGTCTCCTGTTGCGTGCGGGGCTGCTCCATTCCAGCCTTTTGTGCTTACGGAGCTCCGATATTCGGTCCTGTTCTAGCATGCGGAGCTCCGCTACTCAGGCCTGATTGTGCGTGCGGGGCTCCGCTACTCGGGCCTGTTGGTGCATGCGGGGCTCCACTACTTGGGCCTGTTCTTGCATGCGGGGCTCCGCTACTCGGGTCTGTTCGTGCTTGCAGGGCTCTGCTACTCGGGCCTGTTCGTGCGTGCGGGGATCCGCTATTCAGGCCTGATAGTGTGTGCGGGGCTCCTCTATTCAGGCCTGTCCTTCCCTGCGGGACTCTATTCGGGCCTATACTTCCCTGCGGGACTCTGTTCGGGCCTATTCTGGCCTGCGAGACCCTCGGTTCGCCCCTATCGTGGTCTGCGGGACCCTCGTTCGGGCCCATTCTCGCCTTCGAGACCCTCGGTTCGGGCCTATTCTTGTGAGCGGGTCTCTATTCGGGCCTATTTTTGCCTAAGGGCTCCTCTATTCGGGCCTATTCTGGCCTGCGGGACTCTCCGTTCGGGCCTATTCTCACCTGGGGAACTCTCCGTTCGGGCCTTTCTGGCCTTCGGGACTCTGTTCGGGTCTCTTCTTGCCAGCGGGGCTCTTCGTTTGGGCCTATTCTTGCCTGCAGAACTCTGTTCGGGCCTCTTCTTGCCTGCACAGCCCCTCTACTCGGGCCTATTTTTGCCTGCGGGACTCTGTCCAGGCCTATTGTTGCCCCCGGAAAACTCCGTTCAGTCCTATTCTGGCTTGTGGGACTCTGTTCGGGCCTATGCTTGCCTGCGGGAATCTCCTTTCAGGGTTATGCTGACCTGTGGGATTCTCAGTTTGGGCGTATTCTCGCCTGCAGGACATCTCTTCGGGCCTATTCTCGCCCGCGGGACCCTCCGTTCGGTCGTTTCTGGCCTGCGGGACTCTCCATTCGGGCCTAAGCTTGGGAGCGGGAGCGGGACTCTACTCGGGCCTATTCTTGCCTAGGGGCCTCTTCTATTCGTGCTTCTTCTTGCCAGTGGGACTCTGTTCAGGCCCGTTCTTGCCTGCAGGATTCTGCGTTCGGGCTTATTCTTGCTTGCCGGACAGTGTTCGGGCGTCTTGTTGCCTGCACGGCTCCTCTACTCGGGCCTCATTTTGCCTTCGGGACACCGTTCGGGTCTATTCTTGGTCCGGGAATCTCCGTTCGGGCCTATGCTCGCCTGCTGGACTCTGTTCGGGCCTATGCTTGCCTGCGGGAATGACCGTTCGGGCCTATGTTTCCCTGCGGGACTGACCGTTCGGGCCTTTCTGACCTTCGGGACTCGGTTCGGGTCTCTTCTTGCCAGCGGGGCTCTTCGTTTGGGCCTATTCTTGCCTGCAGAACTCTGTTCGGGCCTCTTCTTGCCTGCACAGCCCCTCTACTCGGGCCTATTTTTGCCTGCGGGTCTCTGTCCAGGCCTATTGTTCCCCCCGGAAAACTCCGTTCGGTCCTATTCTGGCTTGTGGGACTCTGTTCGGGCCTATGCTTGCCTGCGGGAATCTCATTTCAGGGTTATGCTGACCTGTGGGATTCTCAGTTTGGGCGTATTCTCGCCTGCAGGACATCTCTTCGGGCCTATTCTCGCCCGCGGGACCCTCCGTTCGGTCGTTTCTGGCCTGCGGGACTCTCCGTTCGGGCCTAATCTTGCCTGCAGGATTCTGCGTTCGGGCTTACTCTTGCTTGCCGGACAGGGTTCGGGCGTCTTCTTGCCTGCACGGCTCCTCTACTCGGGCCTCATTTTGCCTTCGGGACACCGTTCGGGTCTATTCTTGGTCCGGGAATCTCCGTTCGGGCCTATGCTGGCCTGCTGGACTCTGTTCGGGCCTATGCTTGCCTGCGGGAATGACCGTTCGGGCCTATGTTGGCCTGCGGGACTCTCCGTTCGGGCCATTCTGGCCTGCGGGACTCTCCGTTCGGGCCTATTCTCTGGAGCGGGACTTTACTCGGGCCTCTTCTTGCCTCCGGGCCTCCTCTATTCTTGCCTATTCTTGCCTCCGGGAATCTCCGTTCTGGCCTGTTCGGGCCTGCAGGACTCTGTTCGGGCCTATGCTTGCCTGCAGGAATCTCTGTTCCGCCCTACTCTGGCCTGCGGGACTCTCCGTTCGGGCCTATTCTGGCCTGCGGGACTCTGTTCGGGCCTATTCATGCTCCGGGAATCGCCGGTCGGGCGTACCCTGGCTTGCGGGACTCTGTTAGGGCCTATGCTTGCCTGCAGGAATCTCTGTTCTGGCCTATTCTGGCCTGCAGGACTCTCCGTTCGGGCCTATTCTGGCCTGCAGGACTCTGTTTGGGCCTATGCTTGCCTACGGGAATCTCCGTTCAGGCGTATGCTGGCCTGCGGGTGTCTCCGTTCGGGCCTATTCTTGCCTGCGGGACTCTCCGTTTGGGCGTATCCTTGCCTGCGGGACTCTGTTCGGGCCTCTTCTTGCCCGCACGGCTCCTCTACTCGGGCCTATTTTTGCCTGTGGGACTCTATTGGGGCCTATTCTTGCCTCCGACAATCTCCGTTCGGGCCTATTCTGGCCTGCGGGACTCTTCGTTCGGGCCTAGGCTTCCCTTTGGCAATCTCCGTTCAGGCGTATGCTGGCCTGCGGGACTCTGTCGGGCCTTTGGTTGCTTTCGGAAATCCCCGTTCTGGCCTATTCTGGCCTGCGGAATACTGTTCGGGGCTATTCTTGCTCCGGGAATCTCTGTTCGGGACTATTCTGGCCTGTGGGACTCTGTTCGGGCCCATGCCTGCCTGCGGGGCTCTCTGTTCAGGCCTTTTTCGCCTACGGGACTCTCCGTTCGGGCCTATTCTCTGGAGCGGGACTTTAGTCGGGCCTACTCTTGCCTACGGGGCTCCTCTATTCTTGCCTCTGGGATTCTGTTCGGGCCTATTCTTGTCTGCGGGACTCTCCGTTTGAGCCTATTCTTGCCTGTGGGTTCTCCGTTCAGGGCTACTCTTGCCAGCGGGACTCTGTTCGTGCCTCATCTTGCCTGCATGGCTGCTCTACTCGGGCCTACTCTTGCCTGCGGGACTCTGTTCGGGCCTATCCTTGCTCTGGGAATCTCCGTTCGGGCATACCCTGGCCTGCGGGAGTCCGTTCGGGCCTATTCTGGCCTGCGGGACTCTGTTTGGGCCTATGCTTGCCTACGGGAATCTCCGTTCAGGCGTATGCTGGCCTGCGGTATTCTCAATTTGGGCATATTCTCTCGCCTCCGGGACTTTCCTTTGGGCCTATTCTCGCCTGTGCAACTCTCCGTTCGGGCCTATTCTTGCCTGCGGGACTCTCCGTTCCGGCCTATTCTTGCCTGCGGGTCTCTCCGTTCGGGACAATTCTGACCTGCAAAACTCTCCGTTCGGACCTAATCTAGCGTCTGGGAGTCTCCTTTGGGGTCTCCTGTTGCGTGCGGGGCTGCTCCATTCCAGCCTTTTGTGCTTACGGAGCTCCGATAATCGGTCCTGTTCTAGCATGCGGAGCTCCGCTACTCAGGCCTGATTGTGCGTGCGGGGCTCCGCTACTCGGGCCTGTTGGTGCATGCGGGGCTCCACTACTTGGGCCTGTTCTTGCATGCGGGGCTCCGCTACTCGGGTCTGTTCGTGCTTGCAGGTTTCTGCTACTCGGGCCTGTTCGTGCGTGCGGGGATCCGCTATTCAGGCCTGATAGTGTGTGCTGGGCTCCTCTATTCAGGCCTGTCCTTCCCTGCGGGACTCTATTCGGGCCTATACTTCCCTGCGGGACTCTGTTCGGGCCTATTCTGGCCTGCGAGACCCTCCGTTCGCCCCTATCGTGGTCTGCGGGACCCTCGTTCGGGCCCATTCTCGCCTTCGAGACCCTCTGTTCGGGCTTTTCTGGCCTGCGGGACTCTCCGTTCGGGCCTATTCTTGTGAGCGGGTCTCTATTCCGGCCTATTTTTGCCTAAGGGCTCCTCTATTCGGGCCTATTCTGGCCTGCGGGACTCTCCGTTCGGGCCTATTCTCACCTGGGGAACTCTCCGTTCGGACCTTTCTGACCTTCGGGACTCGGTTCGGGTCTCTTCTTGCCAGCGGGGCTCTTCGTTTGGGCCTATTCTTGCCTGCAGGACTCTGTTCGGGCCTCTTCTTGCCTGCACAGCCCCTCTACTCGGGCCTATTTTTGCCTGCGGGACTCTGTCCAGGCCTATTGTTGCCCCCGGAAAACTCCGTTCGGTCCTATTCTGGCTTGTGGGACTCTGTTCGGGCCTATGCTTGCCTGGGGGAATCTCCTTTCAGGGTTATGCTGACCTGTGGGATTCTCAGTTTGGGCGTATTCTCGCCTGCAGGACATCTCTTCGGGCCTATTCTCGCCCGCGGGACCCTCCGTTCGGTCGTTTCTGGCCTGCGGGACTCTCCGTTCGGGCCTAATCTTGCCTGCAGGATTCTGCGTTCGGGCTTACTCTTGCTTGCCGGACAGGGTTCGGGCGTCTTCTTGCCTGCACGGCTCCTCTACTCGGGCCTCATTTTGCCTTCGGGACACCGTTCGGGTCTATTCTTGGTCCGGGAATCTCCGTTCGGGCCTATGCTGGCCTGCTGGACTCTGTTCGGGCCTATGCTTGCCTGCGGGAATGACCGTTCGGGCCTATGTTGGCCTGCGGGACTCTCCGTTCGGGCCTTTCTGGCCTGCGGGACTCTCCGTTCGGGCCTATTCTCTGGAGCGGGACTTTACTCGGGCCTATTCTTGCCTCCGGGCCTCCTCTATTCTTGCCTATTCTTGCCTCTGGGAATCTCCGTTCTGGCCTGTTCGGGCCTGCGGGACTCTGTTCGGGCCTATGCTTGCCTGCAGGAATCTCTGTTCCGCCCTACTCTGGCCTGCGGGACTCTCCGTTCGGGCCTATTCTGGCCTGCGGGACTCTGTTCGGGCCTATTCTTGCTCCGGGAATCGCCGGTCGGGCGTACCCTGGCTTGCGGGACTCTGTTCGGGCCTATGCTTGCCTGCAGGAATCTCTGTTCTGGCCTATTCTGGCCTGCAGGACTCTCCGTTCGGGCCTATTCTGGCCTGCAGGACTCTATTTGGGCCTATGCTTGCCTACGGGAATCTCCGTTCAGGCGTATGCTGGCCTGCGGGTCTCTCTGTTCGGGCCTATTCTTGCCTGCGGGTCTCTCCGTTCGTGCCTATTCTTGCCTGCGGGACTCTCCGTTTGGGCGTATCCTTGCCTGCGGGACTCTGTTCGGGCCTCTTCTTGCCCGCACGGCTCCTCTACTCGGGCCTATTTTTGCCTGTGGGACTCTATTGGGGCCTATTCTTGCCTCCGACAATCTCCGTTCGGGCCTATTCTGGCCTGCGGGACTCTTCGTTCGGGCCTAGGCTTCCCTTTGGCAATCTCCGTTCAGGCGTATGCTGGCCTGCGGGACTCTGTTCGGGCCTTTGGTTGCTTTCGGAAATCCCCGTTCTGGCCTGCGGAATTCTGTTCTGGGCTATTCTTGCTCCGGGAATCTCTGTTCGGGACTATTCTGGCCTGTGGGACTCTGTTCGGGCCCATGCCTGCCTGCGGGGCTCTCTGTTCAGGCCTTTTTCGCCTACGGGACTCTCCGTTCGGGCCTATTCTCTGGAGCGGGACTTTAGTCGGGCCTACTCTTGCCTACGGGGCTCCTCTATTCTTGCCTCTGGGATTCTGTTCGGGCCTATTCTTGTCTGCGGGACTCTCCGTTTGAGCCTATTCTTGCCTGTGGGTTCTCCGTTCAGGGCTACTCTTGCCAGCGGGACTCTGTTCGTGCCTCATCTTGCCTGCATGGCTGCTCTACTCGGGCCTACTCTTGCCTGCGGGACTCTGTTCGGGCCTATCCTTGCTCTGGGAATCTCCGTTCGGGCATACCCTGGCCTGCGGGACTCCGTTCGGGCCTATTCTGGCCTGCGGGACTCTGTTTGGGCCTATGCTTGCCTGCAGGAATCTCTGTTCCGGCCTATTGTGGCCTGCAGGACTCTCCGTTCGGGCCTATTCTGGCCTACGGGCCTCTGTTTGGGCCTATGCTTGCCTACGGGAATCTCCGTTCAGGCGTATGCTGGCCTGCGGTATTCTCAATTTGGGCATATTCTCTCGCCTCCGGGACTTTCCTTTGGGCCTATTCTCGCCTGCGCATCTCTCCGTTCGGGCCTATTCTTGCCTGCGGGACTCTCCGTTCCGGCCTATTCTTGCCTGCGGGTCTCTCCGTTCGGGACAATTCTGACCTGCAAAACTCTCCGTTCGGACCTAATCTAGCCTCTGGGAGTCTCCTTTGGGGTCTCCTGTTGCGTGCGGGGCTGCTCCATTCCAGCCTTTTGTGCTTACGGAGCTCCGATATTCGGTCCTGTTCTAGCATGCGGAGCTCCGCTACTCAGGCCTGATTGTGCGTGCGGGGCTCCGCTACTCGGGCCTGTTGGTGCATGCGGGGCTCCACTACTTGGGCCTGTTCTTGCATGCGGGGCTCCGCTACTCGGGTCTGTTCGTGCTTGCAGGGCTCTGCTACTCGGGCCTGTTCGTGCGTGCGGGGATCCGCTATTCAGGCCTGATAGTGTGTGCGGGGCTCCTCTATTCAGGCCTGTCCTTCCCTGCGGGACTCTATTCGGGCCTATACTTCCCTGCGGGACTCTGTTCGGGCCTATTCTGGCCTGCGAGACCCTCGGTTCGCCCCTATCGTGGTCTGCGGGACCCTCGTTCGGGCCCATTCTCGCCTTCGAGACCCTCCGTTCGGGCCTATTCTTGTGAGCGGGTCTCTATTCGGGCCTATTTTTGCCTAAGGGCTCCTCTATTCGGGCCTATTCTGGCCTGCGGGACTCTCCGTTCGGGCCTATTCTCACCTGGGGAACTCTCCGTTCGGGCCTTTCTGGCCTTCGGGACTCTGTTCGGGTCTCTTCTTGCCAGCGGGGCTCTTCGTTTGGGCCTATTCTTGCCTGCAGGACTCTGTTCGGGCCTCTTCTTGCCTGCACAGCCCCTCTACTCGGGCCTATTTTTGCCTGCGGGACTCTGTCCAGGGCTATTGTTGCCCCCGGAAAACTCCGTTCAGTCCTATTCTGGCTTGTGGGACTCTGTTCGGGCCTATGCTTGCCTGCGGGAATCTCCTTTCAGGGTTATGCTGACCTGTGGGATTCTCAGTTTGGGCGTATTCTCGCCTGCAGGACATCTCTTCGGGCCTATTCTCGCCCGCGGGACCCTCCGTTCGGTCGTTTCTGGCCTGCGGGACTCTCCATTCGGGCCTAAGCTTGGGAGCGGGAGCGGGACTCTACTCGGGCCTATTCTTGCCTAGGGGCCTCTTCTATTCGTGCTTCTTCTTGCCAGTGGGACTCTGTTCAGGCCCGTTCTTGCCTGCAGGATTCTGCGTTCGGGCTTATTCTTGCTTGCCGGACAGTGTTCGGGCGTCTTGTTGCCTGCACGGCTCCTCTACTCGGGCCTCATTTTGCCTTCGGGACACCGTTCGGGTCTATTCTTGGTCCGGGAATCTCCGTTCGGGCCTATGCTCGCCTGCTGGACTCTGTTCGGGCCTATGCTTGCCTGCGGGAATGACCGTTCGGGCCTATGTTTCCCTGCGGGACTGACCGTTCGGGCCTTTCTGACCTTCGGGACTCTGTTCGTGTCTCTTCTTGCCAGCGGGGCTCTTCGTTTGGGCCTATTCTTGCCTGCAGAACTCTGTTCGGGCCTCTTCTTGCCTGCACAGCCCCTCTACTCGGGCCTATTTTTGCCTGCGGGTCTCTGTCCAGGCCTATTGTTGCCCCCGGAAAACTCCGTTCGGTCCTATTCTGGCTTGTGGGACTCTGTTCGGGCCTATGCTTGCCTGCGGGAATCTCCTTTCAGGGTTATGCTGACCTGTGGGATTCTCAGTTTGGGCGTATTCTCGCCTGCAGGACATCTCTTCGGGCCTATTCTCGCCCGCGGGACCCTCCGTTCGGTCGTTTCTGGCCTGCGGGACTCTCCGTTCGGGCCTAATCTTGCCTGCAGGATTCTGCGTTCGGGCTTACTCTTGCTTGCCGGACAGGGTTCGGGCGTCTTCTTGCCTGCACGGCTCCTCTACTCGGGCCTCATTTTGCCTTCGGGACACCGTTCGGGTCTATTCTTGGTCCGGGAATCTCCGTTCGGGCCTATGCTGGCCTGCTGGACTCTGTTCGGGCCTATGCTTGCCTGCGGGAATGACCGTTCAGGCCTATGTTGGCCTGCGGAACTCTCCGTTCGGGCCATTCTGGCCTGCGGGACTCTCCGTTCGGGCCTATTCTCTGGAGCGGGACTTTACTCGGGCCTATTCTTGCCTCCGGGCCTCCTCTATTCTTGCCTATTCTTGCCTCCGGGAATCTCCGTTCTGGCCTGTTCGGGCCTGCAGGACTCTGTTCGGGCCTATGCTTGCCTGCAGGAATCTCTGTTCCGCCCTACTCTGGCCTGCGGGACTCTCCGTTCAGGCCTATTCTGGCCTGCGGGACTCTGTTCGGGCCTATTCTTGCTCCGGGAATCGCCGGTCGGGCGTACCCTGGCTTGCGGGACTCTGTTCGGGCCTATGCTTGCCTGCAGGAATCTCTGTTCTGGCCTATTCTGGCCTGCAGGACTCTCCGTTCGGGCCTATTCTGGCCTGCAGGACTCTGTTTGGGCCTATGCTTGCCTACGGGAATCTCCGTTCAGGCGTATGCTGGCCTGCGGGTCTCTCTGTTCGGGCCTATTCTTGCCTGCGGGACTCTCCGTTTGGGCGTATCCTTGCCTGCGGGACTCTGTTCGGGCCTCTTCTTGCCCGCACGGCTCCTCTACTCGGGCCTATTTTTGCCTGTGGGACTCTATTGGGGCCTATTCTTGCCTCCGACAATCTCCGTTCGGGCCTATTCTGGCCTGCGGGACTCTTCGTTCGGGCCTAGGCTTCCCTTTGGCAATCTCCGTTCAGGCGTATGCTGGCCTGCGGGACTCTGTTCGGGCCTTTGGTTGCTTTCGGAAATCCCCGTTCTGGCCTATTCTGGCCTGCGGAATTCTGTTCTGGGCTATTCTTGCTCCGGGAATCTCTGTTCGGGACTATTCTGGCCTGTGGGACTCTGTTCGGGCCCATGCCTGCCTGCGGGGCTCTCTGTTCAGGCCTTTTTCGCCTACGGGACTCTCCGTTCGGGCCTATTCTCTGGAGTGGGACTTTAGTCGGGCCTACTCTTGCCTACGGGGCTCCTCTATTCTTGCCTCTGGGATTCTGTTCGGGCCTATTCTTGTCTGCGGGACTCTCCGTTTGAGCCTATTCTTGCCTGTGGGTTCTCCGTTCAGGGCTACTCTTGCCAGCGGGACTCTGTTCGTGCCTCATCTTGCCTGCATGGCTGCTCTACTCGGGCCTACTCTTGCCTGTGGGACTCTGTTCGGGCCTATCCTTGCTCTGGGAATCTCCGTTCGGGCATACCCTGGCCTGCGGGACTCCGTTCGGGCCTATTCTGGCCTGCGGGACTCTGTTTGGCCCTATGCTTGCCTGCAGGAATCTCTGTTCCGGCCTATTGTGGCCTGCAGGACTCTCCGTTCGGGCCTATTCTGGCCTACGGGACTCTGTTTGGGCCTATGCTTGCCTACGGGAATCTCCGTTCAGGCGTATGCTGGCCTGCGGTATTCTCAATTTGGGCATATTCTCTCGCCTCCGGGACTTTCCTTTGGGCCTATTCTCGCCTGCGCATCTCTCCGTTCGGGCCTATTCTTGCCTGCGGGACTCTCCGTTCCGGCCTATTCTTGCCTGCGGGTCTCTCCGTTCGGGACAATTCTGACCTGCAAAACTCTCCGTTCGGACCTAATCTAGCCTCTGGGAGTCTCCTTTGGGGTCTCCTGTTGCGTGCGGGGCTGCTCCATTCCAGCCTTTTGTGCTTACGGAGCTCCGATAATCGGTCCTGTTCTAGCATGCGGAGCTCCGCTACTCAGGCCTGATTGTGCGTGCGGGGCTCCGCTACTCGGGCCTGTTGGTGCATGCGGGGCTCCACTACTTGGGCCTGTTCTTGCATGCGGGGCTCCGCTACTCGGGTCTGTTCGTGCTTGCAGGTTTCTGCTACTCGGGCCTGTTCGTGCGTGCGGGGATCCGCTATTCAGGCCTGATAGTGTGTGCTGGGCTCCTCTATTCAGGCCTGTCCTTCCCTTCGGGACTCTATTCGGGCCTATACTTCCCTGCGGGACTCTGTTCGGGCCTATTCTGGCCTGCGAGACCCTCGGTTCGCCCCTATCGTGGTCTGCGGGACCCTCGTTCGGTCCCATTCTCGCCTTCGAGACCCTCTGTTCGGGCTTTTCTGGCCTGCGGGACTCTCCGTTCGGGCCTATTCTTGTGAGCGGGTCTCTATTCGGGCCTATTTTTGCCTAAGGGCTCCTCTCTTCGGGCCTATTCTGGCCTGCGGGACTCTCCGTTCGGGCCTATTCTCACCTGGGGAACTCTCCGTTCGGACCTTTCTGACCTTCAGGACTCGGTTCGGGTCTCTTCTTGCCAGCGGGGCTCTTCGTTTTGGCCTATTCTTGCCTGCAGGACTCTGTTCGGGCCTCTTCTTGCCTGCACAGCCCCTCTACTCGGGCCTATTTTTGCCTGCGGGACTCTGTCCAGGCCTATTGTTGCCACCGGAAAACTCTGTTCGGTCCTATTCTGGCTTGTGGGACTCTGTTCGGGCCTATGCTTGCCTGGGGGAATCTCCTTTCAGGGTTATGCTGACCTGTGGGATTCTCAGTTTGGGCGTATTCTCGCCTGCAGGACATCTCTTCGGGCCTATTCTCGCCCGCGGGACCCTCCGTTCGGTCGTTTCTGGCCTGCGGGACTCTCCGTTCGGGCCTAATCTTGCCTGCAGGATTCTGCGTTCGGGCTTACTCTTGCTTGCCGGACAGGGTTCGGGCGTCTTCTTGCCTGCACGGCTCCTCTACTCGGGCCTCATTTTGCCTTCGGGACACCGTTCGGGTCTATTCTTGGTCCGGGAATCTCCGTTCGGGCCTATGCTGGCCTGCTGGACTCTGTTCGGGCCTATGCTTGCCTGCGGGAATGACCGTTCGGGCCTATGTTGGCCTGCGGGACTCTCCGTTCGGGCCTTTCTGGCCTGCGGGACTCTCCGTTCGGGACTATTCTCTGGAGCGGGACTTTACTCGGGCCTATTCTTGCCTCCGGGCCTCCTCTATTCTTGCCTATTCTTGCCTCCGGGAATCTCCGTTCTGGCCTGTTCGGGCCTGCGGGACTCTGTTCGGGCCTATGCTTGCCTGCAGGAATCTCTGTTCCGCCCTACTCTGGCCTGCGGGACTCTCCGTTCGGGCCTATTCTGGCCTGCGGGACTCTGTTCGGGCCTATTCTTGCTCCGGGAATCGCCGGTCGGGCGTACTCTGGCTTGCGGGACTCTGTTCGGGCCTATGCTTGCCTGCAGGAATCTCTGTTCTGGCCTATTCTGGCCTGCAGGACTCTCCGTTCGGGCCTATTCTGGCCTGCAGGACTCTGTTTGGGCCTATGCTTGCCTACGGGAATCTCCGTTGAGGCGTATGCTGGCCTGCGGGTCTCTCTGTTCGGGCCTATTCTTGCCTGCGGGTCTCTCCGTTCGTGCCTATTCTTGCCTGCGGGACTCTCCGTTTGGGCGTATCCTTGCCTGCGGGACTCTGTTCGGGCCTCTTCTTGCCCGCACGGCTCCTCTACTCGGGCCTATTTTTGCCTGTGGGACTCTATTGGGGCCTATTCTTGCGTCCGACAATCTCCCTTCGGGCCTATTCTGGCCTGCGGGACTCTTCGTTCGGGCCTAGGCTTCCCTTTGGCAATCTCCGTTCAGGCGTATGCTGGCCTGCGGGACTCTGTTCGGGCCTTTGGTTGCTTTCGGAAATCCCCGTTCTGGCCTGCGGAATTCTGTTCTGGGCTATTCTTGCTCCGGGAATCTCTGTTCGGGACTATTCTGGCCTGTGGGACTCTGTTCGGGCCCATGCCTGCCTGCGGGGCTCTCTGTTCAGGCCTTTTTCGCCTACGGGACTCTCCGTTCGGGCCTATTCTCTGGAGCGGGACTTTAGTCGGGCCTACTCTTGCCTACGGGGCTCCTCTATTCTTGCCTCTGGGATTCTGTTCGGGCCTATTCTTGTCTGCGGGACTCTCCGTTTGAGCCTATTCTTGCCTGTGGGTTCTCCGTTCAGGGCTACTCTTGCCAGCGGGACTCTGTTCGTGCCTCATCTTGCCTGCATGGCTGCTCTACTCGGGCCTACTCTTGCCTGCGGGACTCTGTTCGGGCCTATCCTTGCTCTGGGAATCTCCGTTCGGGCATACCCTGGCCTGCGGGACTCCGTTCGGGCCTATTCTGGCCTGCGGGACTCTGTTTGGGCCTATGCTTGCCTGCAGGAATCTCTGTTCCGGCCTATTGTGGCCTGCAGGACTCTCCGTTCGGGCCTATTCTGGCCTACGGGCCTCTGTTTGGGCCTATGCTTGCCTACGGGAATCTCCGTTCAGGCGTATGCTGGCCTGCGGTATTCTCAATTTGGGCATATTCTCTCGCCTCCGGGACTTTCCTTTGGGCCTATTCTCGCCTGCGCATCTCTCCGTTCGGGCCTATTCTTGCCTGCGGGACTCTCCGTTCCGGACAATTCTGACCTGCAAAACTCTCCGTTCGGACCTAATCTAGCCTCTGGGAGTCTCCTTTGGGGTCTCCTGTTGCGTGCGGGGCTGCTCCATTCCAGCCTTTTGTGCTTACGGAGCTCCGGTATTCGGTCCTGTTCTAGCATGCGGAGCTCCGCTACTCAGGCCTGATTGTGCGTGCGGGGCTCCGCTACTCGGGCCTGTTGGTGCATGCGGGGCTCCACTACTTGGGCCTGTTCTTGCATGCGGGGCTCCGCTACTCGGGTCTGTTCGTGCTTGCAGGGCTCTGCTACTCGGGCCTGTTCGTGCGTGCGGGGATCCGCTATTCAGGCCTGATAGTGTGTGCGGGGCTCCTCTATTCAGGCCTGTCCTTCCCTGCGGGACTCTATTCGGGCCTATACTTCCCTGCGGGACTCTCTTCGGGCCTATTCTGGCCTGCGAGACCCTCGGTTCGCCCCTATCGTGGTCTGCGGGACCCTCGTTCGGGCCCATTCTCGCCTTCGAGACCCTCCGTTCGGGCCTATTCTTGTGAGCGGGTCTCTATTCGGGCCTATTTTTGCCTAAGGGCTCCTCTATTCGGGCCTATTGTGGCCTGCGGGACTCTCCGTTCGGGCCTATTCTCACCTGGGGAACTCTCCGTTCGGGCCTTTCTGGCCTTCGGGACTCTGTTCGGGTCTCTTCTTGCCAGCGGGGCTCTTCGTTTGGGCCTCTTCTTGCCTGCAGAACTCTGTTCGGGCCTCTTCTTGCCTGCACAGCCCCTCTACTCGGGCCTCTTTTTGCCTGCGGGACTCTGTCCAGGCCTATTGTTGCCCCCGGAAAACTCCGTTCGGTCTTATTCTGGCTTGTGGGACTCTGTTCGGGCCTATGCTTGCCTGAGGGAATCTCCTTTCAGGGTTATGCTGACCTGTGGGATTCTCAGTTTGGGCGTATTCTCGCCTGCAGGACATCTCTTCGGGCCTATTCTCGCCCGCGGGACCCTCCGTTCGGTCGTTTCTGGCCTGCGGGACTCTCCGTTCGGGACTATTCTCTGGAGCGGGACTTTACTCGGGCGTATTCTTGCCTCCGGGCCTCCTCTATTCTTGCCTATTCTTTCCTCTGGGAATCTCCGTTCTGGCCTGTTCGGGCCTGCGGGACTCTGTTCGGGCCTATGCTTGCCTGCAGGAATCTCTGTTCCGCCCTACTCTGGCCTGCGGGACTCTCCGTTCGGGCCTATTCTGGCCTGCGGGACTCTGTTCGGGCCTATTCTTGCTCCGGGAATCGCCGGTCGGGCGTACCCTGGCTTGCGGGACTCTGTTCGGGCCTATGCTTGCCTGCAGGAATCTCTGTTCTGGCCTATTCTGGCCTGCAGGACTCTCCGTTCGGGCCTATTCTGGCCTGCAGGACTCTGTTTGGGCCTATGCTTGCCTACGGGAATCTCCGTTCAGGCGTATGCTGGCCTGCGGGTCTCTCCGTTCGGGCCTATTCTTGCCTCTGGGACTCTCTGTTTGGGCATATCCTTGCCTGCGGGACTCTATTCGGGCCTCTTCTTGCCCGCACGGCTCCTCTACTCGGGCCTATTTTTGCCTGTGGGACTCTATTGGGGCCTATTCTTGCCTCCGACAATCTCCGTTCGGGCCTATTCTGGCCTGCGGGACTCTTCGTTCGGGCCTAGGCTTCCCTTTGGCAATCTCCGTTCAGGCGTATGCTGGCCTGCGGGACTCTGTTCGGGCCTTTGGTTGCTTTCGGAAATCCCCGTTCTGGCCTGCGGAATTCTGTTCGGGGCTATTCTTGCTCCGGGAATCTCTGTTCGGGACTATTCTGGCCTGTGGGACTCTGTTCGGGCCCATGCCTGCCTGCGGGGCTCTCTGTTCAGGCCTTTTTCGCCTACGGGACTCTCCGTTCGGGCCTATTCTCTGGAGCGGGACTTTAGTCGGGCCTACTCTTGCCTACGGGGCTCCTCTATTCTTGCCTCTGGGATTCTGTTCGGGCCTATTCTTGTCTGCGGGACTCTCCGTTTGAGCCTATTCTTGCCTGTGGGTTCTCCGTTCAGGGCTACTCTTGCCAGCGGGACTCTGTTCGTGCCTCATCTTGCCTGCATGGCTGCTCTACTCGGGCCTACTCTTGCCTGCGGGACTCTGTTCGGGCCTATCCTTGCTCTGGGAATCTCCGTTCAGGCATACCCTGGCCTGCGGGACTACGTTCGGGCCTATTCTGGCCTGCGGGACTCTGTTTGGGCCTATGCTTGCCTGCAGGAATCTCCGTTCAGGCGTATGCTGGCCTGCGGTATTCTCAATTTGGGCATATTCTCTCGCCTCCGGGACTTTCCTTTGGGCCTATTCTCGCCTGCGCATCTCTCCGTTCGGGCCTATTCTTGCCTGCGGGACTCTCCGTTCCGGCCTATTCTTGCCTGCGGGTCTCTCCGTTCGGGACAATTCTGACCTGCAAAACTCTCCGTTCGGACCTAATCTAGCCTCTGGGAGTCTCCTTTGGGGTCTCCTGTTGCGTGCGGGGCTGCTCCATTCCAGCCTTTTGTGCTTACGGAACTCCGATATTCGGTCCTGTTCTAGCATGCGGAGCTCCGCTACTCAGGCCTGATTGTGCGTGCGGGGCTCCGCTACTCGGGCCTGTTGGTGCATGCGGGGCTCCACTACTTGGGCCTGTTCTTGCATGCGGGGCTCCGCTACTCGGGTCTGTTCGTGCTTGCAGGGCTCTGCTACTCGGGCCTGTTCGTGCGTGCGGGGCTCCGCTATTCAGGCCTGATAGTGTGTGCGGGGCTCCTCTATTCAGGCCTGTCCTTCCCTGCGGGACTCTATTCGGGACTATACTTCCCTGCGGGACTCTGTTCGGGCCTATTCTGGCCTGCGAGACCCTCCGTTCGCCCCTATTGTGGTCTGCGGAACCCTCGTTCGGGCCCATTCTCACCTTCGAGACCCTCTGTTCTGGCTTTTCTGGCCTGCGGGACTCTCCGTTCGGGCCTATTCTTGTGAGCGGGTCTCTATTCGGGCCTATTTTTGCCTAAGGGCTCCTCTATTCGGGCCTATTGTGGCCTGCGGGACTCTCCGTTCGGGCCTATTCTCACCTGGGGAACTCTCCGTTCGGGCCTTTCTGGCCTTCGGGACTCTGTTCGGGTCTCTTCTTGCCAGCGGGGCTCTTCGTTTGGGCCTATTCTTGCCTGCAGGACTCTGTTCGGGCCTCTTCTTGCCTGCACAGCCCCTCTACTCGGGCCTCTTTTTGCCTGCGGGACTCTGTCCAGGCCTATTGTTGCCCCCGGAAAACTCCGTTCGGTCCTATTCTGGCTTGTGGGACTCTGTTCGGGCCTATGCTTGCCTGCGGGAATCTCCTTTCAGGGTTATGCTGACCTGTGGGATTCTCAGTTTGGGCGTATTCTCGCCTGCAGGACATCTCTTCGGGCCTATTCTCGCCCGCGGGACCCTCCGTTCGGTCGTTTCTGGCCTGCGGGACTCTCCGTTCGGGCCTAATCTTGCCTGCAGGATTCTGCGTTCGGGCTTACTCTTGCTTGCCGGACAGGGTTCGGGCGTCTTCTTGCCTTCACGGCTCCTCTACTCGGGCCTCATTTTGCCTTCGGGACACCGTTCGGGTCTATTCTTGGTCCGGGAATCTCCGTTCGGGCCTATGCTGGCCTGCTGGACTCTGTTCGGGCCTATGCTTGCCTGCGGGAATGACCGTTCGGGCCTATGTTGGCCTGCGGGACTCTCCGTTCGGGCCATTCTGGCCTGCGGGACTCTCCGTTCGGGCCTATTCTCTGGAGCGGGACTTTACTCGGGCCTATTCTTGCCTCCGGGCCTCCTCTATTCTTGCCTATTCTTGCCTCCGGGAATCTCCGTTCTGGCCTGTTCGGGCCTGCGGGACTCTGTTCGGGCCTATGCTTGCCTGCAGGAATCTCTGTTCCGCCCTACTCTGGCCTGCGGGACTCTCCGTTCGGGCCTATTCTGGCCTGCGGGACTCTGTTCGGGCCTATTCTTGCTCCGGGAATCGCCGGTCGGGCGTACCCTGGCTTGCGGGACTCTGTTCGGGCCTATGCTTGCCTGCAGGAATCTCTGTTCTGGCCTATTCTGGCCTGCAGGACTCTCCGTTCGGGCCTATTCTGGCCTGCAGGACTCTGTTTGGGCCTATGCTTGCCTACGGGAATCTCCGTTCAGGCGTATGCTGGCCTGCGGGTCTCTCCGTTCGGGCCTATTCTTGCCTGCGGGACTCTCCGTTTGGGCGTATCCTTGCCTGCGGGACTCTGTTCGGGCCTCTTCTTGCCCGCACGGCTCCTCTACTCGGGCCTATTTTTGCCTGTGGGACTCTATTGGGGCCTATTCTTGCCTCCGACAATCTCCGTTCGGGCCTATTCTGGCCTGCGGGACTCTTCGTTCGGGCCTAGGCTTCCCTTTGGCAATCTCCGTTCAGGCGTATGCTGGCCTGCGGGACTCTGTTCGGGCCTTTGGTTGCTTTCGGAAATCCCCGTTTTGGCCTATTCTGGCCTGCGGAATACTGTTCGGGGCTATTCTTGCTCCGGGAATCTCTGTTCGGGACTATTCTGGCCTGTGGGACTCTGTTCGGGCCCATGCCTGCCTGCGGGGCTCTCTGTTCAGGCCTTTTTCGCCTACGGGACTCTCCGTTCGGGCCTATTCTCTGGAGCGGGACTTTAGTCGGGCCTACTCTTGCCTACGGGGCTCCTCTATTCTTGCCTCTGGGATTCTGTTCGGGCCTATTCTTGTCTGCGGGACTCTCCGTTTGAGCCTATTCTTGCCTGTGGGTTCTCCGTTCAGGGCTACTCTTGCCAGCGGGACTCTGTTCGTGCCTCATCTTGCCTGCATGGCTGCTCTACTCGGGCCTACTCTTGCCTGCGGGACTCTGTTCGGGCCTATCCTTGCTCTGGGAATCTCCGTTCGGGCATACCCTGGCCTGCGGGACACCGTTCGGGCCTATTCTGGCCTGCGGGACTCTGTTTGGGCCTATGCTTGCCTACGGGAATCTCCGTTCAGGCGTATGCTGGCCTGCGGTATTCTCAATTTGGGCATATTCTCTCGCCTCCGGGACTTTCCTTTGGGCCTATTCTCGCCTGCGCATCTCTCCGTTCGGGCCTATTCTTGCCTGCGGGACTCTCCGTTCCGGCCTATTCTTGCCTGCGGGTCTCTCCGTTCGGGACAATTCTGACCTGCAAAACTCTCCGTTCGGACCTAATCTAGCCTCTGGGAGTCTCCTTTGGGGTCTCCTGTTGCGTGCGGGGCTGCTCCATTCCAGCCTTTTGTGCTTACGGAGCTCCGATATTCGGTCCTGTTCTAGCATGCGGAGCTCCGCTACTCAGGCCTGATTGTGCGTGCGGGGCTCCGCTACTCGGGCCTGTTGGTGCATGCGGGGCTCCACTACATGGGCCTGTTCTTGCATGCGGGGCTCCGCTACTGGGGTCTGTTCTTGCTTGCAGGGCTCTGCTACTCGGGCCTGTTCGTGCGTGTGGGGCTCCGCTATTCAGGCCTGATAGTGTGTGCGGGGCTCCTCTATTCAGGCCTGTCCTTCCCTGCGGGACTCTATTCGGGCCTATACTTCCCTGCGGGACTCTGTTCGGGCCTATTCTGGCCTGCGAGACCCTCGGTTCGCCCCTATCGTGGTCTGCGGGACCCTCGTTCGGGCCCATTCTCGCCTTCGAGACCCTCCGTTCGGGCCTATTCTTGTGAGCGGGTCTCTATTCGGGCCTATTTTTGCCTAAGGGCTCCTCTATTCGGGCCTATTGTGGCCTGCGGGACTCTCCGTTCGGGCCTATTCTCACCTGGGGAACTCTCCGTTCGGGCCTTTCTGGCCTTCGGGACTCTGTTCGGGTCTCTTCTTGCCAGCGGGGCTCTTCGTTTGGGCCTCTTCTTGCCTGCAGGACTCTGTTCGGGCCTCTTCTTGCCTGCACAGCCCCTCTACTCGGGCCTATTTTTGCCTGCGGGACTCTGTCCAGGCCTATTGTTGCCCCCGGAAAACTCCGTTCGGTCCTATTCTGGCTTGTGGGACTCTGTTCGGGCCTATGCTTGCCTGAGGGAATCTCCTTTCAGGGTTATGCTGACCTGTGGGATTCTCAGTTTGGGCGTATTCTCGCCTGCAGGACATCTCTTCGGGCCTATTCTCGCCCGCGGGACCCTCCGTTCGGTCGTTTCTTGCCTGCGGGACTCTCCGTTCGGGCCTATTCTCTGGAGCGGGACTTTACTCGGGCCTATTCTTGCCTCCGGGCCTCCTCTATTCTTGCCTATTCTTGCCTCTGGGAATCTCCGTTCTGGCCTGTTCGGGCCTGCGGGACTCTGTTCGGGCCTATGCTTGCCTGCAGGAATCTCTGTTCCGCCCTACTCTGGCCTGCGGGACTCTCCGTTCGGGCCTATTCTGGCCTGCGGGACTCTGTTCGGGCCTATTCTTGCTCCGGGAATCGCCGGTCGGGCGTACCCTGGCTTGCGGGACTCTGTTCGGGCCTATGCTTGCCTGCAGGAATCTCTGTTCTGGCCTATTCTGGCCTGCAGGACTCTCCGTTCGGGCCTATTCTGGCCTGCAGGACTCTGTTTGGGCCTATGCTTGCCTGCGGGAATGACCGTTCGGGCCTATGTTTCCCTGCGGGACTGACCGTTCGGGCCTTTCTGACCTTCGGGACTCTGTTCGTGTCTCTTCTTGCCAGCGGGGCTCTTCGTTTGGGCCTATTCTTGCCTGCAGAACTCTGTTCGGGCCTCTTCTTGCCTGCACAGCCCCTCTACTCGGGCCTATTTTTGCCTTCGGGTCTCTGTCCAGGCCTATTGTTGCCCCCGGAAAACTCCGTTCGGTCCTATTCTGGCTTGTGGGACTCTGTTCGGGCCTATGCTTGCCTGCGGGAATCTCCTTTCAGGGTTATGCTGACCTGTGGGATTCTCAGTTTGGGCGTATTCTCGCCTGCAGGACATCTCTTCGGGCCTATTCTCGCCCGCGGGACCCTCCGTTCGGTCGTTTCTGGCCTGCGGGACTCTCCGTTCGGGCCTAATCTTGCCTGCAGGATTCTGCGTTCGGGCTTACTCTTGCTTGCCGGACAGGGTTCGGGCGTCTTCTTGCCTGCACGGCTCCTCTACTCGGGCCTCATTTTGCCTTCGGGACACCGTTCGGGTCTATTCTTGGTCCGGGAATCTCCGTTCGGGCCTATGCTGGCCTGCTGGACTCTGTTCGGGCCTATGCTTGCCTGCGGGAATGACCGTTCGGGCCTATGTTGGCCTGCGGGACTCTCCGTTCGGGCCTTTCTGGCCTGCGGGACTCTCCGTTCGGGACTATTCTCTGGAGCGGGACTTTATTCGGGCCTATTCTTGCCTCCGGGCCTCCTCTATTCTTGCCTATTCTTGCCTCCGGGAATCTCCGTTCTGGCCTGTTCGGGCCTGCGGGACTCTGTTCGGGCCTATGCTTGCCTGCAGGAATCTCTGTTCCGCCCTACTCTGGCCTGCGGGACTCTCCGTTCGGGCCTATTCTGGCCTGCGGGACTCTGTTCGGGCCTATTCTTGCTCCGGGAATCGCCGGTCGGGCGTACTCTGGCTTGCGGGACTCTGTTCGGGCCTATGCTTGCCTGCAGGAATCTCTGTTCTGGCCTATTCTGGCCTGCAGGACTCTCCGTTCGGGCCTATTCTGGCCTGCAGGACTCTGTTTGGGCCTATGCTTGCCTACGGGAATCTCCGTTGAGGCGTATGCTGGCCTGCGGGTCTCTCTGTTCGGGCCTATTCTTGCCTGCGGGTCTCTCCGTTCGTGCCTATTCTTGCCTGCGGGACTCTCCGTTTGGGCGTATCCTTGCCTGCGGGACTCTGTTCGGGCCTCTTCTTGCCCGCACGGCTCCTCTACTCGGGCCTATTTTTGCCTGTGGGACTCTATTGGGGCCTATTCTTGCGTCCGACAATCTCCCTTCGGGCCTATTCTGGCCTGCGGGACTCTTCGTTCGGGCCTAGGCTTCCCTTTGGCAATCTCCGTTCAGGCGTATGCTGGCCTGCGGGACTCTGTTCGGGCCTTTGGTTGCTTTCGGAAATCCCCGTTCTGGCCTGCGGAATTCTGTTCTGGGCTATTCTTGCTCCGGGAATCTCTGTTCGGGACTATTCTGGCCTGTGGGACTCTGTTCGGGCCCATGCCTGCCTGCGGGGCTCTCTGTTCAGGCCTTTTTCGCCTACGGGACTCTCCGTTCGGGCCTATTCTCTGGAGCGGGACTTTAGTCGGGCCTACTCTTGCCTACGGGGCTCCTCTATTCTTGCCTCTGGGATTCTGTTCGGGCCTATTCTTGTCTGCGGGACTCTCCGTTTGAGCCTATTCTTGCCTGTGGGTTCTCCGTTCAGGGCTACTCTTGCCAGCGGGACTCTGTTCGTGCCTCATCTTGCCTGCATGGCTGCTCTACTCGGGCCTACTCTTGCCTGCGGGACTCTGTTCGGGCCTATCCTTGCTCTGGGAATCTCCGTTCGGGCATACCCTGGCCTGCGGGACTCCGTTCGGGCCTATTCTGGCCTGCGGGACTCTGTTTGGGCCTATGCTTGCCTGCAGGAATCTCTGTTCCGGCCTATTGTGGCCTGCAGGACTCTCCGTTCGGGCCTATTCTGGCCTACGGGCCTCTGTTTGGGCCTATGCTTGCCTACGGGAATCTCCGTTCAGGCGTATGCTGGCCTGCGGTATTCTCAATTTGGGCATATTCTCTCGCCTCCGGGACTTTCCTTTGGGCCTATTCTCGCCTGCGCATCTCTCCGTTCGGGCCTATTCTTGCCTGCGGGACTCTCCGTTCCGGACAATTCTGACCTGCAAAACTCTCCGTTCGGACCTAATCTAGCCTCTGGGAGTCTCCTTTGGGGTCTCCTGTTGCGTGCGGGGCTGCTCCATTCCAGCCTTTTGTGCTTACGGAGCTCCGATATTCGGTCCTGTTCTAGCATGCGGAGCTCCGCTACTCAGGCCTGATTGTGCGTGCGGGGCTCCGCTACTCGGGCCTGTTGGTGCATGCGGGGCTCCACTACTTGGGCCTGTTCTTGCATGCGGGGCTCCGCTACTCGGGTCTGTTCGTGCTTGCAGGGCTCTGCTACTCGGGCCTGTTCGTGCGTGCGGGGATCCGCTATTCAGGCCTGATAGTGTGTGTGGGGCTCCTCTATTCAGGCCTGTCCTTCCCTGCGGGACTCTATTCGGGCCTATACTTCCCTGCGGGACTCTCTTCGGGCCTATTCTGGCCTGCGAGACCCTCGGTTCGCCCCTATCGTGGTCTGCGGGACCCTCGTTCGGGCCCATTCTCGCCTTCGAGACCCTCCGTTCGGGCCTATTCTTGTGAGCGGGTCTCTATTCGGGCCTATTTTTGCCTAAGGGCTCCTCTATTCGGGCCTATTGTGGCCTGCGGGACTCTCCGTTCGGGCCTATTCTCACCTGGGGAACTCTCCGTTCGGGCCTTTCTGGCCTTCGGGACTCTGTTCGGGTCTCTTCTTGCCAGCGGGGCTCTTCGTTTGGGCCTATTCTTGCCTGCAGAACTCTGTTCGGGCCTCTTCTTGCCTGCACAGCCCCTCTACTCGGGCCTATTTTTGCCTGCGGGACTCTGTCCAGGCCTATTGTTGCCCCCGGAAAACTCCGTTCGGTCCTATTCTGGCTTGTGGGACTCTGTTCGGGCCTATGCTTGCCTGCGGGAATCTCCTTTCAGGGTTATGCTGACCTGTGGGATTCTCAGTTTGGGCGTATTCTCGCCTGCAGGACATCTCTTCGGGCCTATTCTCGCCCGCGGGACCCTCCGTTCGGTCGTTTCTGGCCTGCGGGACTCTCCGTTCGGGCCTATTCTCTGGAGCGGGACTTTACTCGGGCGTATTCTTGCCTCCGGGCCTCCTCTATTCTTGCCTATTCTTTCCTCTGGGAATCTCCGTTCTGGCCTGTTCGGGCCTGCGGGACTCTGTTCGGGCCTATGCTTGCCTGCAGGAATCTCTGTTCCGCCCTACTCTGGCCTGCGGGACTCTCCGTTCGGGCCTATTCTGGCCTGCGGGACTCTGTTCGGGCCTATTCTTGCTCCGGGAATCGCCGGTCGGGCGTACCCTGGCTTGCGGGACTCTGTTCGGGCCTATGCTTGCCTGCAGGAATCTCTGTTCTGGCCTATTCTGGCCTGCAGGACTCTCCGTTCGGGCCTATTCTGGCCTGCAGGACTCTGTTTGGGCCTATGCTTGCCTACGGGAATCTCCGTTCAGGCGTATGCTGGCCTGCGGGTCTCTCCGTTCGGGCCTATTCTTGCCTCTGGGACTCTCTGTTTGGGCATATCCTTGCCTGCGGGACTCTATTCGGGCCTCTTCTTGCCCGCACGGCTCCTCTACTCGGGCCTATTTTTGCCTGTGGGACTCTATTGGGGCCTATTCTTGCCTCCGACAATCTCCGTTCGGGCCTATTCTGGCCTGCGGGACTCTTCGTTCGGGCCTAGGCTTCCCTTTGGCAATCTCCGTTCAGGCGTATGCTGGCCTGCGGGACTCTGTTCGGGCCTTTGGTTGCTTTCGGAAATCCCCGTTCTGGCCTGCGGAATTCTGTTCGGGGCTATTCTTGCTCCGGGAATCTCTGTTCGGGACTATTCTGGCCTGTGGGACTCTGTTCGGGCCCATGCCTGCCTGCGGGGCTCTCTGTTCAGGCCTTTTTCGCCTACGGGACTCTCCGTTCGGGCCTATTCTCTGGAGCGGGACTTTAGTCGGGCCTACTCTTGCCTACGGGGCTCCTCTATTCTTGCCTCTGGGATTCTGTTCGGGCCTATTCTTGTCTGCGGGACTCTCCGTTTGAGCCTATTCTTGCCTGTGGGTTCTCCGTTCAGGGCTACTCTTGCCAGCGGGACTCTGTTCGGGCCTCATCTTGCCTGCATGGCTGCTCTACTCGGGCCTACTCTTGCCTGCGGGACTCTGTTCGGGCCTATCCTTGCTCTGGGAATCTCCGTTCAGGCATACCCTGGCCTGCGGGACTACGTTCGGGCCTATTCTGGCCTGCGGGACTCTGTTTGGGCCTATGCTTGCCTGCAGGAATCTCCGTTCAGGCGTATGCTGGCCTGCGGTATTCTCAATTTGGGCATATTCTCTCGCCTCCGGGACTTTCCTTTGGGCCTATTCTCGCCTGCGCATCTCTCCGTTCGGGCCTATTCTTGCCTGCGGGACTCTCCGTTCCGGCCTATTCTTGCCTGCGGGTCTCTCCGTTCGGGACAATTCTGACCTGCAAAACTCTCCGTTCGGACCTAATCTAGCCTCTGGGAGTCTCCTTTGGGGTCTCCTGTTGCGTGCGGGGCTGCTCCATTCCAGCCTTTTGTGCTTACGGAACTCCGATATTCGGTCCTGTTCTAGCATGCGGAGCTCCGCTACTCAGGCCTGATTGTGCGTGCGGGGCTCCGCTACTCGGGCCTGTTGGTGCATGCGGGGCTCCACTACTTGGGCCTGTTCTTGCATGCGGGGCTCCGCTACTCGGGTCTGTTCGTGCTTGCAGGGCTCTGCTACTCGGGCCTGTTCGTGCGTGCGGGGCTCCGCTATTCAGGCCTGATAGTGTGTGCGGGGCTCCTCTATTCAGGCCTGTCCTTCCCTGCGGGACTCTATTCGGGACTATACTTCCCTGCGGGACTCTGTTCGGGCCTATTCTGGCCTGCGAGACCCTCCGTTCGCCCCTATTGTGGTCTGCGGAACCCTCGTTCGGGCCCATTCTCACCTTCGAGACCCTCTGTTCTGGCTTTTCTGGCCTGCGGGACTCTCCGTTCGGGCCTATTCTTGTGAGCGGGTCTCTATTCGGGCCTATTTTTGCCTAAGGGCTCCTCTATTCGGGCCTATTGTGGCCTGCGGGACTCTCCGTTCGGGCCTATTCTCACTTGGGGAACTCTCCGTTCGGGCCTTTCTGGCCTTCGGGACTCTGTTCGGGTCTCTTCTTGCCAGCGGGGCTCTTCGTTTGGGCCTATTCTTGCCTGCAGGACTCTGTTCGGGCCTCTTCTTGCCTGCACAGCCCCTCTACTCGGGCCTCTTTTTGCCTGCGGGACTCTGTCCAGGCCTATTGTTGCCCCCGGAAAACTCCGTTCGGTCCTATTCTGGCTTGTGGGACTCTGTTCGGGCCTATGCTTGCCTGCGGGAATCTCCTTTCAGGGTTATGCTGACCTGTGGGATTCTCAGTTTGGGCGTATTCTCGCCTGCAGGACATCTCTTCGGGCCTATTCTCGCCCGCGGGACCCTCCGTTCGGTCGTTTCTGGCCTGCGGGACTCTCCGTTCGGGCCTAATCTTGCCTGCAGGATTCTGCGTTCGGGCTTACTCTTGCTTGCCGGACAGGGTTCGGGCGTCTTCTTGCCTGCACGGCTCCTCTACTCGGGCCTCATTTTGCCTTCGGGACACCGTTCGGGTCTATTCTTGGTCCGGGAATCTCCGTTCGGGCCTATGCTCGCCTGCTGGACTCTGTTCGGGCCTATGCTTGCCTGCGGGAATGACCGTTCGGGCCTATGTTGGCCTGCGGGACTCTCCGTTCGGGCCATTCTGGCCTGCGGGACTCTCCGTTCGGGCCTATTCTCTGGAGCGGGACTTTACTCGGGCCTATTCTTGCCTCCGGGCCTCCTCTATTCTTGCCTATTCTTGCCTCCGGGAATCTCCGTTCTGGCCTGTTCGGGCCTGCGGGACTCTGTTCGGGCCTATGCTTGCCTGCAGGAATCTCTGTTCCGCCCTACTCTGGCCTGCGGGACTCTCCGTTCGGGCCTATTCTGGCCTGCGGGACTCTGTTCGGGCCTATTCTTGCTCCGGGAATCGCCGGTCGGGCGTACCCTGGCTTGCGGGACTCTGTTCGGGCCTATGCTTGCCTGCAGGAATCTCTGTTCTGGCCTATTCTGGCCTGCAGGACTCTCCGTTCGGGCCTATTCTGGCCTGCAGGACTCTGTTTGGGCCTATGCTTGCCTACGGGAATCTCCGTTCAGGCGTATGCTGGCCTGCGGGTCTCTCCGTTCGGGCCTATTCTTGCCTGCGGGACTCTCCGTTTGGGCGTATCCTTGCCTGCGGGACTCTGTTCGGGCCTCTTCTTGCCCGCACGGCTCCTCTACTCGGGCCTATTTTTGCCTGTGGGACTCTATTGGGGCCTATTCTTGCCTCCGACAATCTCCGTTCGGGCCTATTCTGGCCTGCGGGACTCTTCGTTCGGGCCTAGGCTTCCCTTTGGCAATCTCCGTTCAGGCGTATGCTGGCCTGCGGGACTCTGTTCGGGCCTTTGGTTGCTTTCGGAAATCCCCGTTCTGGCCTATTCTGGCCTGCGGAATACTGTTCGGGGCTATTCTTGCTCCGGGAATCTCTGTTCGGGACTATTCTGGCCTGTGGGACTCTGTTCGGGCCCATGCCTGCCTGCGGGGCTCTCTGTTCAGGCCTTTTTCGCCTACGGGACTCTCCGTTCGGGCCTATTCTCTGGAGCGGGACTTTAGTCGGGCCTACTCTTGCCTACGGGGCTCCTCTATTCTTGCCTCTGGGATTCTGTTCGGGCCTATTCTTGTCTGCGGGACTCTCCGTTTGAGCCTATTCTTGCCTGTGGGTTCTCCGTTCAGGTCTACTCTTGCCAGCGGGACTCTGTTCGTGCCTCATCTTGCCTGCATGGCTGCTCTACTCGGGCCTACTCTTGCCTGCGGGACTCTGTTCGGGCCTATCCTTGCTCTGGGAATCTCCGTTCGGGCATACCCTGGCCTGCGGGACTCCGTTCGGGCCTATTCTGGCCTGCGGGACTCTGTTTGGGCCTATGCTTGCCTACGGGAATCTCCGTTCAGGCGTATGCTGGCCTGCGGTATTCTCAATTTGGGCATATTCTCTCGCCTCCGGGACTTTCCTTTGGGCCTATTCTCGCCTGCGCATCTCTCCGTTCGGGCCTATTCTTGCCTGCGGGACTCTCCGTTCCGGCCTATTCTTGCCTGCGGGTCTCTCCGTTCGGGACAATTCTGACCTGCAAAACTCTCCGTTCGGACCTAATCTAGCCTCTGGGAGTCTCCTTTGGGGTCTCCTGTTGCGTGCGGGGCTGCTCCATTCCAGCCTTTTGTGCTTACAGAGCTCCGATATTCGGTCCTGTTCTAGCATGCGGAGCTCCGCTACTCAGGCCTGATTGTGCGTGCGGGGCTCCGCTACTCGGGCCTGTTGGTGCATGCGGGGCTCCACTACATGGGCCTGTTCTTGCATGCGGGGCTCCGCTACTCGGGTCTGTTCGTGCTTGCAGGGCTCTGCTACTCGGGCCTGTTCGTGCGTGCGGGGATCCGCTATTCAGGCCTGATAGTGTGTGCGGGGCTCCTCTATTCAGGCCTGTCCTTCCCTGCGGGACTCTATTCGGGCCTATACTTCCCTGCGGGACTCTGTTCGGGCCTATTCTGGCCTGCGAGACCCTCGCTTCGCCCCTATCGTGGTCTGCGGGACCCTCGTTCGGGCCCATTCTCGCCTTCGAGACCCTCCGTTCGGGCCTATTCTTGTGAGCGGGTCTCTATTCGGGCCTATTTTTGCCTAAGGGCTCCTCTATTCGGGCCTATTGTGGCCTGCGGGACTCTCCGTTCGGGCCTATTCTCACCTGGGGAACTCTCCGTTCGGGCCTTTCTGGCCTTCGGGACTCTGTTCGGGTCTCTTCTTGCCAGCGGGGCTCTTCGTTTGGGCCTATTCTTGCCTGCAGGACTCTGTTCGGGCCTCTTCTTGCCTGCACAGCCCCTCTACTCGGGCCTATTTTTGCCTGCGGGACTCTGTCCAGGCCTATTGTTGCCCCCGGAAAACTCCGTTCGGTCCTATTCTGGCTTGTGGGACTCTGTTCGGGCCTATGCTTGCCTGAGGGAATCTCCTTTCAGGGTTATGCTGACCTGTGGGATTCTCAGTTTGGGCGTATTCTCGCCTGCAGGACATCTCTTCGGGCCTATTCTCGCCCGCGGGACCCTCCGTTCGGTCGTTTCTTGCCTGCGGGACTCTCCGTTCGGGCCTATTCTCTGGAGCGGGACTTTACTCGGGCCTATTCTTGCCTCCGGGCCTCCTCTATTCTTGCCTATTCTTGCCTCTGGGAATCTCCGTTCTGGCCTGTTCGGGCCTGCGGGACTCTGTTCGGGCCTATGCTTGCCTGCAGGAATCTCTGTTCCGCCCTACTCTGGCCTGCGGGACTCTCCGTTCGGGCCTATTCTGGCCTGCGGGACTCTGTTCGGGCCTATTCTTGCTCCGGGAATCGCCGGTCGGGCGTACCCTGGCTTGCGGGACTCTGTTCGGGCCTATGCTTGCCTGCAGGAATCTCTGTTCTGGCCTATTCTAGCCTGCAGGACTCTCCGTTCGGGCCTATTCTGGCCTGCAGGACTCTGTTTGGGCCTATGCTTGCCTGCGGGAATGACCGTTCGGGCCTATGTTTCCCTGCGGGACTGACCGTTCGGGCCTTTCTGACCTTCGGGACTCTGTTCGTGTCTCTTCTTGCCAGCGGGGCTCTTCGTTTGGGCCTATTCTTGCCTGCAGAACTCTGTTCGGGCCTCTTCTTGCCTGCACAGCCCCTCTACTCGGGCCTATTTTTGCCTGCGGGTCTCTGTCCAGGCCTATTGTTGCCCCCGGAAAACTCCGTTCGGTCCTATTCTGGCTTGTGGGACTCTGTTCGGGCCTATGCTTGCCTGCGGGAATCTCCTTTCAGGGTTATGCTGACCTGTGGGATTCTCAGTTTGGGCGTATTCTCGCCTGCAGGACATCTCTTCGGGCCTATTCTCGCCCGCGGGACCCTCCGTTCGGTCGTTTCTGGCCTGCGGGACTCTCCGTTCGGGCCTAATCTTGCCTGCAGGATTCTGCGTTCGGGCTTACTCTTGCTTGCCGGACAGGGTTCGGGCGTCTTGTTGCCTGCACGGCTCCTCTACTCGGGCCTCATTTTGCCTTCGGGACACCGTTCGGGTCTATTCTTCGTCCGGGAATCTCCGTTCGGGCCTATGCTCGCCTGCTGGACTCTGTTCGGGCCTATGCTTGCCTGCGGGAATGACCGTTCGGGCCTATGTTGGCCTGCGGGACTCTCCGTTCGGGCCATTCTGGCCTGCGGGACTCTCCGTTCGGGCCTATTCTCTGGAGCGGGACTTTACTCGGGCCTATTCTTGCCTCCGGGCCTCCTCTATTCTTGCCTATTCTTGCCTCCGGGAATCTCCGTTCTGGCCTGTTCGGGCCTGCAGGACTCTGTTCGGGCCTATGCTTGCCTGCAGGAATCTCTGTTCCGCCCTACTCTGGCCTGCGGGACTCTCCGTTCAGGCCTATTCTGGCTTGCGGGACTCTGTTCGGGCCTATGCTTGCCTGCAGGAATCTCTGTTCTGGCCTATTCTGGCCTGCAGGACTCTCCGTTCGGGCCTATTCTGGCCTGCAGGACTCTGTTTGGGCCTATGCTTGCCTACGGGAATCTCCGTTCAGGCGTATGCTGGCCTGCGGGTCTCTCCGTTCGGGCCTATTCTTGCCTGCGGGACTCTCCGTTTGGGCGTATCCTTGCCTGCGGGACTCTGTTCGGGCCTCTTCTTGCCCGCACGGCTCCTCTACTCGGGCCTATTTTTGCCTGTGGGACTCTATTGGGGCCTATTCTTGCCTCCGACAATCTCCGTTCGGGCCTATTCTGGCCTGCGGGACTCTTCGTTCGGGCCTAGGCTTCCCTTTGGCAATCTCCGTTCAGGCGTATGCTGGCCTGCGGGACTCTGTTCGGGCCTTTGGTTGCTTTCGGAAATCCCCGTTCTGGCCTATTCTGGCCTGCGGAATACTGTTCGGGGCTATTCTTGCTCCGGGAATCTCTGTTCGGGACTATTCTGGCCTGTGGGACTCTGTTCGGGCCCATGCCTGCCTGCGGGGCTCTCTGTTCAGGCCTTTTTCGCCTACGGGACTCTCCGTTCGGGCCTATTCTCTGGAGCGGGACTTTAGTCGGGCCTACTCTTGCCTACGGGGCTCCTCTATTCTTGCCTCTGGGATTCTGTTCGGGCCTATTCTTGTCTGCGGGACTCTCCGTTTGAGCCTATTCTTGCCTGTGGGTTCTCCGTTCAGGGCTACTCTTGCCAGCGGGACTCTGTTCGGGCCTCATCTTGCCTGCATGGCTGCTCTACTCGGGCCTACTCTTGCCTGCGGGACTCTGTTCGGGCCTATCCTTGCTCTGGGAATCTCCGTTCGGGCATACCCTGGCCTGCGGGACTCCGTTCGGGCCTATTCTGGCCTGCGGGACTCTGTTTGGGCCTATGCTTGCCTACGGGAATCTCCGTTCAGGCGTATGCTGGCCTGCGGTATTCTCAATTTGGGCATATTCTCTCGCCTCCGGGACTTTCCTTTGGGCCTATTCTCGCCTGTGCAACTCTCCGTTCGGGCCTATTCTTGCCTGCGGGACTCTCCGTTCCGGCCTATTCTTGCCTGCGGGTCTCTCCGTTCGGGACAATTCTGACCTGCAAAACTCTCCGTTCGGACCTAATCTAGCGTCTGGGAGTCTCCTTTGGGGTCTCCTGTTGCGTGCGGGGCTGCTCCATTCCAGCCTTTTGTGCTTACGGAGCTCCGATAATCGGTCCTGTTCTAGCATGCAGAGCTCCGCTACTCAGGCCTGATTGTGCGTGCGGGGCTCCGCTACTCGGGCCTGTTGGTGCATGCGGGGCTCCACTACTTGGGCCTGTTCTTGCATGCGGGGCTCCGCTACTCGGGTCTGTTCGTGCTTGCAGGGTTCTGCTACTCGGGCCTGTTCGTGCGTGCGGGGATCCGCTATTCAGGCCTGATAGTGTGTGCAGGGCTCCTCTATTCAGGCCTGTCCTTCCCTGCGGGACTCTATTCTGCCTATACTTCCCTGCGGGACTCTGTTCGGGCCTATTCTGGCCTGCGAGACCCTCCGTTCGCCCCTATCGTGGTCTGCGGGACCCTCGTTCGGGCCCATTCTCGCCTTCGAGACCCTCTGTTCGGGCTTTTCTGGCCTGCGGGACTCTCCGTTCGGGCCTATTCTTGTGAGCGGGTCTCTATTCCGGCCTATTTTTGCCTAAGGGCTCCTCTATTCGGGCCTATTCTGGCCTGCGGGACTCTCCGTTCGGGCCTATTCTCACCTGGGGAACTCTCCGTTCGGACCTTTCTGACCTTCGGGACTCGGTTCGGGTCTCTTCTTGCCAGCGGGGCTCTTCGTTTGGGCCTATTCTTGCCTGCAGGACTCTGTTCGGGCCTCTTCTTGCCTGCACAGCCCCTCTACTCGGGCCTATTTTTGCCTGCGGGACTCTGTCCAGGCCTATTGTTGCCCCCGGAAAACTCCGTTCGGTCCTATTCTGGCTTGTGGGACTCTGTTCGGGCCTATGCTTGCCTGGGGGAATCTCCTTTCAGGGTTATGCTGACCTGTGGGATTCTCAGTTTGGGCGTATTCTCGCCTGCAGGACATCTCTTCGGGCCTATTCTCGCCCGCGGGACCCTCCGTTCGGTCGTTTCTGGCCTGCGGGACTCTCCGTTCGGGCCTAATCTTGCCTGCAGGATTCTGCGTTCGGGCTTACTCTTGCTTGCCGGACAGGGTTCGGGCGTCTTCTTGCCTGCACGGCTCCTCTACTCGGGCCTCATTTTGCCTTCGGGACACCGTTCGGGTCTATTCTTGGTCCGGGAATCTCCATTCGGGCCTATGCTGGCCTGCTGGACTCTGTTCGGGCCTATGCTTGCCTGCGGGAATGACCGTTCGGGCCTATGTTGGCCTGCGGGACTCTCCGTTCGGGCCTTTCTGGCCTGCGGGACTCTCCGTTCGGGACTATTCTCTGGAGCGGGACTTTACTCGGGCCTATTCTTGCCTCCGGGCCTCCTCTATTCTTGCCTATTCTTGCCTCCGGGAATCTCCGTTCTGGCCTGTTCGGGCCTGCGGGACTCTGTTCGGGCCTATGCTTGCCTGCAGGAATCTCTGTTCCGCCCTACTCTGGCCTGCGGGACTCTCCGTTCGGGCCTATTCTGGCCTGCGGGACTCTGTTCGGGCCTATTCTTGCTCCGGGAATCGCCGGTCGGGCGTACCCTGGCTTGCGGGACTCTGTTCGGGCCTATGCTTGCCTGCAGGAATCTCTGTTCTGGCCTATTCTGGCCTGCAGGACTCTCCGTTCGGGCCTATTCTGGCCTGCAGGACTCTATTTGGGCCTATGCTTGCCTACGGGAATCTCCGTTGAGGCGTATGCTGGCCTGCGGGTCTCTCTGTTCGGGCCTATTCTTGCCTGCGGGTCTCTCCGTTCGTGCCTATTCTTGCCTGCGGGACTCTCCGTTTGGGCGTATCCTTGCCTGCGGGACTCTGTTCGGGCCTCTTCTTGCCCGCACGGCTCCTCTACTCGGGCCTATTTTTGCCTGTGGGACTCTATTGGGGCCTATTCTTGCCTCCGACAATCTCCGTTCGGGCCTATTCTGGCCTGCGGGACTCTTCGTTCGGGCCTAGGCTTCCCTTTGGCAATCTCCGTTCAGGCGTATGCTGGCCTGCGGGACTCTGTTCGGGCCTTTGGTTGCTTTCGGAAATCCCCGTTCTGGCCTGCGGAATTCTGTTCTGGGCTATTCTTGCTCCGGGAATCTCTGTTCGGGACTATTCTGGCCTGTGGGACTCTGTTCGGGCCCATGCCTGCCTGCGGGGCTCTCTGTTCAGGCCTTTTTCGCCTACGGGACTCTCCGTTCGGGCCTATTCTCTGGAGCGGGACTTTAGTCGGGCCTACTCTTGCCTACGGGGCTCCTCTATTCTTGCCTCTGGGATTCTGTTCGGGCCTATTCTTGTCTGCGGGACTCTCCGTTTGAGCCTATTCTTGCCTGTGGGTTCTCCGTTCAGGGCTACTCTTGCCAGCGGGACTCTGTTCGTGCCTCATCTTGCCTGCATGGCTGCTCTACTCGGGCCTACTCTTGCCTGCGGGACTCTGTTCGGGCCTATCCTTGCTCTGGGAATCTCCGTTCGGGCATACCCTGGCCTGCGGGACTCCGTTCGGGCCTATTCTGGCCTGCGGGACTCTGTTTGGGCCTATGCTTGCCTGCAGGAATCTCTGTTCCGGCCTATTGTGGCCTGCAGGACTCTCCGTTCGGGCCTATTCTGGCCTACGGGCCTCTGTTTGGGCCTATGCTTGCCTACGGGAATCTCCGTTCAGGCGTATGCTGGCCTGCGGTATTCTCAATTTGGGCATATTCTCTCGCCTCCGGGACTTTCCTTTGGGCCTATTCTCGCCTGCGCATCTCTCCGTTCGGGCCTATTCTTGCCTGCGGGACTCTCCGTTCCGGCCTATTCTTGCCTGCGGGTCTCTCCGTTCGGGACAATTCTGACCTGCAAAACTCTCCGTTCGGACCTAATCTAGCCTCTGGGAGTCTCCTTTGGGGTCTCCTGTTGCGTGCGGGGCTGCTCCATTCCAGCCTTTTGTGCTTACGGAGCTCCGATATTCGGTCCTGTTCTAGCATGCGGAGCTCCGCTACTCAGGCCTGATTGTGCGTGCGGGGCTCCGCTACTCGGGCCTGTTGGTGCATGCGGGGCTCCACTACTTGGGCCTGTTCTTGCATGCGGGGCTCCGCTACTCGGGTCTGTTCGTGCTTGCAGGGCTCTGCTACTCGGGCCTGTTCGTGCGTGCGGGGATCCGCTATTCAGGCCTGATAGTGTGTGCGGGGCTCCTCTATTCAGGCCTGTCCTTCCCTGCGGGACTCTATTCGGGCCTATACTTCCCTGCGGGACTCTGTTCGGGCCTATTCTGGCCTGCGAGACCCTCGGTTCGCCCCTATCGTGGTCTGCGGGACCCTCGTTCGGGCCCATTCTCGCCTTCGAGACCCTCCGTTCGGGCCTATTCTTGTGAGCGGGTCTCTATTCGGGCCTATTTTTGCCTAAGGGCTCCTCTATTCGGGCCTATTCTGGCCTGCGGGACTCTCCGTTCGGGCCTATTCTCACCTGGGGAACTCTCCGTTCGGGCCTTTCTGGCCTTCGGGACTCTGTTCGGGTCTCTTCTTGCCAGCGGGGCTCTTCGTTTGGGCCTATTCTTGCCTGCAGAACTCTGTTCGGGCCTCTTCTTGCCTGCACAGCCCCTCTACTCGGGCCTATTTTTGCCTGCGGGACTCTGTCCAGGCCTATTGTTGCCCCCGGAAAACTCCGTTCAGTCCTATTCTGGCTTGTGGGACTCTGTTCGGGCCTATGCTTGCCTGCGGGAATCTCCTTTCAGGGTTATGCTGACCTGTGGGATTCTCAGTTTGGGCGTATTCTCGCCTGCAGGACATCTCTTCGGGCCTATTCTCGCCCGCGGGACCCTCCGTTCGGTCGTTTCTGGCCTGCGGGACTCTCCATTCGGGCCTAATCTTGGGAGCGGGAGCGGGACTCTACTCGGGCCTATTCTTGCCTAGGGGCCTCTTCTATTCGTGCTTCTTCTTGCCAGTGGGACTCTGTTCAGGCCCGTTCTTGCCTGCAGGATTCTGCGTTCGGGCTTATTCTTGCTTGCCGGACAGTGTTCGGGCGTCTTGTTGCCTGCACGGCTCCTCTACTCGGGCCTCATTTTGCCTTCGGGACACCGTTCGGGTCTATTCTTGGTCCGGGAATCTCCGTTCGGGCCTATGCTCGCCTGCTGGACTCTGTTCGGGCCTATGCTTGCCTGCGGGAATGACCGTTCGGGCCTATGTTTCCCTGCGGGACTGACCGTTCGGGCCTTTCTGACCTTCGGGACTCTGTTCGTGTCTCTTCTTGCCAGCGGGGCTCTTCGTTTGGGCCTATTCTTGCCTGCAGAACTCTGTTCGGGCCTCTTCTTGCCTGCACAGCCCCTCTACTCGGGCCTATTTTTGCCTGCGGGTCTCTGTCCAGGCCTATTGTTGCCCCCGGAAAACTCCGTTCGGTCCTATTCTGGCTTGTGGGACTCTGTTCGGGCCTATGCTTGCCTGCGGGAATCTCCTTTCAGGGTTATGCTGACCTGTGGGATTCTCAGTTTGGGCGTATTCTCGCCTGCAGGACATCTCTTCGGGCCTATTCTCGCCCGCGGGACCCTCCGTTCGGTCGTTTCTGGCCTGCGGGACTCTCCGTTCGGGCCTAATCTTGCCTGCAGGATTCTGCGTTCGGGCTTACTCTTGCTTGCCGGACAGGGTTCGGGCGTCTTGTTGCCTGCACGGCTCCTCTACTCGGGCCTCATTTTGCCTTCGGGACACCGTTCGGGTCTATTCTTCGTCCGGGAATCTCCGTTCGGGCCTATGCTCGCCTGCTGGACTCTGTTCGGGCCTATGCTTGCCTGCGGGAATGACCGTTCGGGCCTATGTTGGCCTGCGGGACTCTCCGTTCGGGCCATTCTGGCCTGCGGGACTCTCCGTTCGGGCCTATTCTCTGGAGCGGGACTTTACTCGGGCCTATTCTTGCCTCCGGGCCTCCTCTATTCTTGCCTATTCTTGCCTCCGGGAATCTCCGTTCTGGCCTGTTCGGGCCTGCAGGACTCTGTTCGGGCCTATGCTTGCCTGCAGGAATCTCTGTTCCGCCCTACTCTGGCCTGCGGGACTCTCCGTTCAGGCCTATTCTGGCTTGCGGGACTCTGTTCGGGCCTATGCTTGCCTGCAGGAATCTCTGTTCTGGCCTATTCTGGCCTGCAGGACTCTCCGTTCGGGCCTATTCTGGCCTGCAGGACTCTGTTTGGGCCTATGCTTGCCTACGGGAATCTCCGTTCAGGCGTATGCTGGCCTGCGGGTCTCTCCGTTCGGGCCTATTCTTGCCTGCGGGACTCTCCGTTTGGGCGTATCCTTGCCTGCGGGACTCTGTTCGGGCCTCTTCTTGCCCGCACGGCTCCTCTACTCGGGCCTATTTTTGCCTGTGGGACTCTATTGGGGCCTATTCTTGCCTCCGACAATCTCCGTTCGGGCCTATTCTGGCCTGCGGGACTCTTCGTTCGGGCCTAGGCTTCCCTTTGGCAATCTCCGTTCAGGCGTATGCTGGCCTGCGGGACTCTGTTCGGGCCTTTGGTTGCTTTCGGAAATCCCCGTTCTGGCCTATTCTGGCCTGCGGAATACTGTTCGGGGCTATTCTTGCTCCGGGAATCTCTGTTCGGGACTATTCTGGCCTGTGGGACTCTGTTCGGGCCCATGCCTGCCTGCGGGGCTCTCTGTTCAGGCCTTTTTCGCCTACGGGACTCTCCGTTCGGGCCTATTCTCTGGAGCGGGACTTTAGTCGGGCCTACTCTTGCCTACGGGGCTCCTCTATTCTTGCCTCTGGGATTCTGTTCGGGCCTATTCTTGTCTGCGGGACTCTCCGTTTGAGCCTATTCTTGCCTGTGGGTTCTCCGTTCAGGGCTACTCTTGCCAGCGGGACTCTGTTCGGGCCTCATCTTGCCTGCATGGCTGCTCTACTCGGGCCTACTCTTGCCTGCGGGACTCTGTTCGGGCCTATCCTTGCTCTGGGAATCTCCGTTCGGGCATACCCTGGCCTGCGGGACTCCGTTCGGGCCTATTCTGGCCTGCGGGACTCTGTTTGGGCCTATGCTTGCCTACGGGAATCTCCGTTCAGGCGTATGCTGGCCTGCGGTATTCTCAATTTGGGCATATTCTCTCGCCTCCGGGACTTTCCTTTGGGCCTATTCTCACCTGTGCAACTCTCCGTTCGGGCCTATTCTTGCCTGCGGGACTCTCCGTTCCGGCCTATTCTTGCCTGCGGGTCTCTCCGTTCGGGACAATTCTGACCTGCAAAACTCTCCGTTCGGACCTAATCTAGCGTCTGGGAGTCTCCTTTGGGGTCTCCTGTTGCGTGCGGGGCTGCTCCATTCCAGCCTTTTGTGCTTACGGAGCTCCGATAATCGGTCCTGTTCTAGCATGCAGAGCTCCGCTACTCAGGCCTGATTGTGCGTGCGGGGCTCCGCTACTCGGGCCTGTTGGTGCATGCGGGGCTCCACTACTTGGGCCTGTTCTTGCATGCGGGGCTCCGCTACTCGGGTCTGTTCGTGCTTGCAGGGTTCTGCTACTCGGGCCTGTTCGTGCGTGCGGGGATCCGCTATTCAGGCCTGATAGTGTGTGCAGGGCTCCTCTATTCAGGCCTGTCCTTCCCTGCGGGACTCTATTCTGCCTATACTTCCCTGCGGGACTCTGTTCGGGCCTATTCTGGCCTGCGAGACCCTCCGTTCGCCCCTATCGTGGTCTGCGGGACCCTCGTTCGGGCCCATTCTCGCCTTCGAGACCCTCTGTTCGGGCTTTTCTGGCCTGCGGGACTCTCCGTTCGGGCCTATTCTTGTGAGCGGGTCTCTATTCCGGCCTATTTTTGCCTAAGGGCTCCTCTATTCGGGCCTATTCTGGCCTGCGGGACTCTCCGTTCGGGCCTATTCTCACCTGGGGAACTCTCCGTTCGGACCTTTCTGACCTTCGGGACTCGGTTCGGGTCTCTTCTTGCCAGCGGGGCTCTTCGTTTGGGCCTATTCTTGCCTGCAGGACTCTGTTCGGGCCTCTTCTTGCCTGCACAGCCCCTCTACTCGGGCCTATTTTTGCCTGCGGGACTCTGTCCAGGCCTATTGTTGCCCCCGGAAAACTCCGTTCGGTCCTATTCTGGCTTGTGGGACTCTGTTCGGGCCTATGCTTGCCTGGGGGAATCTCCTTTCAGGGTTATGCTGACCTGTGGGATTCTCAGTTTGGGCGTATTCTCGCCTGCAGGACATCTCTTCGGGCCTATTCTCGCCCGCGGGACCCTCCGTTCGGTCGTTTCTGGCCTGCGGGACTCTCCGTTCGGGCCTAATCTTGCCTGCAGGATTCTGCGTTCGGGCTTACTCTTGCTTGCCGGACAGGGTTCGGGCGTCTTCTTGCCTGCACGGCTCCTCTACTCGGGCCTCATTTTGCCTTCGGGACACCGTTCGGGTCTATTCTTGGTCCGGGAATCTCCATTCGGGCCTATGCTGGCCTGCTGGACTCTGTTCGGGCCTATGCTTGCCTGCGGGAATGACCGTTCGGGCCTATGTTGGCCTGCGGGACTCTCCGTTCGGGCCTTTCTGGCCTGCGGGACTCTCCGTTCGGGACTATTCTCTGGAGCGGGACTTTACTCGGGCCTATTCTTGCCTCCGGGCCTCCTCTATTCTTGCCTATTCTTGCCTCCGGGAATCTCCGTTCTGGCCTGTTCGGGCCTGCGGGACTCTGTTCGGGCCTATGCTTGCCTGCAGGAATCTCTGTTCCGCCCTACTCTGGCCTGCGGGACTCTCCGTTCGGGCCTATTCTGGCCTGCGGGACTCTGTTCGGGCCTATTCTTGCTCCGGGAATCGCCGGTCGGGCGTACCCTGGCTTGCGGGACTCTGTTCGGGCCTATGCTTGCCTGCAGGAATCTCTGTTCTGGCCTATTCTGGCCTGCAGGACTCTCCGTTCGGGCCTATTCTGGCCTGCAGGACTCTATTTGGGCCTATGCTTGCCTACGGGAATCTCCGTTGAGGCGTATGCTGGCCTGCGGGTCTCTCTGTTCGGGCCTATTCTTGCCTGCGGGTCTCTCCGTTCGTGCCTATTCTTGCCTGCGGGACTCTCCGTTTGGGCGTATCCTTGCCTGCGGGACTCTGTTCGGGCCTCTTCTTGCCCGCACGGCTCCTCTACTCGGGCCTATTTTTGCCTGTGGGACTCTATTGGGGCCTATTCTTGCGTCCGACAATCTCCGTTCGGGCCTATTCTGGCCTGCGGGACTCTTCGTTCGGGCCTAGGCTTCCCTTTGGCAATCTCCGTTCAGGCGTATGCTGGCCTGCGGGACTCTGTTCGGGCCTTTGGTTGCTTTCGGAAATCCCCGTTCTGGCCTGCGGAATTCTGTTCTGGGCTATTCTTGCTCCGGGAATCTCTGTTCGGGACTATTCTGGCCTGTGGGACTCTGTTCGGGCCCATGCCTGCCTGCGGGGCTCTCTGTTCAGGCCTTTTTCGCCTACGGGACTCTCCGTTCGGGCCTATTCTCTGGAGCGGGACTTTAGTCGGGCCTACTCTTGCCTACGGGGCTCCTCTATTCTTGCCTCTGGGATTCTGTTCGGGCCTATTCTTGTCTGCGGGACTCTCCGTTTGAGCCTATTCTTGCCTGTGGGTTCTCCGTTCAGGGCTACTCTTGCCAGCGGGACTCTGTTCGTGCCTCATCTTGCCTGCATGGCTGCTCTACTCGGGCCTACTCTTGCCTGCGGGACTCTGTTCGGGCCTATCCTTGCTCTGGGAATCTCCGTTCGGGCATACCCTGGCCTGCGGGACTCCGTTCGGGCCTATTCTGGCCTGCGGGACTCTGTTTGGGCCTATGCTTGCCTGCAGGAATCTCTGTTCCGGCCTATTGTGGCCTGCAGGACTCTCCGTTCGGGCCTATTCTGGCCTACGGGCCTCTGTTTGGGCCTATGCTTGCCTACGGGAATCTCCGTTCAGGCGTATGCTGGCCTGCGGTATTCTCAATTTGGGCATATTCTCTCGCCTCCGGGACTTTCCTTTGGGCCTATTCTCGCCTGCGCATCTCTCCGTTCGGGCCTATTCTTGCCTGCGGGACTCTCCGTTCCGGCCTATTCTTGCCTGCGGGTCTCTCCGTTCGGGACAATTCTGACCTGCAAAACTCTCCGTTCGGACCTAATCTAGCCTCTGGGAGTCTCCTTTGGGGTCTCCTGTTGCGTGCGGGGCTGCTCCATTCCAGCCTTTTGTGCTTACGGAGCTCCGATATTCGGTCCTGTTCTAGCATGCGGAGCTCCGCTACTCAGGCCTGATTGTGCGTGCGGGGCTCCGCTACTCGGGCCTGTTGGTGCATGCGGGGCTCCACTACTTGGGCCTGTTCTTGCATGCGGGGCTCCGCTACTCGGGTCTGTTCGTGCTTGCAGGGCTCTGCTACTCGGGCCTGTTCGTGCGTGCGGGGATCCGCTATTCAGGCCTGATAGTGTGTGCGGGGCTCCTCTATTCAGGCCTGTCCTTCCCTGCGGGACTCTATTCGGGCCTATACTTCCCTGCGGGACTCTGTTCGGGCCTATTCTGGCCTGCGAGACCCTCGGTTCGCCCCTATCGTGGTCTGCGGGACCCTCGTTCGGGCCCATTCTCGCCTTCGAGACCCTCCGTTCGGGCCTATTCTTGTGAGCGGGTCTCTATTCGGGCCTATTTTTGCCTAAGGGCTCCTCTATTCGGGCCTATTCTGGCCTGCGGGACTCTCCGTTCGGGCCTATTCTCACCTGGGGAACTCTCCGTTCGGGCCTTTCTGGCCTTCGGGACTCTGTTCGGGTCTCTTCTTGCCAGCGGGGCTCTTCGTTTGGGCCTATTCTTGCCTGCAGAACTCTGTTCGGGCCTCTTCTTGCCTGCACAGCCCCTCTACTCGGGCCTATTTTTGCCTGCGGGACTCTGTCCAGGCCTATTGTTGCCCCCGGAAAACTCCGTTCAGTCCTATTCTGGCTTGTGGGACTCTGTTCGGGCCTATGCTTGCCTGCGGGAATCTCCTTTCAGGGTTATGCTGACCTGTGGGATTCTCAGTTTGGGCGTATTCTCGCCTGCAGGACATCTCTTCGGGCCTATTCTCGCCCGCGGGACCCTCCGTTCGGTCGTTTCTGGCCTGCGGGACTCTCCATTCGGGCCTAATCTTGGGAGCGGGAGCGGGACTCTACTCGGGCCTATTCTTGCCTAGGGGCCTCTTCTATTCGTGCTTCTTCTTGCCAGTGGGACTCTGTTCAGGCCCGTTCTTGCCTGCAGGATTCTGCGTTCGGGCTTATTCTTGCTTGCCGGACAGTGTTCGGGCGTCTTGTTGCCTGCACGGCTCCTCTACTCGGGCCTCATTTTGCCTTCGGGACACCGTTCGGGTCTATTCTTGGTCCGGGAATCTCCGTTCGGGCCTATGCTCGCCTGCTGGACTCTGTTCGGGCCTATGCTTGCCTGCGGGAATGACCGTTCGGGCCTATGTTTCCCTGCGGGACTGACCGTTCGGGCCTTTCTGACCTTCGGGACTCTGTTCGTGTCTCTTCTTGCCAGCGGGGCTCTTCGTTTGGGCCTATTCTTGCCTGCAGAACTCTGTTCGGGCCTCTTCTTGCCTGCACAGCCCCTCTACTCGGGCCTATTTTTGCCTGCGGGTCTCTGTCCAGGCCTATTGTTGCCCCCGGAAAACTCCGTTCGGTCCTATTCTGGCTTGTGGGACTCTGTTCGGGCCTATGCTTGCCTGCGGGAATCTCCTTTCAGGGTTATGCTGACCTGTGGGATTCTCAGTTTGGGCGTATTCTCGCCTGCAGGACATCTCTTCGGGCCTATTCTCGCCCGCGGGACCCTCCGTTCGGTCGTTTCTGGCCTGCGGGACTCTCCGTTCGGGCCTAATCTTGCCTGCAGGATTCTGCGTTCGGGCTTACTCTTGCTTGCCGGACAGGGTTCGGGCGTCTTCTTGCCTGCACGGCTCCTCTACTCGGGCCTCATTTTGCCTTCGGGACACCGTTCGGGTCTATTCTTGGTCCGGGAATCTCCGTTCGGGCCTATGCTCGCCTGCTGGACTCTGTTCGGGCCTATGCTTGCCTGCGGGAATGACCGTTCGGGCCTATGTTGGCCTGCGGAACTCTCCGTTCGGGCCATTCTGGCCTGCGGGACTCTCCGTTCGGGCCTATTCTCTGGAGCGGGACTTTACTCGGGCCTATTCTTGCCTCCGGGCCTCCTCTATTCTTGCCTATTCTTGCCTCCGGGAATCTCCGTTCTGGCCTGTTCGGGCCTGCGGGACTCTGTTCGGGCCTATGCTTGCCTGCAGGAATCTCTGTTCCGCCCTACTCTGGCCTGCGGGACTCTCCGTTCAGGCCTATTCTGGCCTGCGGGACTCTGTTCGGGCCTATTCTTGCTCCGGGAATCGCCGGTCGGGCGTACCCTGGCTTGCGGGACTCTGTTCGGGCCTATGCTTGCCTGCAGGAATCTCTGTTCTGGCCTATTCTGGCCTGCAGGACTCTCCGTTCGGGCCTATTCTGGCCTGCAGGACTCTGTTTGGGCCTATGCTTGCCTACGGGAATCTCCGTTCAGGCGTATGCTGGCCTGCGGGTCTCTCTGTTCGGGCCTATTCTTGCCTGCGGGACTCTCCGTTTGGGCGTATCCTTGCCTGCGGGACTCTGTTCGGGCCTCTTCTTGCCCGCACGGCTCCTCTACTCGGGCCTATTTTTGCCTGTGGGACTCTATTGGGGCCTATTCTTGCCTCCGACAATCTCCGTTCGGGCCTATTCTGGCCTGCGGGACTCTTCGTTCGGGCCTAGGCTTCCCTTTGGCAATCTCCGTTCAGGCGTATGCTGGCCTGCGGGACTCTGTTCGGGCCTTTGGTTGCTTTCGGAAATCCCCGTTCTGGCCTATTCTGGCCTGCGGAATTCTGTTCTGGGCTATTCTTGCTCCGGGAATCTCTGTTCGGGACTATTCTGGCCTGTGGGACTCTGTTCGGGCCCATGCCTGCCTGCGGGGCTCTCTGTTCAGGCCTTTTTCGCCTACGGGACTCTCCGTTCGGGCCTATTCTCTGGAGTGGGACTTTAGTCGGGCCTACTCTTGCCTACGGGGCTCCTCTATTCTTGCCTCTGGGATTCTGTTCGGGCCTATTCTTGTCTGCGGGACTCTCCGTTTGAGCCTATTCTTGCCTGTGGGTTCTCCGTTCAGGGCTACTCTTGCCAGCGGGACTCTGTTCGTGCCTCATCTTGCCTGCATGGCTGCTCTACTCGGGCCTACTCTTGCCTGTGGGACTCTGTTCGGGCCTATCCTTGCTCTGGGAATCTCCGTTCGGGCATACCCTGGCCTGCGGGACTCCGTTCGGGCCTATTCTGGCCTGCGGGACTCTGTTTGGCCCTATGCTTGCCTGCAGGAATCTCTGTTCCGGCCTATTGTGGCCTGCAGGACTCTCCGTTCGGGCCTATTCTGGCCTACGGGACTCTGTTTGGGCCTATGCTTGCCTACGGGAATCTCCGTTCAGGCGTATGCTGGCCTGCGGTATTCTCAATTTGGGCATATTCTCTCGCCTCCGGGACTTTCCTTTGGGCCTATTCTCGCCTGCGCATCTCTCCGTTCGGGCCTATTCTTGCCTGCGGGACTCTCCGTTCCGGCCTATTCTTGCCTGCGGGTCTCTCCGTTCGGGACAATTCTGACCTGCAAAACTCTCCGTTCGGACCTAATCTAGCCTCTGGGAGTCTCCTTTGGGGTCTCCTGTTGCGTGCGGGGCTGCTCCATTCCAGCCTTTTGTGCTTACGGAGCTCCGATATTCGGTCCTGTTCTAGCATGCGGAGCTCCGCTACTCAGGCCTGATTGTGCGTGCGGGGCTCCGCTACTCGGGCCTGTTGGTGCATGCGGGGCTCCACTACTTGGGCCTGTTCTTGCATGCGGGGCTCCGCTACTCGGGTCTGTTCGTGCTTGCAGGGCTCTGCTACTCGGGCCTGTTCGTGCGTGCGGGGATCCGCTATTCAGGCCTGATAGTGTGTGCGGGGCTCCTCTATTCAGGCCTGTCCTTCCCTGCGGGACTCTATTCGGGCCTATACTTCCCTGCGGGACTCTCTTCGGGCCTATTCTGGCCTGCGAGACCCTCGGTTCGCCCCTATCGTGGTCTGCGGGACCCTCGTTCGGGCCCATTCTCGCCTTCGAGACCCTCCGTTCGGGCCTATTCTTGTGAGCGGGTCTCTATTCGGGCCTATTTTTGCCTAAGGGCTCCTCTATTCGGGCCTATTGTGGCCTGCGGGACTCTCCGTTCGGGCCTATTCTCACCTGGGGAACTCTCCGTTCGGGCCTTTCTGGCCTTCGGGACTCTGTTCGGGTCTCTTCTTGCCAGCGGGGCTCTTCGTTTGGGCCTATTCTTGCCTGCAGGACTCTGTTCGGGCCTCTTCTTGCCTGCACAGCCCCTCTACTCGGGCCTATTTTTGCCTGCGGGACTCTGTCCAGGCCTATTGTTGCCCCCGGAAAACTCCGTTCGGTCCTATTCTGGCTTGTGGGACTCTGTTCGGGCCTATGCTTGCCTGCGGGAATCTCCTTTCAGGGTTATGCTGACCTGTGGGATTCTCAGTTTGGGCGTATTCTCGCCTGCAGGACATCTCTTCGGGCCTATTCTCGCCCGCGGGACCCTCCGTTCGGTCGTTTCTGGCCTGCGGGACTCTCCATTCGGGCCTAATCTTGGGAGCGGGAGCGGGACTCTACTCGGGCCTATTCTTGCCTAGGGGCCTCTTCTATTCGTGCTTCTTCTTGCCAGTGGGACTCTGTTCAGGCCCGTTCTTGCCTGCAGGATTCTGCGTTCGGGCTTATTCTTGCTTGCCGGACAGTGTTCGGGCGTCTTGTTGCCTGCACGGCTCCTCTACTCGGGCCTCATTTTGCCTTCGGGACACCGTTCGGGTCTATTCTTGGTCCGGGAATCTCCGTTCGGGCCTATGCTCGCCTGCTGGACTCTGTTCGGGCCTATGCTTGCCTGCGGGAATGACCGTTCGGGCCTATGTTTCCCTGCGGGACTGACCGTTCGGGCCTTTCTGACCTTCGGGACTCTGTTCGTGTCTCTTCTTGCCAGCGGGGCTCTTCGTTTGGGCCTATTCTTGCCTGCAGAACTCTGTTCGGGCCTCTTCTTGCCTGCACAGCCCCTCTACTCGGGCCTATTTTTGCCTGCGGGTCTCTGTCCAGGCCTATTGTTGCCCCCGGAAAACTCCGTTCGGTCCTATTCTGGCTTGTGGGACTCTGTTCGGGCCTATGCTTGCCTGCGGGAATCTCCTTTCAGGGTTATGCTGACCTGTGGGATTCTCAGTTTGGGCGTGATCTCGCCTGCAGGACATCTCTTCGGGCCTATTCTCGCCCGCGGGACCCTCCGTTCGGTCGTTTCTGGCCTGCGGGACTCTCCGTTCGGGCCTAATCTTGCCTGCAGGATTCTGCGTTCGGGCTTACTCTTGCTTGCCGGACAGGGTTCGGGCGTCTTCTTGCCTGCACGGCTCCTCTACTCGGGCCTCATTTTGCCTTCGGGACACCGTTCGGGTCTATTCTTGGTCCGGGAATCTCCGTTCGGCCCTATGCTCGCCTGCTGGACTCTGTTCGGGCCTATGCTTGCCTGCGGGAATGACCGTTCGGGCCTATGTTGGCCTGCGGGACTCTCCGTTCGGGCCATTCTGGCCTGCGGGACTCTCCGTTCGGGCCTATTCTCTGGAGCGGGACTTTACTCGGGCCTATTCTTGCCTCCGGGCCTCCTCTATTCTTGCCTATTCTTGCCTCCGGGAATCTCCGTTCTGGCCTGTTCGGGCCTGCAGGACTCTGTTCGGGCCTATGCTTGCCTGCAGGAATCTCTGTTCCGCCCTACTCTGGCCTGCGGGACTCTCCGTTCGGGCCTATTCTGGCCTGCGGGACTCTGTTCGGGCCTATTCTTGCTCCGGGAATCGCCGGTCGGGCGTACCCTGGCTTGCGGGACTCTGTTAGGGCCTATGCTTGCCTGCAGGAATCTCTGTTCTGGCCTATTCTGGCCTGCAGGACTCTCCGTTCGGGCCTATTCTGGCCTGCAGGACTCTGTTTGGGCCTATGCTTGCCTACGGGAATCTCCGTTCAGGCGTATGCTGGCCTGCGGGTGTCTCCGTTCGGGCCTATTCTTGCCTGCGGGACTCTCCGTTTGGGCGTATCCTTGCCTGCGGGACTCTGTTCGGGCCTCTTCTTGCCCGCACGGCTCCTCTACTCGGGCCTATTTTTGCCTGTGGGACTCTATTGGGGCCTATTCTTGCCTCCGACAATCTCCGTTCGGGCCTATTCTGGCCTGCGGGACTCTTCGTTCGGGCCTAGGCTTCCCTTTGGCAATCTCCGTTCAGGCGTATGCTGGCCTGCGGGACTCTGTTCGGGCCTTTGGTTGCTTTCGGAAATCCCCGTTCTGGCCTATTCTGGCCTGCGGAATACTGTTCGGGGCTATTCTTGCTCCGGGAATCTCTGTTCGGGACTATTCTGGCCTGTGGGACTCTGTTCGGGCCCATGCCTGCCTGCGGGGCTCTCTGTTCAGGCCTTTTTCGCCTACGGGACTCTCCGTTCGGGCCTATTCTCTGGAGCGGGACTTTAGTCGGGCCTACTCTTGCCTACGGGGCTCCTCTATTCTTGCCTCTGGGATTCTGTTCGGGCCTATTCTTGTCTGCGGGACTCTCCGTTTGAGCCTATTCTTGCCTGTGGGTTCTCCGTTCAGGGCTAATCTTGCCAGCGGGACTCTGTTCGTGCCTCATCTTGCCTGCATGGCTGCTCTACTCGGGCCTACTCTTGCCTGCGGGACTCTGTTCGGGCCTATCCTTGCTCTGGGAATCTCCGTTCGGGCATACCCTGGCCTGCGGGAGTCCGTTCGGGCCTATTCTGGCCTGCGGGACTCTGTTTGGGCCTATGCTTGCCTACGGGAATCTCCGTTCAGGCGTATGCTGGCCTGCGGTATTCTCAATTTGGGCATATTCTCTCGCCTCCGGGACTTTCCTTTGGGCCTATTCTCGCCTGTGCAACTCTCCGTTCGGGCCTATTCTTGCCTGCGGGACTCTCCGTTCCGGCCTATTCTTGCCTGCGGGTCTCTCCGTTCGGGACAATTCTGACCTGCAAAACTCTCCGTTCGGACCTAATCTAGCGTCTGGGAGTCTCCTTTGGGGTCTCCTGTTGCGTGCGGGGCTGCTCCATTCCAGCCTTTTGTGCTTACGGAGCTCCGATAATCGGTCCTGTTCTAGCATGCGGAGCTCCGCTACTCAGGCCTGATTGTGCGTGCGGGGCTCCGCTACTCGGGCCTGTTGGTGCATGCGGGGCTCCACTACTTGGGCCTGTTCTTGCATGCGGGGCTCCGCTACTCGGGTCTGTTCGTGCTTGCAGGTTTCTGCTACTCGGGCCTGTTCGTGCGTGCGGGGATCCGCTATTCAGGCCTGATAGTGTGTGCTGGGCTCCTCTATTCAGGCCTGTCCTTCCCTTCGGGACTCTATTCGGGCCTATACTTCCCTGCGGGACTCTGTTCGGGCCTATTCTGGCCTGCGAGACCCTCGGTTCGCCCCTATCGTGGTCTGCGGGACCCTCGTTCGGGCCCATTCTCGCCTTCGAGACCCTCTGTTCGGGCTTTTCTGGCCTGCGGGACTCTCCGTTCGGGCCTATTCTTGTGAGCGGGTCTCTATTCGGGCCTATTTTTGCCTAAGGGCTCCTCTATTCGGGCCTATTCTGGCCTGCGGGACTCTCCGTTCGGGCCTATTCTCACCTGGGGAACTCTCCGTTCGGACCTTTCTGACCTTCGGGACTCGGTTCGGGTCTCTTCTTGCCAGCGGGGCTCTTCGTTTGGGCCTATTCTTGCCTGCAGGACTCTGTTCGGGCCTCTTCTTGCCTGCACAGCCCCTCTACTCGGGCCTATTTTTGCCTGCGGGACTCTGTCCAGGCCTATTGTTGCCACCGGAAAACTCTGTTCGGTCCTATTCTGGCTTGTGGGACTCTGTTCGGGCCTATGCTTGCCTGGGGGAATCTCCTTTCAGGGTTATGCTGACCTGTGGGATTCTCAGTTTGGGCGTATTCTCGCCTGCAGGACATCTCTTCGGGCCTATTCTCGCCCGCGGGACCCTCCGTTCGGTCGTTTCTGGCCTGCGGGACTCTCCGTTCGGGCCTAATCTTGCCTGCAGGATTCTGCGTTCGGGCTTACTCTTGCTTGCCGGACAGGGTTCGGGCGTCTTCTTGCCTGCACGGCTCCTCTACTCGGGCCTCATTTTGCCTTCGGGACACCGTTCGGGTCTATTCTTGGTCCGGGAATCTCCGTTCGGGCCTATGCTGGCCTGCTGGACTCAGTTCGGGCCTATGCTTGCCTGCGGGAATGACCGTTCGGGCCTATGTTGGCCTGCGGGACTCTCCGTTCGGGCCTTTCTGGCCTGCGGGACTCTCCGTTCGGGACTATTCTCTGGAGCGGGACTTTACTCGGGCCTATTCTTGCCTCCGGGCCTCCTCTATTCTTGCCTATTCTTGCCTCCGGGAATCTCCGTTCTGGCCTGTTCGGGCCTGCGGGACTCTGTTCGGGCCTATGCTTGCCTGCAGGAATCTCTGTTCCGCCCTACTCTGGCCTGCGGGACTCTCCGTTCGGGCCTATTCTGGCCTGCGGGACTCTGTTCGGGCCTATTCTTGCTCCGGGAATCGCCGGTCGGGCGTACTCTGGCTTGCGGGACTCTGTTCGGGCCTATGCTTGCCTGCAGGAATCTCTGTTCTGGCCTATTCTGGCCTGCAGGACTCTCCGTTCGGGCCTATTCTGGCCTGCAGGACTCTGTTTGGGCCTATGCTTGCCTACGGGAATCTCCGTTGAGGCGTATGCTGGCCTGCGGGTCTCTCTGTTCGGGCCTATTCTTGCCTGCGGGTCTCTCCGTTCGTGCCTATTCTTGCCTGCGGGACTCTCCGTTTGGGCGTATCCTTGCCTGCGGGACTCTGTTCGGGCCTCTTCTTGCCCGCACGGCTCCTCTACTCGGGCCTATTTTTGCCTGTGGGACTCTATTGGGGCCTATTCTTGCGTCCGACAATCTCCCTTCGGGCCTATTCTGGCCTGCGGGACTCTTCGTTCGGGCCTAGGCTTCCCTTTGGCAATCTCCGTTCAGGCGTATGCTGGCCTGCGGGACTCTGTTCGGGCCTTTGGTTGCTTTCGGAAATCCCCGTTCTGGCCTGCGGAATTCTGTTCTGGGCTATTCTTGCTCCGGGAATCTCTGTTCGGGACTATTCTGGCCTGTGGGACTCTGTTCGGGCCCATGCCTGCCTGCGGGGCTCTCTGTTCAGGCCTTTTTCGCCTACGGGACTCTCCGTTCGGGCCTATTCTCTGGAGCGGGACTTTAGTCGGGCCTACTCTTGCCTACGGGGCTCCTCTATTCTTGCCTCTGGGATTCTGTTCGGGCCTATTCTTGTCTGCGGGACTCTCCGTTTGAGCCTATTCTTGCCTGTGGGTTCTCCGTTCAGGGCTACTCTTGCCAGCGGGACTCTGTTCGTGCCTCATCTTGCCTGCATGGCTGCTCTACTCGGGCCTACTCTTGCCTGCGGGACTCTGTTCGGGCCTATCCTTGCTCTGGGAATCTCCGTTCGGGCATACCCTGGCCTGCGGGACTCCGTTCGGGCCTATTCTGGCCTGCGGGACTCTGTTTGGGCCTATGCTTGCCTGCAGGAATCTCTGTTCCGGCCTATTGTGGCCTGCAGGACTCTCCGTTCGGGCCTATTCTGGCCTACGGGCCTCTGTTTGGGCCTATGCTTGCCTACGGGAATCTCCGTTCAGGCGAATGCTGGCCTGCGGTATTCTCAATTTGGGCATATTCTCTCGCCTCCGGGACTTTCCTTTGGGCCTATTCTCGCCTGCGCATCTCTCCGTTCGGGCCTATTCTTGCCTGCGGGACTCTCCGTTCCGGACAATTCTGACCTGCAAAACTCTCCGTTCGGACCTAATCTAGCCTCTGGGAGTCTCCTTTGGGGTCTCCTGTTGCGTGCGGGGCTGCTCCATTCCAGCCTTTTGTGCTTACGGAGCTCCGATATTCGGTCCTGTTCTAGCATGCGGAGCTCCGCTACTCAGGCCTGATTGTGCGTGCGGGGCTCCGCTACTCGGGCCTGTTGGTGCATGCGGGGCTCCACTACTTGGGCCTGTTCTTGCATGCGGGGCTCCGCTACTCGGGTCTGTTCGTGCTTGCAGGGCTCTGCTACTCGGGCCTGTTCGTGCGTGCGGGGATCCGCTATTCAGGCCTGATAGTGTGTGCGGGGCTCCTCTATTCAGGCCTGTCCTTCCCTGCGGGACTCTATTCGGGCCTATACTTCCCTGCGGGACTCTGTTCGGGCCTATTCTGGCCTGCGAGACCCTCGCTTCGCCCCTATCGTGGTCTGCGGGACCCTCGTTCGGGCCCATTCTCGCCTTCGAGACCCTCCGTTCGGGCCTATTCTTGTGAGCGGGTCTCTATTCGGGCCTATTTTTGCCTAAGGGCTCCTCTATTCGGGCCTATTGTGGCCTGCGGGACTCTCCGTTCGGGCCTATTCTCACCTGGGGAACTCTCCGTTCGGGCCTTTCTGGCCTTCGGGACTCTGTTCGGGTCTCTTCTTGCCAGCGGGGCTCTTCGTTTGGGCCTCTTCTTGCCTGCAGAACTCTGTTCGGGCCTCTTCTTGCCTGCACAGCCCCTCTACTCGGGCCTATTTTTGCCTGCGGGACTCTGTCCAGGCCTATTGTTGCCCCCGGAAAACTCCGTTCGGTCCTATTCTGGCTTGTGGGACTCTGTTCGGGCCTATGCTTGCCTGCGGGAATCTCCTTTCAGGGTTATGCTGACCTGTGGGATTCTCAGTTTGGGCGTATTCTCGCCTGCAGGACATCTCTTCGGGCCTATTCTCGCCCGCGGGACCCTCCGTTCGGTCGTTTCTGGCCTGCGGGACTCTCCGTTCGGGCCTATTCTCTGGAGCGGGACTTTACTCGGGCGTATTCTTGCCTCCGGGCCTCCTCTATTCTTGCCTATTCTTTCCTCTGGGAATCTCCGTTCTGGCCTGTTCGGGCCTGCGGGACTCTGTTCGGGCCTATGCTTGCCTGCAGGAATCTCTGTTCGGCCCTACTCTGGCCTGCGGGACTCTCCGTTCGGGCCTATTCTGGCCTGCGGGACTCTGTTCGGGCCTATTCTTGCTCCGGGAATCGCCGGTCGGGCGTACCCTGGCTTGCGGGACTCTGTTCGGGCCTATGCTTGCCTGCAGGAATCTCTGTTCTGGCCTATTCTGGCCTGCAGGACTCTCCGTTCGGGCCTATTCTGGCCTGCAGGACTCTGTTTGGGCCTATGCTTGCCTACGGGAATCTCCGTTCAGGCGTATGCTGGCCTGCGGGTCTCTCCGTTCGGGCCTATTCTTGCCTCTGGGACTCTCTGTTTGGGCATATCCTTGCCTGCGGGACTCTATTCGGGCCTCTTCTTGCCCGCACGGCTCCTCTACTCGGGCCTATTTTTGCCTGTGGGACTCTATTGGGGCCTATTCTTGCCTCCGACAATCTCCGTTCGGGCCTATTCTGGCCTGCGGGACTCTTCGTTCGGGCCTAGGCTTCCCTTTGGCAATCTCCGTTCAGGCGTATGCTGGCCTGCGGGACTCTGTTCGGGCCTTTGGTTGCTTTCGGAAATCCCCGTTCTGGCCTGCGGAATTCTGTTCGGGGCTATTCTTGCTCCGGGAATCTCTGTTCGGGACTATTCTGGCCTGTGGGACTCTGTTCGGGCCCATGCCTGCCTGCGGGGCTCTCTGTTCAGGCCTTTTTCGCCTACGGGACTCTCCGTTCGGGCCTATTCTCTGGAGCGGGACTTTAGTCGGGCCTACTCTTGCCTACGGGGCTCCTCTATTCTTGCCTCTGGGATTCTGTTCGGGCCTATTCTTGTCTGCGGGACTCTCCGTTTGAGCCTATTCTTGCCTGTGGGTTCTCCGTTCAGGGCTACTCTTGCCAGCGGGACTCTGTTCGTGCCTCATCTTGCCTGCATGGCTGCTCTACTCGGGCCTACTCTTGCCTGCGGGACTCTGTTCGGGCCTATCCTTGCTCTGGGAATCTCCGTTCAGGCATACCCTGGCCTGCGGGACTCCTTTCGGGCCTATTCTGGCCTGCGGGACTCTGTTTGGGCCTATGCTTGCCTGCAGGAATCTCCGTTCAGGCGTATGCTGGCCTGCGGTATTCTCAATTTGGGCATATTCTCTCGCCTCCGGGACTTTCCTTTGGGCCTATTCTCGCCTGCGCATCTCTCCGTTCGGGCCTATTCTTGCCTGCGGGACTCTCCGTTCCGGCCTATTCTTGCCTGCGGGTCTCTCCGTTCGGGACAATTCTGACCTGCAAAACTCTCCGTTCGGACCTAATCTAGCCTCTGGGAGTCTCCTTTGGGGTCTCCTGTTGCGTGCGGGGCTGCTCCATTCCAGCCTTTTGTGCTTACGGAACTCCGATATTCGGTCCTCTTCTAGCATGCGGAGCTCCGCTACTCAGGCCTGATTGTGCGTGCGGGGCTCCGCTACTCGGGCCTGTTGGTGCATGCGGGGCTCCACTACTTGGGCCTGTTCTTGCATGCGGGGCTCCGCTACTCGGGTCTGTTCGTGCTTGCAGGGCTCTGCTACTCGGGCCTGTTCGTGCGTGCGGGGCTCCGCTATTCAGGCCTGATAGTGTGTGCGGGGCTCCTCTATTCAGGCCTGTCCTTCCCTGCGGGACTCTATTCGGGACTATACTTCCCTGCGGGACTCTGTTCGGGCCTATTCTGGCCTGCGAGACCCTCCGTTCGCCCCTATTGTGGTCTGCGGAACCCTCGTTCGGGCCCATTCTCACCTTCGAGACCCTCTGTTCGGGCTTTTCTGGCCTGCGGGACTCTCCGTTCGGGCCTATTCTTGTGAGCGGGTCTCTATTCGGGCCTATTTTTGCCTAAGGGCTCCTCTATTCGGGCCTATTGTGGCCTGCGGGACTCTCCGTTCGGGCCTATTCTCACCTGGGGAACTCTCCGTTCGGGCCTTTCTGGCCTTCGGGACTCTGTTCGGGTCTCTTCTTGCCAGCGGGGCTCTTCGTTTGGGCCTATTCTTGCCTGCAGGACTCTGTTCGGGCCTCTTCTTGCCTGCACAGCCCCTCTACTCGGGCCTCTTTTTGCCTGCGGGACTCTGTCCAGGCCTATTGTTGCCCCCGGAAAACTCCGTTCGGTCCTATTCTGGCTTGTGGGACTCTGTTCGGGCCTATGCTTGCCTGCGGGAATCTCCTTTCAGGGTTATGCTGACCTGTGGGATTCTCAGTTTGGGCGTATTCTCGCCTGCAGGACATCTCTTCGGGCCTATTCTCGCCCGCGGGACCCTCCGTTCGGTCGTTTCTGGCCTGCGGGACTCTCCGTTCGGGCCTAATCTTGCCTGCAGGATTCTGCGTTCGGGCTTACTCTTGCTTGCCGGACAGGGTTCGGGCGTCTTGTTGCCTGCACGGCTCCTCTACTCGGGCCTCATTTTGCCTTCGGGACACCGTTCGGGTCTATTCTTGGTCCGGGAATCTCCGTTCGGGCCTATGCTGGCCTGCTGGACTCTGTTCGGGCCTATGCTTGCCTGCGGGAATGACCGTTCGGGCCTATGTTGGCCTGCGGGACTCTCCGTTCGGGCCATTCTGGCCTGCGGGTCTCTCCGTTCGGGCCTATTCTCTGGAGCGGGACTTTACTCGGGCCTATTCTTGCCTCCGGGCCTCCTCTATTCTTGCCTATTCTTGCCTCCGGGAATCTCCGTTCTGGCCTGTTCGGGCCTGCGGGACTCTGTTCGGGCCTATGCTTGCCTGCAGGAATCTCTGTTCCGCCCTACTCTGGCCTGCGGGACTCTCCGTTCGGGCCTATTCTGGCCTGCGGGACTCTGTTCGGGCCTATTCTTGCTCCGGGAATCGCCGGTCGGGCGTACCCTGGCTTGCGGGACTCTGTTAGGGCCTATGCTTGCCTGCAGGAATCTCTGTTCTGGCCTATTCTGGCCTGCAGGACTCTCCGTTCGGGCCTATTCTGGCCTGCAGGACTCTGTTTGGGCCTATGCTTGCCTACGGGAATCTCCGTTCAGGCGTATGCTGGCCTGCGGGTCTCTCCGTTCGGGCCTATTCTTGCCTGCGGGACTCTCCGTTTGGGCGTATCCTTGCCTGCGGGACTCTGTTCGGGCCTCTTCTTGCCCGCACGGCTCCTCTACTCGGGCCTATTTTTGCCTGTGGGACTCTATTGGGGCCTATTCTTGCCTCCGACAATCTCCGTTCGGGCCTATTCTGGCCTGCGGGACTCTTCGTTCGGGCCTAGGCTTCCCTTTGGCAATCTCCGTTCAGGCGTATGCTGGCCTGCGGGACTCTGTTCGGGCCTTTGGTTGCTTTCGGAAATCCCCGTTCTGGCCTATTCTGGCCTGCGGAATACTGTTCGGGGCTATTCTTGCTCCGGGAATCTCTGTTCGGGACTATTCTGGCCTGTGGGACTCTGTTCGGGCCCATGCCTGCCTGCGGGGCTCTCTGTTCAGGCCTTTTTCGCCTACGGGACTCTCCGTTCGGGCCTATTCTCTGGAGCGGGACTTTAGTCGGGCCTACTCTTGCCTACGGGGCTCCTCTATTCTTGCCTCTGGGATTCTGTTCGGGCCTATTCTTGTCTGCGGGACTCTCCGTTTGAGCCTATTCTTGCCTGTGGGTTCTCCGTTCAGGGCTACTCTTGCCAGCGGGACTCTGTTCGTGCCTCATCTTGCCTGCATGGCTGCTCTACTCGGGCCTACTCTTGCCTGCGGGACTCTGTTCGGGCCTATCCTTGCTCTGGGAATCTCCGTTCGGGCATACCCTGGCCTGCGGGACTCCGTTCGGGCCTATTCTGGCCTACGGGACTCTGTTTGGGCCTATGCTTGCCTACGGGAATCTCCGTTCAGGCGTATGCTGGCCTGCGGTATTCTCAATTTGGGCATATTCTCTCGCCTCCGGGACTTTCCTTTGGGCCTATTCTCGCCTGCGCATCTCTCCGTTCGGGCCTATTCTTGCCTGCGGGACTCTCCGTTCCGGCCTATTCTTGCCTGCGGGTCTCTCCGTTCGGGACAATTCTGACCTGCAAAACTCTCCGTTCGGACCTAATCTAGCCTCTGGGAGTCTCCTTTGGGGTCTCCTGTTGCGTGCGGGGCTGCTCCATTCCAGCCTTTTGTGCTTACGGAGCTCCGATATTCGGTCCTGTTCTAGCATGCGGAGCTCCGCTACTCAGGCCTGATTGTGCGTGCGGGGCTCCGCTACTCGGGCCTGTTGGTGCATGCGGGGCTCCACTACATGGGCCTGTTCTTGCATGCGGGGCTCCGCTACTCGGGTCTGTTCGTGCTTGCAGGGCTCTGCTACTCGGGCCTGTTCGTGCGTGCGGGGATCCGCTATTCAGGCCTGATAGTGTGTGCGGGGCTCCTCTATTCAGGCCTGTCCTTCCCTGCGGGACTCTATTCGGGCCTATACTTCCCTGCGGGACTCTGTTCGGGCCTATTCTGGCCTGCGAGACCCTCGGTTCGCCCCTATCGTGGTCTGCGGGACCCTCGTTCGGGCCCATTCTCGCCTTCGAGACCCTCCGTTCGGGCCTATTCTTGTGAGCGGGTCTCTATTCGGGCCTATTTTTGCCTAAGGGCTCCTCTATTCGGGCCTATTGTGGCCTGCGGGACTCTCCGTTCGGGCCTATTCTCACCTGGGGAACTCTCCGTTCGGGCCTTTCTGGCCTTCGGGACTCTGTTCGGGTCTCTTCTTGCCAGCGGGGCTCTTCGTTTGGGCCTCTTCTTGCCTGCAGGACTCTGTTCGGGCCTCTTCTTGCCTGCACAGCCCCTCTACTCGGGCCTATTTTTGCCTGCGGGACTCTGTCCAGGCCTATTGTTGCCCCCGGAAAACTCCGTTCGGTCCTATTCTGGCTTGTGGGACTCTGTTCGGGCCTATGCTTGCCTGCGGGAATCTCCTTTCAGGGTTATGCTGACCTGTGGGATTCTCAGTTTGGGCGTATTCTCGCCTGCAGGACATCTCTTCGGGCCTATTCTCGCCCGCGGGACCCTCCGTTCGGTCGTTTCTTGCCTGCGGGACTCTCCGTTCGGGCCTATTCTCTGGAGCGGGACTTTACTCGGGCCTATTCTTGCCTCCGGGCCTCCTCTATTCTTGCCTATTCTTGCCTCTGGGAATCTCCGTTCTGGCCTGTTCGGGCCTGCGGGACTCTGTTCGGGCCTATGCTTGCCTGCAGGAATCTCTGTTCCGCCCTACTCTGGCCTGCGGGACTCTCCGTTCGGGCCTATTCTGGCCTGCGGGACTCTGTTCGGGCCTATTCTTGCTCCGGGAATCGCCGGTCGGGCGTACCCTGGCTTGCGGGACTCTGTTCGGGCCTATGCTTGCCTGCAGGAATCTCTGTTCTGGCCTATTCTGGCCTGCAGGACTCTCCGTTCGGGCCTATTCTGGCCTGCAGGACTCTGTTTGGGCCTATGCTTGCCTGCGGGAATGACCGTTCGGGCCTATGTTTCCCTGCGGGACTGACCGTTCGGGCCTTTCTGACCTTCGGGACTCTGTTCGTGTCTCTTCTTGCCAGCGGGGCTCTTCGTTTGGGCCTATTCTTGCCTGCAGAACTCTGTTCGGGCCTCTTCTTGCCTGCACAGCCCCTCTACTCGGGCCTATTTTTGCCTGCGGGTCTCTGTCCAGGCCTATTGTTGCCCCCGGAAAACTCCGTTCGGTCCTATTCTGGCTTGTGGGACTCTGTTCGGGCCTATGCTTGCCTGCGGGAATCTCCTTTCAGGGTTATGCTGACCTGTGGGATTCTCAGTTTGGGCGTATTCTCGCCTGCAGGACATCTCTTCGGGCCTATTCTCGCCCGCGGGACCCTCCGTTCGGTCGTTTCTGGCCTGCGGGACTCTCCGTTCGGGCCTAATCTTGCCTGCAGGATTCTGCGTTCGGGCTTACTCTTGCTTGCCGGACAGGGTTCGGGCGTCTTGTTGCCTGCACGGCTCCTCTACTCGGGCCTCATTTTGCCTTCGGGACACCGTTCGGGTCTATTCTTCGTCCGGGAATCTCCGTTCGGGCCTATGCTGGCCTGCTGGACGCTGTTCGGGCCTATGCTTGCCTGCGGGAATGACCGTTCGGGCCTATGTTGGCCTGCGGGACTCTCCGTTCGGGCCATTCTGGCCTGCGGGACTCTCCGTTCGGGCCTATTCTCTGGAGCGGGACTTTACTCGGGCCTATTCTTGCCTCCGGGCCTCCTCTATTCTTGCCTATTCTTGCCTCCGGGAATCTCCGTTCTGGCCTGTTCGGGCCTGCAGGACTCTGTTCGGGCCTATGCTTGCCTGCAGGAATCTCTGTTCCGCCCTACTCTGGCCTGCGGGACTCTCCGTTCGCGCCTATTCTGGCTTGCGGGACTCTGTTCGGGCCTATGCTTGCCTGCAGGAATCTCTGTTCTGGCCTATTCTGGCCTGCAGGACTCTCCGTTCGGGCCTATTCTGGCCTGCAGGACTCTGTTTGGGCCTATGCTTGCCTACGGGAATCTCCGTTCAGGCGTATGCTGGCCTGCGGGTCTCTCCGTTCGGGCCTATTCTTGCCTGCGGGACTCTCCGTTTGGGCGTATCCTTGCCTGCGGGACTCTGTTCGGGCCTCTTCTTGCCCGCACGGCTCCTCTACTCGGGCCTATTTTTGCCTGTGGGACTCTATTGGGGCCTATTCTTGCCTCCGACAATCTCCGTTCGGGCCTATTCTGGCCTGCGGGACTCTTCGTTCGGGCCTAGGCTTCCCTTTGGCAATCTCCGTTCAGGCGTATGCTGGCCTGCGGGACTCTGTTCGGGCCTTTGGTTGCTTTCGGAAATCCCCGTTCTGGCCTATTCTGGCCTGCGGAATACTGTTCGGGGCTATTCTTGCTCCGGGAATCTCTGTTCGGGACTATTCTGGCCTGTGGGACTCTGTTCGGGCCCATGCCTGCCTGCGGGGCTCTCTGTTCAGGCCTTTTTCGCCTACGGGACTCTCCGTTCGGGCCTATTCTCTGGAGCGGGACTTTAGTCGGGCCTACTCTTGCCTACGGGGCTCCTCTATTCTTGCCTCTGGGATTCTGTTCGGGCCTATTCTTGTCTGCGGGACTCTCCGTTTGAGCCTATTCTTGCCTGTGGGTTCTCCGTTCAGGGCTACTCTTGCCAGCGGCACTCTGTTCGTGCCTCATCTTGCCTGCATGGCTGCTCTACTCGGGCCTACTCTTGCCTGCGGGACTCTGTTCGGGCCTATCCTTGCTCTGGGAATCTCCGTTCGGGCATACCCTGGCCTGCGGGACTCCGTTCGGGCCTATTCTGGCCTGCGGGACTCTGTTTGGGCCTATGCTTGCCTACGGGAATCTCCGTTCAGGCGTATGCTGGCCTGCGGTATTCTCAATTTGGGCATATTCTCTCGCCTCCGGGACTTTCCTTTGGGCCTATTCTCGCCTGTGCAACTCTCCGTTCGGGCCTATTCTTGCCTGCGGGACTCTCCGTTCCGGCCTATTCTTGCCTGCGGGTCTCTCCGTTCGGGACAATTCTGACCTGCAAAACTCTCCGTTCGGACCTAATCTAGCGTCTGGGAGTCTCCTTTGGGGTCTCCTGTTGCGTGCGGGGCTGCTCCATTCCAGCCTTTTGTGCTTACGGAGCTCCGATAATCGGTCCTGTTCTAGCATGCAGAGCTCCGCTACTCAGGCCTGATTGTGCGTGCGGGGCTCCGCTACTCGGGCCTGTTGGTGCATGCGGGGCTCCACTACTTGGGCCTGTTCTTGCATGCGGGGCTCCGCTACTCGGGTCTGTTCGTGCTTGCAGGGTTCTGCTACTCGGGCCTGTTCGTGCGTGCGGGGATCCGCTATTCAGGCCTGATAGTGTGTGCAGGGCTCCTCTATTCAGGCCTGTCCTTCCCTGCGGGACTCTATTCTGCCTATACTTCCCTGCGGGACTCTGTTCGGGCCTATTCTGGCCTGCGAGACCCTCCGTTCGCCCCTATCGTGGTCTGCGGGACCCTCGTTCGGGCCCATTCTCGCCTTCGAGACCCTCTGTTCGGGCTTTTCTGGCCTGCGGGACTCTCCGTTCGGGCCTATTCTTGTGAGCGGGTCTCTATTCGGGCCTATTTTTGCCTAAGGGCTCCTCTATTCGGGCCTATTCTGGCCTGCGGGACTCTCCGTTCGGGCCTATTCTCACCTGGGGAACTCTCCGTTCGGGCCTTTCTGGCCTTCGGGACTCTGTTCGTGTCTCTTCTTGCCAGCGGGGCTCTTCGTTTGGGCCTATTCTTGCCTGCAGAACTCTGTTCGGGCCTCTTCTTGCCTGCACAGCCCCTCTACTCGGGCCTATTTTTGCCTGCGGGACTCTGTCCCGGCCTATTGTTGCCCCCGGAAAACTCCGTTCAGTCCTATTCTGGCTTGTGGGACTCTGTTCGGGCCTATGCTTGCCTGCGGGAATCTCCTTTCAGGGTTATGCTGACCTGTGGGATTCTCAGTTTGGGCGTATTCTCGCCTGCAGGACATCTCTTCGGGCCTATTCTCGCCCGCGGGACCCTCCGTTCGGTCGTTTCTGGCCTGCGGGACTCTCCATTCGGGCCTAATCTTGGGAGCGGGAGCGGGACTCTACTCGGGCCTATTCTTGCCTAGGGGCCTCTTCTATTCGTGCTTCTTCTTGCCAGTGGGACTCTGTTCAGGCCCGTTCTTGCCTGCAGGATTCTGCGTTCGGGCTTATTCTTGCTTGCCGGACAGTGTTCGGGCGTTTTGTTGCCTGCACGGCTCCTCTACTCGGGCCTCATTTTGCCTTCGGGACACCGTTCGGGTCTATTCTTGGTCCGGGAATCTCCGTTCGGGCCTATGCTGGCCTGCTGGACTCTGTTCGGGCCTATGCTTGCCTGCGGGAATGACCGTTCGGGCCTATGTTGGCCTGCGGGACTCTCCGTTCGGGCCATTCGGGCCTGCGGGACTCTCCGTTCGGGCCTATTCTCTGGAGCGGGACTTTACTCGGGCCTATTCTTGCCTCCGGGCCTCCTCTATTCTTGCCTATTCTTGCCTCCGGGAATCTCCGTTCTGGCCTGTTCGGGCCTGCAGGACTCTGTTCGGGCCTATGCTTGCCTGCAGGAATCTCTGTTCCGCCCTACTCTGGCCTGCGGGACTCTCCGTTCGGGCCTATTCTGGCCTGCGGGACTCTGTTCGGGGCTATTCTTGCTCCGGGAATCGCCGGTCGGGCGTACCCTGGCTTGCAGGACTCTCTTAGGGCCTATGCTTGCCTGCAGGAATCTCTGTTCTGGCCTATTCTGGCCTGCAGGACTCTCCGTTCGGGCCTATTCTGGCCTGCAGGACTCTGTTTGGGCCTATGCTTGCCTACGGGAATCTCCGTTCAGGCGTATGCTGGCCTGCGGGTGTCTCCGTTCGGGCCTATTCTTGCCTGCGGGACTCTCCGTTTGGGCGTATCCTTGCCTGCGGGACTCTGTTCGGGCCTCTTCTTGCCCGCACGGCTCCTCTACTCGGGCCTATTTTTGCCTGTGGGACTCTATTGGGGCCTATTCTTGCCTCCGACAATCTCCGTTCGGGCCTATTCTGGCCTGCGGGACTCTTCGTTCGGGCCTAGGCTTCCCTTTGGCAATCTCCGTTCAGGCGTATGCTGGCCTGCGGGACTCTGTTCGGGCCTTTGGTTGCTTTCGGAAATCCCCGTTCTGGCCTATTCTGGCCTGCGGAATACTGTTCGGGGCTATTCTTGCTCCGGGAATCTCTGTTCGGGACTATTCTGGCCTGTGGGACTCTGTTCGGGCCCATGTCTGCCTGCGGGGCTCTCTGTTCAGGCCTTTTACGCCTACGGGACTCTCCGTTCGGGCCTATTCTCTGGAGCGGGACTTTAGTCGGGCCTACTCTTGCCTACGGGGCTCCTCTATTCTTGCCTCTGGGATTCTGTTCGGGCCTATTCTTGTCTGCGGGACTCTCCGTTTGAGCCTATTCTTGCCTGTGGGTTCTCCGTTCAGGGCCACTCTTGCCAGCGGGACTCTGTTCGTGCCTCATCTTGCCTGCATGGCTGCTCTACTCGGGCCTACTCTTGCCTGCGGGACTCTGTTCGGGCCTATCCTTGCTCTGGGAATCTCCGTTCGGGCATACCCTGGCCTGCGGGAGTCCGTTCGGGCCTATTCTGGCCTGCGGGACTCTGTTTGGGCCTATGCTTGCCTACGGGAATCTCCGTTCAGGCGTATGCTGGCCTGCGGTATTCTTAATTTGGGCATATTCTCTCGCCTCCGGGACTTTCCTTTGGGCCTATTCTCGCCTGCGCATCTCTCCGTTCGGGCCTGTTCTTGCCTGCGGGACTCTCCGTTCCGGCCTATTCTTGCCTGCGGGTCTCTCCGTTCGGGACAATTCTGACCTGCAAAACTCTCCGTTCGGACCTAATCTAGCGTCTGGGAGTCTCCTTTGGGGTCTCCTGTTGCGTGCGGGGCTGCTCCATTCCAGCCTTTTGTGCTTACGGAGCTCCGATAATCGGTCCTGTTCTAGCATGCGGAGCTCCGCTACTCAGGCCTGATTGTGCGTGCGGGGCTCCGCTACTCGGGCCTGTTGGTGCATGCGGGGCTCCACTACTTGGGCCTGTTCTTGCATGCGGGGCTCCGCTACTCGGGTCTGTTCGTGCTTGCAGATTTCTGCTACTCGGGCCTGTTCGTGCGTGCGGGGATCCGCTATTCAGGCCTGATAGTGTGTGCTGGGCTCCTCTATTCAGGCCTGTCCTTCCCTGCGGGACTCTATTCGGGCCTATACTTCCCTGCGGGACTCTGTTCGGGCCTATTCTGGCCTGCGAGACCCTCCGTTCGCCCCTATCGTGGTCTGCGGGACCCTCGTTCGGTCCCATTCTCGCCTTCGAGACCCTCTGTTCGGGCTTTTCTGGCCTGCGGGACTCTCCGTTCGGGCCTATTCTTGTGAGCGGGTCTCTATTCCGGCCTATTTTTGCCTAAGGGCTCCTCTATTCGGGCCTATTCTGGCCTGCGGGACTCTCCGTTCGGGCCTATTCTCACCTGGGGAACTCTCCGTTCGGACCTTTCTGACCTTCGGGACTCTGTTCGGGTCTCTTCTTGCCAGCGGGGCTCTTCGTTTGGGCCTATTCTTGCCTGCAGGACTCTGTTCGGGCCTCTTCTTGCCTGCACAGCCCCTCTACTCGGGCCTATTTTTGCCTGCAGGACTCTGTCCAGGCCTATTGTTGCCCCCGGAAAACTCCGTTCGGTCCTATTCTGGCTTGTGGGACTCTGTTCGGGCCTATGCTTGCCTGCGGGAATCTCCTTTCAGGGTTATGCTGACCTGTGGGATTCTCAGTTTGGGCGTATTCTCGCCTGCAGGACATCTCTTCGGGCCTATTCTCGCCCGCGGGACCCTCCGTTCGGTCGTTTCTGGCCTGCGGGACTCTCCGTTCGGGCCTAATCTTGCCTGCAGGATTCTGCGTTCGGGCTTACTCTTGCTTGCCGGACAGGGTTCGGGCGTCTTCTTGCCTGCACGGCTCCTCTACTCGGGCCTCATTTTGCCTTCGGGACACCGTTCGGGTCTATTCTTGGTCCGGGAATCTCCGTTCGGGCCTATGCTGGCCTGCTGGACTCTGTTCGGGCCTATGCTTGCCTGCGGGAATGACCGTTCGGGCCTATGTTGGCCTGCGGGACTCTCCGTTCGGGCCTTTCTGGCCTGCGGGACTCTCCGTTCGGGCCTATTCTCTGGAGCGGGACTTTACTCGGGCCTATTCTTGCCTCCGGGCCTCCTCTATTCTTGCCTATTCTTGCCTCCGGGAATCTCCGTTCTGGCCTGTTCGGGCCTGCGGGACTCTGTTCGGGCCTATGCTTGCCTGCAGGAATCTCTGTTCCGCCCTACTCTGGCCTGTGGGACTCTCCGTTCGGGCCTATTCTGGCCTGCGGGACTCTGTTCGGGCCTATTCTTGCTCCGGGAATCGCCGGTCGGGCGTACCCTGGCTTGCGGGACTCTGTTCGGGCCTATGCTTGCCTGCAGGAATCTCTCTTCTGGCCTATTCTGGCCTGCAGGACTCTCCGTTCGGGCCTATTCTGGCCTGCAGGACTCTGTTTGGGCCTATGCTTGCCTACGGGAATCTCCGTTCAGGCGTATGCTGGCCTGCGGGTCTCTCTGTTCGGGCCTATTCTTGCCTGCGGGTCTCTCCGTTCGTGCCTATTCTTGCCTGCGGGACTCTCCGTTTGGGCGTATCCTTGCCTGCGGGACTCTGTTCGGGCCTCTTCTTACCCGCACGGCTCCTCTACTCGGGCCTATTTTTGCCTGTGGGACTCTATTGGGGCCTATTCTTGCCTCCGACAATCTCCGTTCGGGCCTATTCTGGCCTGCGGGACTCTTCGTTCGGGCCTAGGCTTCCCTTTGGCAATCTCCGTTCAGGCGTATGCTGGCCTGCGGGACTCTGTTCGGGCCTTTGGTTGCTTTCGGAAATCCCCGTTCTGGCCTGCGGAATTCTGTTCGGGGCTATTCTTGCTCCGGGAATCTCTGTTCGGGACTATTCTGGCCTGTGGGACTCTGTTCGGGCCCATGCCTGCCTGCGGGGCTCTCTGTTCAGGCCTTTTTCGCCTACGGGACTCTCCGTTCGGGCCTATTCTCTGGAGCGGGACTTTAGTCGGGCCTACTCTTGCCTACGGGGCTCCTCTATTCTTGCCTCTGGGATTCTGTTCGGGCCTATTCTTGTCTGCGGGACTCTCCGTTTGAGCCTATTCTTGCCTGTGGGTTCTCCGTTCAGGGCTACTCTTGCCAGCGGGACTCTGTTCGTGCCTCATCTTGCCTGCATGGCTGCTCTACTCGGGCCTACTCTTGCCTGCGGGACTCTGTTCGGGCCTATCCTTGCTCTGGGAATCTCCGTTCGGGCATACCCTGGCCTGCGGGACTCCGTTCGGGTCTATTCTGGCCTGCGGGACTCTGTTTGGACCTATGCTTGCCTGCAGGAATCTCTGTTCCGGCCTATTGTGGCCTGCAGGACTCTCCGTTCGGGCCTATTCTGGCCTACGGGACTCTGTTTGGGCCTATGCTTGCCTACGGGAATCTCCGTTCAGGCGTATGCTGGCCTGCGGTATTCTCAATTTGGGCATATTCTCTCGCCTCCGGGACTTTCCTTTGGGCCTATTCTCGCCTGCGCATCTCTCCGTTCGGGCCTATTCTTGCCTGCGGGACTCTCCGTTCCGGCCTATTCTTGCCTGCGGGTCTCTCCGTTCGGGACAATTCTGACCTGCAAAACTCTCCGTTCGGACCTAATCTAGCCTCTGGGAGTCTCCTTTGGGGTCTCCTGTTGCGTGCGGGGCTGCTCCATTCCAGCCTTTTGTGCTTACGGAGCTCCGATAATCGGTCCTGTTCTAGCATGCGGAGCTCCGCTACTCAGGCCTGATTGTGCGTGCGGGGCTCCGCTACTCGGGCCTGTTGGTGCATGCGGGGCTCCACTACTTGGGCCTGTTCTTGCATGCGGGGCTCCGCTACTCGGGTCTGTTCGTGCTTGCAGATTTCTGCTACTCGGGCCTGTTCGTGCGTGCGGGGATCCGCTATTCAGGCCTGATAGTGTGTGCTGGGCTCCTCTATTCAGGCCTGTCCTTCCCTGCGGGACTCTATTCGGGCCTATACTTCCCTGCGGGACTCTGTTCGGGCCTATTCTGGCCTGCGAGACCCTCCGTTCGCCCCTATCGTGGTCTGCGGGACCCTCGTTCGGTCCCATTCTCGCCTTCGAGACCCTCTGTTCGGGCTTTTCTGGCCTGCGGGACTCTCCGTTCGGGCCTATTCTTGTGAGCGGGTCTCTATTCCGGCCTATTTTTGCCTAAGGGCTCCTCTATTCGGGCCTATTCTGGCCTGCGGGACTCTCCGTTCGGGCCTATTCTCACCTGGGGAACTCTCCGTTCGGACCTTTCTGACCTTCGGGACTCTGTTCGGGTCTCTTCTTGCCAGCGGGGCTCTTCGTTTGGGCCTATTCTTGCCTGCAGGACTCTGTTCGGGCCTCTTCTTGCCTGCACAGCCCCTCTACTCGGGCCTATTTTTGCCTGCAGGACTCTGTCCAGGCCTATTGTTGCCCCCGGAAAACTCCGTTCGGTCCTATTCTGGCTTGTGGGACTCTGTTCGGGCCTATGCTTGCCTGCGGGAATCTCCTTTCAGGGTTATGCTGACCTGTGGGATTCTCAGTTTGGGCGTATTCTCGCCTGCAGGACATCTCTTCGGGCCTATTCTCGCCCGCGGGACCCTCCGTTCGGTCGTTTCTGGCCTGCGGGACTCTCCGTTCGGGCCTAATCTTGCCTGCAGGATTCTGCGTTCGGGCTTACTCTTGCTTGCCGGACAGGGTTCGGGCGTCTTGTTGCCTGCACGGCTCCTCTACTCGGGCCTCATTTTGCCTTCGGGACACCGTTCGGGTCTATTCTTGGTCCGGGAATCTCCGTTCGGGCCTATGCTGGCCTGCTGGACTCTGTTCGGGCCTATGCTTGCCTGCGGGAATGACCGTTCGGGCCTATGTTGGCCTGCGGGACTCTCCGTTCGGGCCTTTCTGGCCTGCGGGACTCTCCGTTCGGGCCTATTCTCTGGAGCGGGACTTTACTCGGGCCTATTCTTGCCTCCGGGCCTCCTCTATTCTTGCCTATTCTTGCCTCCGGGAATCTCCGTTCTGGCCTGTTCGGGCCTGCGGGACTCTGGTCGGGCCTATGCTTGCCTGCAGGAATCTCTGTTCCGCCCTACTCTGGCCTGCGGGACTCTCCGTTCGGGCCTATTCTGGCCTGCGGGACTCTGTTCGGGCCTATTCTTGCTCCGGGAATCGCCGGTCGGGCGTACCCTGGCTTGCGGGACTCTGTTCGGGCCTATGCTTGCCTGCAGGAATCTCTCTTCTGGCCTATTCTGGCCTGCAGGACTCTCCGTTCGGGCCTATTCTGGCCTGCAGGACTCTGTTTGGGCCTATGCTTGCCTACGGGAATCTCCGTTCAGGCGTATGCTGGCCTGCGGGTCTCTCTGTTCGGGCCTATTCTTGCCTGCGGGTCTCTCCGTTCGTGCCTATTCTTGCCTGCGGGACTCTCCGTTTGGGCGTATCCTTGCCTGCGGGACTCTGTTCGGGCCTCTTCTTACCCGCACGGCTCCTCTACTCGGGCCTATTTTTGCCTGTGGGACTCTATTGGGGCCTATTCTTGCGTCCGACAATCTCCGTTCGGGCCTATTCTGGCCTGCGGGACTCTTCGTTCGGGCCTAGGCTTCCCTTTGGCAATCTCCGTTCAGGCGTATGCTGGCCTGCGGGACTCTGTTCGGGCCTTTGGTTGCTTTCGGAAATCCCCGTTCTGGCCTATTCTGGCCTGCGGAATACTGTTCGGGGCTATTCTTGCTCCGGGAATCTCTGTTCGGGACTATTCTGGCCTGTGGGACTCTGTTCGGGCCCATGCCTGCCTGCGGGGCTCTCTGTTCAGGCCTTTTTCGCCTACGGGACTCTCCGTTCGGGCCTATTCTCTGGAGCGGGACTTTAGTCGGGCCTACTCTTGCCTACGGGGCTCCTCTATTCTTGCCTCTGGGATTCTGTTCGGGCCTATTCTTGTCTGCGGGACTCTCCGTTTGAGCCTATTCTTGCCTGTGGGTTCTCCGTTCAGGGCTACTCTTGCCAGCGGGACTCTGTTCGTGCCTCATCTTGCCTGCATGGCTGCTCTACTCGGGCCTACTCTTGCCTGCGGGACTCTGTTCGGGCCTATCCTTGCTCTGGGAATCTCCGTTCGGGCATACACTGGCCTGCGGGACTCCGTTCGGGCCTATTCTGGCCTGCGGGACTCTGTTTGGGCCTATGCTTGCCTGCAGGAATCTCTGTTCCGGCCTATTGTGGCCTGCAGGACTCTCCGTTCGGGCCTATTCTGGCCTACGGGACTCTGTTTGGGCCTATGCTTGCCTACGGGAATCTCCGTTCAGGCGTATGCTGGCCTGCGGTATTCTCAATTTGGGCATATTCTCTCGCCTCCGGGACTTTCCTTTGGGCCTATTCTCGCCTGCGCATCTCTCCGTTCGGGCCTATTCTTGCCTGCGGGACTCTCCGTTCCGGCCTATTCTTGCCTGCGGGTCTCTCCGTTCGGGACAATTCTGACCTGCAAAACTCTCCGTTCGGACCTAATCTAGCCTCTGGGAGTCTCCTTTGGGGTCTCCTGTTGCGTGCGGGGCTGCTCCATTCCAGCCTTTTGTGCTTACGGAGCTCCGATATTCGGTCCTGTTCTAGCATGCGGAGCTCCGCTACTCAGGCCTGATTGTGCGTGCGGGGCTCCGCTACTCGGGCCTGTTGGTGCATGCGGGGCTCCACTACTTGGGCCTGTTCTTGCATGCGGGGCTCCGCTACTCGGGTCTGTTCGTGCTTGCAGGGCTCTGCTACTCGGGCCTGTTCGTGCGTGCGGGGATCCGCTATTCAGGCCTGATAGTGTGTGCGGGGCTCCTCTATTCAGGCCTGTCCTTCCCTGCGGGACTCTATTCGGGCCTATACTTCCCTGCGGGACTCTGTTCGGGCCTATTCTGGCCTGCGAGACCCTCGGTTCGCCCCTGTCGTGGTCTGCGGGACCCTCGTTCGGGCCCATTCTCGCCTTCGAGACCCTCCGTTCGGGCCTATTCTTGTGAGCGGGTCTCTATTCGGGCCTATTTTTGCCTAAGGGCTCCTCTATTCGGGCCTATTCTGGCCTGCGGGACTCTCCGTTCGGGCCTATTCTCACCTGGGGAACTCTCCGTTCGGGCCTTTCTGGCCTTCGGGACTCTGTTCGGGTCTCTTCTTGCCAGCGGGGCTCTTCGTTTGGGCCTCTTCTTGCCTGCAGGACTCTGTTCGGGCCTCTTCTTGCCTGCACAGCCCCTCTACTCGGGCCGCTTTTTGCCTGCGGGACTCTGTCCAGGCCTATTGTTGCCCCCGGAAAACTCCGTTCGGTCCTATTCTGGCTTGTGGGACTCTGTTCGGGCCTATGCTTGCCTGCGGGAATCTCCTTTCAGGGTTATGCTGACCTGTGGGATTCTCAGTTTGGGCGTATTCTCGCCTGCAGGACATCTCTTCGGGCCTATTCTCGCCCGCGGGACCCTCCGTTCGGTCGTTTCTTGCCTGCGGGACTCTCCGTTCGGGCCTATTCTCTGGAGCGGGACTTTACTCGGGCCTATTCTTGCCTCCGGGCCTCCTCTATTCTTGCCTATTCTTGCCTCTGGGAATCTCCGTTCTGGCCTGTTCGGGCCTGCGGGACTCTGTTCGGGCCTATGCTTGCCTGCAGGAATCTCTGTTCCGCCCTACTCTGGCCTGCGGGACTCTCCGTTCGGGCCTATTCTGGCCTGCGGGACTCTGTTCGGGCCTATTCTTGCTCCGGGAATCGCCGGTCGGGCGTACCCTGGCTTGCGGGACTCTGTTCGGGCCTATGCTTGCCTGCAGGAATCTCTGTTCTGGCCTATTCTGGCCTGCAGGACTCTCCGTTCGGGCCTATTCTGGCCTGCAGGACTCTGTTTGGGCCTATGCTTGCCTGCGGGAATGACCGTTCGGGCCTATGTTTCCCTGCGGGACTGACCGTTCGGGCCTTTCTGACCTTCGGGACTCTGTTCGTGTCTCTTCTTGCCAGCGGGGCTCTTCGTTTGGGCCTATTCTTGCCTGCAGAACTCTGTTCGGGCCTCTTCTTGCCTGCACAGCCCCTCTACTCGGGCCTATTTTTGCCTGCGGGTCTCTGTCCAGGCCTATTGTTGCCCCCGGAAAACTCCGTTCGGTCCTATTCTGGCTTGTGGGACTCTGTTCGGGCCTATGCTTGCCTGCGGGAATCTCCTTTCAGGGTTATGCTGACCTGTGGGATTCTCAGTTTGGGCGTATTCTCGCCTGCAGGACATCTCTTCGGGCCTATTCTCGCCCGCGGGACCCTCCGTTCGGTCGTTTCTGGCCTGCGGGACTCTCCGTTCGGGCCTAATCTTGCCTGCAGGATTCTGCGTTCGGGCTTACTCTTGCTTGCCGGACAGGGTTCGGGCGTCTTGTTGCCTGCACGGCTCCTCTACTCGGGCCTCATTTTGCCTTCGGGACACCGTTCGGGTCTATTCTTCGTCCGGGAATCTCCGTTCGGGCCTATGCTGGCCTGCTGGACGCTGTTCGGGCCTATGCTTGCCTGCGGGAATGACCGTTCGGGCCTATGTTGGCCTGCGGGACTCTCCGTTCGGGCCATTCTGGCCTGCGGGACTCTCCGTTCGGGCCTATTCTCTGGAGCGGGACTTTACTCGGGCCTATTCTTGCCTCCGGGCCTCCTCTATTCTTGCCTATTCTTGCCTCCGGGAATCTCCGTTCTGGCCTGTTCGGGCCTGCAGGACTCTGTTCGGGCCTATGCTTGCCTGCAGGAATCTCTGTTCCGCCCTACTCTGGCCTGCGGGACTCTCCGTTCGCGCCTATTCTGGCTTGCGGGACTCTGTTCGGGCCTATGCTTGCCTGCAGGAATCTCTGTTCTGGCCTATTCTGGCCTGCAGGACTCTCCGTTCGGGCCTATTCTGGCCTGCAGGACTCTGTTTGGGCCTATGCTTGCCTACGGGAATCTCCGTTCAGGCGTATGCTGGCCTGCGGGTCTCTCCGTTCGGGCCTATTCTTGCCTGCGGGACTCTCCGTTTGGGCGTATCCTTGCCTGCGGGACTCTGTTCGGGCCTCTTCTTGCCCGCACGGCTCCTCTACTCGGGCCTATTTTTGCCTGTGGGACTCTATTGGGGCCTATTCTTGCCTCCGACAATCTCCGTTCGGGCCTATTCTGGCCTGCGGGACTCTTCGTTCGGGCCTAGGCTTCCCTTTGGCAATCTCCGTTCAGGCGTATGCTGGCCTGCGGGACTCTGTTCGGGCCTTTGGTTGCTTTCGGAAATCCCCGTTCTGGCCTATTCTGGCCTGCGGAATACTGTTCGGGGCTATTCTTGCTCCGGGAATCTCTGTTCGGGACTATTCTGGCCTGTGGGACTCTGTTCGGGCCCATGCCTGCCTGCGGGGCTCTCTGTTCAGGCCTTTTTCGCCTACGGGACTCTCCGTTCGGGCCTATTCTCTGGAGCGGGACTTTAGTCGGGCCTACTCTTGCCTACGGGGCTCCTCTATTCTTGCCTCTGGGATTCTGTTCGGGCCTATTCTTGTCTGCGGGACTCTCCGTTTGAGCCTATTCTTGCCTGTGGGTTCTCCGTTCAGGGCTACTCTTGCCAGCGGGACTCTGTTCGTGCCTCATCTTGCCTGCATGGCTGCTCTACTCGGGCCTACTCTTGCCTGCGGGACTCTGTTCGGGCCTATCCTTGCTCTGGGAATCTCCGTTCGGGCATACCCTGGCCTGCGGGACTCCGTTCGGGCCTATTCTGGCCTGCGGGACTCTGTTTGGGCCTATGCTTGCCTACGGGAATCTCCGTTCAGGCGTATGCTGGCCTGCGGTATTCTCAATTTGGGCATATTCTCTCGCCTCCGGGACTTTCCTTTGGGCCTATTCTCGCCTGTGCAACTCTCCGTTCGGGCCTATTCTTGCCTGCGGGACTCTCCGTTCCGGCCTATTCTTGCCTGCGGGTCTCTCCGTTCGGGACAATTCTGACCTGCAAAACTCTCCGTTCGGACCTAATCTAGCGTCTGGGAGTCTCCTTTGGGGTCTCCTGTTGCGTGCGGGGCTGCTCCATTCCAGCCTTTTGTGCTTATGGAGCTCCGATAATCGGTCCTGTTCTAGCATGCAGAGCTCCGCTACTCAGGCCTGATTGTGCGTGCGGGGCTCCGCTACTCGGGCCTGTTGGTGCATGCGGGGCTCCACTACTTGGGCCTGTTCTTGCATGCGGGGCTCCGCTACTCGGGTCTGTTCGTGCTTGCAGGGTTCTGCTACTCGGGCCTGTTCGTGCGTGCGGGGATCCGCTATTCAGGCCTGATAGTGTGTGCAGGGCTCCTCTATTCAGGCCTGTCCTTCCCTGCGGGACTCTATTCTGCCTATACTTCCCTGCGGGACTCTGTTCGGGCCTATTCTGGCCTGCGAGACCCTCCGTTCGCCCCTATCGTGGTCTGCGGGACCCTCGTTCGGGCCCATTCTCGCCTTCGAGACCCTCTGTTCGGGCTTTTCTGGCCTGCGGGACTCTCCGTTCGGGCCTATTCTTGTGAGCGGGTCTCTATTACGGCCTATTTTTGCCTAAGGGCTCCTCTATTCGGGCCTATTCTGGCCTGCGGGACTCTCCGTTCGGGCCTATTCTTGTGAGCGGGTCTCTATTACGGCCTATTTTTGCCTAAGGGCTCCTCTATTCGGGCCTATTCTGGCCTGCGGGACTCTCCGTTCGGGCCTATTCTCACCTGGGGAACTCTCCGTTCGGGCCTTTCTGGCCTTCGGGACTCTGTTCGTGTCTCTTCTTGCCAGCGGGGCTCTTCGTTTGGGCCTATTCTTGCCTGCAGAACTCTGTTCGGGCCTCTTCTTGCCTGCACAGCCCCTCTACTCGGGCCTATTTTTGCCTGCGGGACTCTGTCCCGGCCTATTGTTGCCCCCGGAAAACTCCGTTCAGTCCTATTCTGGCTTGTGGGACTCTGTTCGGGCCTATGCTTGCCTGCGGGAATCTCCTTTCAGGGTTATGCTGACCTGTGGGATTCTCAGTTTGGGCGTATTCTCGCCTGCAGGACATCTCTTCGGGCCTATTCTCGCCCGCGGGACCCTCCGTTCGGTCGTTTCTGGCCTGCGGGACTCTCCATTCGGGCCTAATCTTGGGAGCGGGAGCGGGACTCTACTCGGGCCTATTCTTGCCTAGGGGCCTCTTCTATTCGTGCTTCTTCTTGCCAGTGGGACTCTGTTCAGGCCCGTTCTTGCCTGCAGGATTCTGCGTTCGGGCTTATTCTTGCTTGCCGGACAGTGTTCGGGCGTCTTGTTGCCTGCACGGCTCCTCTACTCGGGCCTCAGTTTGCCTTCGGGACACCGTTCGGGTCTATTCTTGGTCCGGGAATCTCCGTTCGGGCCTATGCTCGCCTGCTGGACTCTGTTCGGGCCTATGCTTGCCTGCGGGAATGACCGTTCGGGCCTATGTTTCCCTGCGGGACTGACCGTTCCAGCCTTTCTGACCTTCGGGACTCTGTTCGTGTCTCTTCTTGCCAGCGGGGCTCTTCGTTTGGGCCTATTCTTGCCTGCAGAACTCTGTTCGGGCCTCTTCTTGCCTGCACAGCCCCTCTACTCGGGCCTATTTTTGCCTGCGGGTCTCTGTCCAGGCCTATTGTTGCCCCCGGAAAACTCCGTTCGGTCCTATTCTGGCTTGTGGGACTCTGTTCGGGCCTATGCTTGCCTGCGGGAATCTCCTTTCAGGGTTATGCTGACCTGTGGGATTCTCAGTTTGGGCGTATTCTCGCCTGCAGGACATCTCTTCGGGCCTATTCTCGCCCGCGGGACCCTCCGTTCGGTCGTTTCTGGCCTGCGGGACTCTCCGTTCGGGCCTAATCTTGCCTGCAGGATTCTGCGTTCGGGCTTACTCTTGCTTGCCGGACAGGGTTCGGGCGTCTTGTTGCCTGCACGGCTCCTCTACTCGGGCCTCATTTTGCCTTCGGGACACCGTTCGGGTCTATTCTTGGTCCGGGAATCTCCGTTCGGGCCTATGCTCGCCTGCTGGACTCTGTTCGGGCCTATGCTTGCCTGCGGGAATGACCGTTCGGGCCTATGTTTCCCTGCGGGACTGACCGTTCCAGCCTTTCTGACCTTCGGGACTCTGTTCGTGTCTCTTCTTGCCAGCGGGGCTCTTCGTTTGGGCCTATTCTTGCCTGCAGAACTCTGTTCGGGCCTCTTCTTGCCTGCACAGCCCCTCTACTTGGGCCTATTTTTGCCTGCGGGTCTCTGTCCAGGCCTATTGTTGCCCCCGGAAAACTCCGTTCGGTCCTATTCTGGCTTGTGGGACTCTGTTCGGGCCTATGCTTGCCTGCGGGAATCTCCTTTCAGGGTTATGCTGACCTGTGGGATTCTCAGTTTGGGCGTATTCTCGCCTGCAGGACATCTCTTCGGGCCTATTCTCGCCCGCGGGACCCTCCGTTCGGTCGTTTCTGGCCTGCGGGACTCTCCGTTCGGGCCTAATCTTGCCTGCAGGATTCTGCGTTCGGGCTTACTCTTGCTTGCCGGACAGGGTTCGGGCGTCTTCTTGCCTGCACGGCTCCTCTACTCGGGCCTCATTTTGCCTTCGGGACACCGTTCGGGTCTATTCTTGGTCCGGGAATCTCCGTTCGGGCCTATGCTGGCCTGCTGGACTCTGTTCGGGCCTATGCTTGCCTGCGGGAATGACCGTTCGGGCCTATGTTGGCCTGCGGGACTCTCCGTTCGGGCCATTCTGGCCTGCGGGACTCTCCGTTCGGGCCTATTCTCTGGAGCGGGACTTTACTCGGGCCTATTCTTGCCTCCGGGCCTCCTCTATTCTTGCCTATTCTTGCCTCCGGGAATCTCCGTTCTGGCCTGTTCGGGCCTGCAGGACTCTGTTCGGGCCTATGCTTGCCTGCAGGAATCTCTGTTCCGCCCTACTCTGGCCTGCGGGACTCTCCGTTCGGGCCTATTCTGGCCTGCGGGACTCTGTTCGGGGCTATTCTTGCTCCGGGAATCGCCGGTCGGGCGTACCCTGGCTTGCAGGACTCTCTTAGGGCCTATGCTTGCCTGCAGGAATCTCTGTTCTGGCCTATTCTGGCCTGCAGGACTCTCCGTTCGGGCCTATTCTGGCCTGCAGGACTCTGTTTGGGCCTATGCTTGCCTACGGGAATCTCCGTTCAGGCGTATGCTGGCCTGCGGGTCTCTCCGTTCGGGCCTATTCTTGCCTGCGGGACTCTCCGTTTGGGCGTATCCTTGCCTGCGGGACTCTGTTCGGGCCTCTTCTTGCCCGCACGGCTCCTCTACTCGGGCCTATTTTTGCCTGTGGGACTCTATTGGGGCCTATTCTTGCCTCCGACAATCTCCGTTCGGGCCTATTCTGGCCTGCGGGACTCTTCGTTCGGGCCTAGGCTTCCCTTTGGCAATCTCCGTTCAGGCGTATGCTGGCCTGCGGGACTCTGTTCGGGCCTTTGGTTGCTTTCGGAAATCCCCGTTCTGGCCTATTCTGGCCTGCGGAATACTGTTCGGGGCTATTCTTGCTCCGGGAATCTCTGTTCGGGACTATTCTGGCCTGTGGGACTCTGTTCGGGCCCATGTCTGCCTGCGGGGCTCTCTGTTCAGGCCTTTTACGCCTACGGGACTCTCCGTTCGGGCCTATTCTCTGGAGCGGGACTTTAGTCGGGCCTACTCTTGCCTACGGGGCTCCTCTATTCTTGCCTCTGGGATTCTGTTCGGGCCTATTCTTGTCTGCGGGACTCTCCGTTTGAGCCTATTCTTGCCTGTGGGTTCTCCGTTCAGGGCCACTCTTGCCAGCGGGACTCTGTTCGTGCCTCATCTTGCCTGCATGGCTGCTCTACTCGGGCCTACTCTTGCCTGCGGGACTCTGTTCGGGCCTATCCTTGCTCTGGGAATCTCCGTTCGGGCATACCCTGGCCTGCGGGAGTCCGTTCGGGCCTATTCTGGCCTGCGGGACTCTGTTTGGGCCTATGCTTGCCTACGGGAATCTCCGTTCAGGCGTATGCTGGCCTGCGGTATTCTCAATTTGGGCATATTCTCTCGCCTCCGGGACTTTCCTTTGGGCCTATTCTCGCCTGCGCATCTCTCCGTTCGGGCCTATTCTTGCCTGCGGGACTCTCCGTTCCGGCCTATTCTTGCCTGCGGGTCTCTCCGTTCGGGACAATTCTGACCTGCAAAACTCTCCGTTCGGACCTAATCTAGCGTCTGGGAGTCTCCTTTGGGGTCTCCTGTTGCGTGCGGGGCTGCTCCATTCCAGCCTTTTGTGCTTACGGAGCTCCGATAATCGGTCCTGTTCTAGCATGCGGAGCTCCGCTACTCAGGCCTGATTGTGCGTGCGGGGCTCCGCTACTCGGGCCTGTTGGTGCATGCGGGGCTCCACTACTTGGGCCTGTTCTTGCATGCGGGGCTCCGCTACTCGGGTCTGTTCGTGCTTGCAGATTTCTGCTACTCGGGCCTGTTCGTGCGTGCGGGGATCCGCTATTCAGGCCTGATAGTGTGTGCTGGGCTCCTCTATTCAGGCCTGTCCTTCCCTGCGGGACTCTATTCGGGCCTATACTTCCCTGCGGGACTCTGTTCGGGCCTATTCTGGCCTGCGAGACCCTCCGTTCGCCCCTATCGTGGTCTGCGGGACCCTCGTTCGGTCCCATTCTCGCCTTCGAGACCCTCTGTTCGGGCTTTTCTGGCCTGCGGGACTCTCCGTTCGGGCCTATTCTTGTGAGCGGGTCTCTATTCCGGCCTATTTTTGCCTAAGGGCTCCTCTATTCGGGCCTATTCTGGCCTGCGGGACTCTCCGTTCGGGCCTATTCTCACCTGGGGAACTCTCCGTTCGGACCTTTCTGACCTTCGGGACTCTGTTCGGGTCTCTTCTTGCCAGCGGGGCTCTTCGTTTGGGCCTATTCTTGCCTGCAGGACTCTGTTCGGGCCTCTTCTTGCCTGCACAGCCCCTCTACTCGGGCCTATTTTTGCCTGCAGGACTCTGTCCAGGCCTATTGTTGCCCCCGGAAAACTCCGTTCGGTCCTATTCTGGCTTGTGGGACTCTGTTCGGGCCTATGCTTGCCTGCGGGAATCTCCTTTCAGGGTTATGCTGACCTGTGGGATTCTCAGTTTGGGCGTATTCTCGCCTGCAGGACATCTCTTCGGGCCTATTCTCGCCCGCGGGACCCTCCGTTCGGTCGTTTCTGGCCTGCGGGACTCTCCGTTCGGGCCTAATCTTGCCTGCAGGATTCTGCGTTCGGGCTTACTCTTGCTTGCCGGACAGGGTTCGGGCGTCTTCTTGCCTGCACGGCTCCTCTACTCGGGCCTCATTTTGCCTTCGGGACACCGTTCGGGTCTATTCTTGGTCCGGGAATCTCCGTTCGGGCCTATGCTGGCCTGCTGGACTCTGTTCGGGCCTATGCTTGCCTGCGGGAATGACCGTTCGGGCCTATGTTGGCCTGCGGGACTCTCCGTTCGGGCCTTTCTGGCCTGCGGGACTCTCCGTTCGGGCCTATTCTCTGGAGCGGGACTTTACTCGGGCCTATTCTTGCCTCCGGGCCTCCTCTATTCTTGCCTATTCTTGCCTCCGGGAATCTCCGTTCTGGCCTGTTCGGGCCTGCGGGACTCTGTTCGGGCCTATGCTTGCCTGCAGGAATCTCTGTTCCGCCCTACTCTGGCCTGTGGGACTCTCCGTTCGGGCCTATTCTGGCCTGCGGGACTCTGTTCGGGCCTATTCTTGCTCCGGGAATCGCCGGTCGGGCGTACCCTGGCTTGCGGGACTCTGTTCGGGCCTATGCTTGCCTGCAGGAATCTCTCTTCTGGCCTATTCTGGCCTGCAGGACTCTCCGTTCGGGCCTATTCTGGCCTGCAGGACTCTGTTTGGGCCTATGCTTGCCTACGGGAATCTCCGTTCAGGCGTATGCTGGCCTGCGGGTCTCTCTGTTCGGGCCTATTCTTGCCTGCGGGTCTCTCCGTTCGTGCCTATTCTTGCCTGCGGGACTCTCCGTTTGGGCGTATCCTTGCCTGCGGGACTCTGTTCGGGCCTCTTCTTACCCGCACGGCTCCTCTACTCGGGCCTATTTTTGCCTGTGGGACTCTATTGGGGCCTATTCTTGCCTCCGACAATCTCCGTTCGGGCCTATTCTGGCCTGCGGGACTCTTCGTTCGGGCCTAGGCTTCCCTTTGGCAATCTCCGTTCAGGCGTATGCTGGCCTGCGGGACTCTGTTCGGGCCTTTGGTTGCTTTCGGAAATCCCCGTTCTGGCCTGCGGAATTCTGTTCGGGGCTATTCTTGCTCCGGGAATCTCTGTTCGGGACTATTCTGGCCTGTGGGACTCTGTTCGGGCCCATGCCTGCCTGCGGGGCTCTCTGTTCAGGCCTTTTTCGCCTACGGGACTCTCCGTTCGGGCCTATTCTCTGGAGCGGGACTTTAGTCGGGCCTACTCTTGCCTACGGGGCTCCTCTATTCTTGCCTCTGGGATTCTGTTCGGGCCTATTCTTGTCTGCGGGACTCTCCGTTTGAGCCTATTCTTGCCTGTGGGTTCTCCGTTCAGGGCTACTCTTGCCAGCGGGACTCTGTTCGTGCCTCATCTTGCCTGCATGGCTGCTCTACTCGGGCCTACTCTTGCCTGCGGGACTCTGTTCGGGCCTATCCTTGCTCTGGGAATCTCCGTTCGGGCATACCCTGGCCTGCGGGACTCCGTTCGGGTCTATTCTGGCCTGCGGGACTCTGTTTGGGCCTATGCTTGCCTGCAGGAATCTCTGTTCCGGCCTATTGTGGCCTGCAGGACTCTCCGTTCGGGCCTATTCTGGCCTACGGGACTCTGTTTGGGCCTATGCTTGCCTACGGGAATCTCCGTTCAGGCGTATGCTGGCCTGCGGTATTCTCAATTTGGGCATATTCTCTCGCCTCCGGGACTTTCCTTTGGGCCTATTCTCGCCTGCGCATCTCTCCGTTCGGGCCTATTCTTGCCTGCGGGACTCTCCGTTCCGGCCTATTCTTGCCTGCGGGTCTCTCCGTTCGGGACAATTCTGACCTGCAAAACTCTCCGTTTGGACCTAATCTAGCGTCTGGGAGTCTCCTTTGGGGTCTCCTGTTGCGTGCGGGGCTGCTCCATTCCAGCCTTTTGTGCTTACGGAGCTCCGATAATCGGTCCTGTTCTAGCATGCGGAGCTCCGCTACTCAGGCCTGATTGTGCGTGCGGGGCTCCGCTACTCGGGCCTGTTGGTGCATGCGGGGCTCCACTACTTGGGCCTGTTCTTGCATGCGGGGCTCCGCTACTCGGGTCTGTTCGTGCTTGCAGATTTCTGCTACTCGGGCCTGTTCGTGCGTGCGGGGATCCGCTATTCAGGCCTGATAGTGTGTGCTGGGCTCCTCTATTCAGGCCTGTCCTTCCCTGCGGGACTCTATTCGGGCCTATACTTCCCTGCGGGACTCTGTTCGGGCCTATTCTGGCCTGCGAGACCCTCCGTTCGCCCCTATCGTGGTCTGCGGGACCCTCGTTCGGTCCCATTCTCGCCTTCGAGACCCTCTGTTCGGGCTTTTCTGGCCTGCGGGACTCTCCGTTCGGGCCTATTCTTGTGAGCGGGTCTCTATTCCGGCCTATTTTTGCCTAAGGGCTCCTCTATTCGGGCCTATTCTGGCCTGCGGGACTCTCCGTTCGGGCCTATTCTCACCTGGGGAACTCTCCGTTCGGACCTTTCTGACCTTCGGGACTCTGTTCGGGTCTCTTCATGCCAGCGGGGCTGTTCGTTTGGGCCTATTCTTGCCTGCAGGACTCTGTTCGGGCCTCTTCTTGCCTGCACAGCCCCTCTACTCGGGCCTATTTTTGCCTGCAGGACTCTGTCCAGGCCTATTGTTGCCCCCGGAAAACTCCGTTCGGTCCTATTCTGGCTTGTGGGACTCTGTTCGGGCCTATGCTTGCCTGCGGGAATCTCCTTTCAGGGTTATGCTGACCTGTGGGATTCTCAGTTTGGGCGTATTCTCGCCTGCAGGACATCTCTTCGGGCCTATTCTCGCCCGCGGGACCCTCCGTTCGGTCGTTTCTGGCCTGCGGGACTCTCCGTTCGGGCCTAATCTTGCCTGCAGGATTCTGCGTTCGGGCTTACTCTTGCTTGCCGGACAGGGTTCGGGCGTCTTCTTGCCTGCACGGCTCCTCTACTCGGGCCTCATTTTGCCTTCGGGACACCGTTCGGGTCTATTCTTGGTCCGGGAATCTCCGTTCGGGCCTATGCTGGCCTGCTGGACTCTGTTCGGGCCTATGCTTGCCTGCGGGAATGACCGTTCGGGCCTATGTTGGCCTGCGGGACTCTCCGTTCGGGCCTTTCTGGCCTGCGGGACTCTCCGTTCGGGACTATTCTCTGGAGCGGGACTTTACTCGGGCCTATTCTTGCCTCCGGGCCTCCTCTATTCTTGCCTATTCTTGCCTCCGGGAATCTCCGTTCTGGCCTGTTCGGGCCTGCGGGACTCTGGTCGGGCCTATGCTTGCCTGCAGGAATCTCTGTTCCGCCCTACTCTGGCCTGCGGGACTCTCCGTTCGGGCCTATTCTGGCCTGCGGGACTCTGTTCGGGCCTATTCTTGCTCCGGGAATCGCCGGTCGGGCGTACCCTGGCTTGCGGGACTCTGTTCGGGCCTATGCTTGCCTGCAGGAATCTCTCTTCTGGCCTATTCTGGCCTGCAGGACTCTCCGTTCGGGCCTATTCTGGCCTGCAGGACTCTGTTTGGGCCTATGCTTGCCTACGGGAATCTCCGTTCAGGCGTATGCTGGCCTGCGGGTCTCTCTGTTCGGGCCTATTCTTGCCTGCGGGTCTCTCCGTTCGTGCCTATTCTTGCCTGCGGGACTCTCCGTTTGGGCGTATCCTTGCCTGCGGGACTCTGTTCGGGCCTCTTCTTACCCGCACGGCTCCTCTACTCGGGCCTATTTTTGCCTGTGGGACTCTATTGGGGCCTATTCTTGCGTCCGACAATCTCCGTTCGGGCCTATTCTGGCCTGCGGGACTCTTCGTTCGGGCCTAGGCTTCCCTTTGGCAATCTCCGTTCAGGCGTATGCTGGCCTGCGGGACTCTGTTCGGGCCTTTGGTTGCTTTCGGAAATCCCCGTTCTGGCCTGCGGAATTCTGTTGGGGGCTATTCTTGCTCCGGGAATCTCTGTTCGGGACTATTCTGGCCTGTGGGACTCTGTTCGGGCCCATGCCTGCCTGCGGGGCTCTCTGTTCAGGCCTTTTTCGCCTACGGGACTCTCCGTTCGGGCCTATTCTCTGGAGCGGGACTTTAGTCGGGCCTACTCTTGCCTACGGGGCTCCTCTATTCTTGCCTCTGGGATTCTGTTCGGGCCTATTCTTGTCTGCGGGACTCTCCGTTTGAGCCTATTCTTGCCTGTGGGTTCTCCGTTCAGGGCTACTCTTGCCAGCGGGACTCTGTTCGTGCCTCATCTTGCCTGCATGGCTGCTCTACTCGGGCCTACTCTTGCCTGCGGGACTCTGTTCGGGCCTATCCTTGCTCTGGGAATCTCCGTTCGGGCATACACTGGCCTGCGGGACTCCGTTCGGGCCTATTCTGGCCTGCGGGACTCTGTTTGGGCCTATGCTTGCCTGCAGGAATCTCTGTTCCGGCCTATTGTGGCCTGCAGGACTCTCCGTTCGGGCCTATTCTGGCCTACGGGACTCTGTTTGGGCCTATGCTTGCCTACGGGAATCTCCGTTCAGGCGTATGCTGGCCTGCGGTATTCTCAATTTGGGCATATTCTCTCGCCTCCGGGACTTTCCTTTGGGCCTATTCTCGCCTGCGCATCTCTCCGTTCGGGCCTATTCTTGCCTGCGGGACTCTCCGTTCCGGCCTATTCTTGCCTGCGGGTCTCTCCGTTCGGGACAATTCTGACCTGCAAAACTCTCCGTTCGGACCTAATCTAGCCTCTGGGAGTCTCCTTTGGGGTCTCCTGTTGCGTGCGGGGCTGCTCCATTCCAGCCTTTTGTGCTTACGGAGCTCCGATATTCGGTCCTGTTCTAGCATGCGGAGCTCCGCTACTCAGGCCTGATTGTGCGTGCGGGGCTCCGCTACTCGGGCCTGTTGGTGCATGCGGGGCTCCACTACTTGGGCCTGTTCTTGCATGCGGGGCTCCGCTACTCGGGTCTGTTCGTGCTTGCAGGGCTCTGCTACTCGGGCCTGTTCGTGCGTGCGGGGATCCGCTATTCAGGCCTGATAGTGTGTGCGGGGCTCCTCTATTCAGGCCTGTCCTTCCCTGCGGGACTCTATTCGGGCCTATACTTCCCTGCGGGACTCTGTTCGGGCCTATTCTGGCCTGCGAGACCCTCGGTTCGCCCCTGTCGTGGTCTGCGGGACCCTCGTTCGGGCCCATTCTCGCCTTCGAGACCCTCCGTTCGGGCCTATTCTTGTGAGCGGGTCTCTATTCGGGCCTATTTTTGCCTAAGGGCTCCTCTATTCGGGCCTATTCTGGCCTGCGGGACTCTCCGTTCGGGCCTATTCTCACCTGGGGAACTCTCCGTTCGGGCCTTTCTGGCCTTCGGGACTCTGTTCGGGTCTCTTCTTGCCAGCGGGGCTCTTCGTTTGGGCCTCTTCTTGCCTGCAGGACTCTGTTCGGGCCTCTTCTTGCCTGCACAGCCCCTCTACTCGGGCCTCTTTTTGCCTGCGGGACTCTGTCCAGGCCTATTGTTGCCCCCGGAAAACTCCGTTCGGTCCTATTCTGGCTTGTGGGACTCTGTTCGGGCCTATGCTTGCCTGCGGGAATCTCCTTTCAGGGTTATGCTGACCTGTGGGATTCTCAGTTTGGGCGTATTCTCGCCTGCAGGACATCTCTTCGGGCCTATTCTCGCCCGCGGGACCCTCCGTTCGGTCGTTTCTTGCCTGCGGGACTCTCCGTTCGGGCCTATTCTCTGGAGCGGGACTTTACTCGGGCCTATTCTTGCCTCCGGGCCTCCTCTATTCTTGCCTATTCTTGCCTCTGGGAATCTCCGTTCTGGCCTGTTCGGGCCTGCGGGACTCTGTTCGGGCCTATGCTTGCCTGCAGGAATCTCTGTTCCGCCCTACTCTGGCCTGCGGGACTCTCCGTTCGGGCCTATTCTGGCCTGCGGGACTCTGTTCGGGCCTATTCTTGCTCCGGGAATCGCCGGTCGGGCGTACCCTGGCTTGCGGGACTCTGTTCGGGCCTATGCTTGCCTGCAGGAATCTCTGTTCTGGCCTATTCTGGCCTGCAGGACTCTCCGTTCGGGCCTATTCTGGCCTGCAGGACTCTGTTTGGGCCTATGCTTGCCTGCGGGAATGACCGTTCGGGCCTATGTTTCCCTGCGGGACTGACCGTTCGGGCCTTTCTGACCTTCGGGACTCTGTTCGTGTCTCTTCTTGCCAGCGGGGCTCTTCGTTTGGGCCTATTCTTGCCTGCAGAACTCTGTTCGGGCCTCTTCTTGCCTGCACAGCCCCTCTACTCGGGCCTATTTTTGCCTGCGGGTCTCTGTCCAGGCCTATTGTTGCCCCCGGAAAACTCCGTTCGGTCCTATTCTGGCTTGTGGGACTCTGTTCGGGCCTATGCTTGCCTGCGGGAATCTCCTTTCAGGGTTATGCTGACCTGTGGGATTCTCAGTTTGGGCGTATTCTCGCCTGCAGGACATCTCTTCGGGCCTATTCTCGCCCGCGGGACCCTCCGTTCGGTCGTTTCTGGCCTGCGGGACTCTCCGTTCGGGCCTAATCTTGCCTGCAGGATTCTGCGTTGGGGCTTACTCTTGCTTGCCGGACAGGGTTCGGGCGTCTTGTTGCCTGCACGGCTCCTCTACTCGGGCCTCATTTTGCCTTCGGGACACCGTTCGGGTCTATTCTTCGTCCGGGAATCTCCGTTCGGGCCTATGCTGGCCTGCTGGACGCTGTTCGGGCCTATGCTTGCCTGCGGGAATGACCGTTCGGGCCTATGTTGGCCTGCGGGACTCTCCGTTCGGGCCATTCTGGCCTGCGGGACTCTCCGTTCGGGCCTATTCTCTGGAGCGGGACTTTACTCGGGCCTATTCTTGCCTCCGGGCCTCCTCTATTCTTGCCTATTCTTGCCTCCGGGAATCTCCGTTCTGGCCTGTTCGGGCCTGCAGGACTCTGTTCGGGCCTATGCTTGCCTGCAGGAATCTCTGTTCCGCCCTACTCTGGCCTGCGGGACTCTCCGTTCGCGCCTATTCTGGCTTGCGGGACTCTGTTCGGGCCTATGCTTGCCTGCAGGAATCTCTGTTCTGGCCTATTCTGGCCTGCAGGACTCTCCGTTCGGGCCTATTCTGGCCTGCAGGACTCTGTTTGGGCCTATGCTTGCCTACGGGAATCTCCGTTCAGGCGTATGCTGGCCTGCGGGTCTCTCCGTTCGGGCCTATTCTTGCCTGCGGGACTCTCCGTTTGGGCGTATCCTTGCCTGCGGGACTCTGTTCGGGCCTCTTCTTGCCCGCACGGCTCCTCTACTCGGGCCTATTTTTGCCTGTGGGACTCTATTGGGGCCTATTCTTGCCTCCGACAATCTCCGTTCGGGCCTATTCTGGCCTGCGGGACTCTTCGTTCGGGCCTAGGCTTCCCTTTGGCAATCTCCGTTCAGGCGTATGCTGGCCTGCGGGACTCTGTTCGGGCCTTTGGTTGCTTTCGGAAATCCCCGTTCTGGCCTATTCTGGCCTGCGGAATACTGTTCGGGGCTATTCTTGCTCCGGGAATCTCTGTTCGGGACTATTCTGGCCTGTGGGACTCTGTTCGGGCCCATGCCTGCCTGCGGGGCTCTCTGTTCAGGCCTTTTTCGCCTACGGGACTCTCCGTTCGGGCCTATTCTCTGGAGCGGGACTTTAGTCGGGCCTACTCTTGCCTACGGGGCTCCTCTATTCTTGCCTCTGGGATTCTGTTCGGGCCTATTCTTGTCTGCGGGACTCTCCGTTTGAGCCTATTCTTGCCTGTGGGTTCTCCGTTCAGGGCTACTCTTGCCAGCGGGACTCTGTTCGTGCCTCATCTTGCCTGCATGGCTGCTCTACTCGGGCCTACTCTTGCCTGCGGGACTCTGTTCGGGCCTATCCTTGCTCTGGGAATCTCCGTTCGGGCATACCCTGGCCTGCGGGACTCCGTTCGGGCCTATTCTGGCCTGCGGGACTCTGTTTGGGCCTATGCTTGCCTACGGGAATCTCCGTTCAGGCGTATGCTGGCCTGCGGTATTCTCAATTTGGGCATATTCTCTCGCCTCCGGGACTTTCCTTTGGGCCTATTCTCGCCTGTGCAACTCTCCGTTCGGGCCTATTCTTGCCTGCGGGACTCTCCGTTCCGGCCTATTCTTGCCTGCGGGTCTCTCCGTTCGGGACAATTCTGACCTGCAAAACTCTCCGTTCGGACCTAATCTAGCGTCTGGGAGTCTCCTTTGGGGTCTCCTGTTGCGTGCGGGGCTGCTCCATTCCAGCCTTTTGTGCTTACGGAGCTCCGATAATCGGTCCTGTTCTAGCATGCAGAGCTCCGCTACTCAGGCCTGATTGTGCGTGCGGGGCTCCGCTACTCGGGCCTGTTGGTGCATGCGGGGCTCCACTACTTGGGCCTGTTCTTGCATGCGGGGCTCCGCTACTCGGGTCTGTTCGTGCTTGCAGGGTTCTGCTACTCGGGCCTGTTCGTGCGTGCGGGGATCCGCTATTCAGGCCTGATAGTGTGTGCAGGGCTCCTCTATTCAGGCCTGTCCTTCCCTGCGGGACTCTATTCTGCCTATACTTCCCTGCGGGACTCTGTTCGGGCCTATTCTGGCCTGCGAGACCCTCCGTTCGCCCCTATCGTGGTCTGCGGGACCCTCGTTCGGGCCCATTCTCGCCTTCGAGACCCTCTGTTCGGGCTTTTCTGGCCTGCGGGACTCTCCGTTCGGGCCTATTCTTGTGAGCGGGTCTCTATTACGGCCTATTTTTGCCTAAGGGCTCCTCTATTCGGGCCTATTCTGGCCTGCGGGACTCTCCGTTCGGGCCTATTCTCACCTGGGGAACTCTCCGTTCGGGCCTTTCTGGCCTTCGGGACTCTGTTCGTGTCTCTTCTTGCCAGCGGGGCTCTTCGTTTGGGCCTATTCTTGCCTGCAGAACTCTGTTCGGGCCTCTTCTTGCCTGCACAGCCCCTCTACTCGGGCCTATTTTTGCCTGCGGGACTCTGTCCCGGCCTATTGTTGCCCCCGGAAAACTCCGTTCAGTCCTATTCTGGCTTGTGGGACTCTGTTCGGGCCTATGCTTGCCTGCGGGAATCTCCTTTCAGGGTTATGCTGACCTGTGGGATTCTCAGTTTGGGCGTATTCTCGCCTGCAGGACATCTCTTCGGGCCTATTCTCGCCCGCGGGACCCTCCGTTCGGTCGTTTCTGGCCTGCGGGACTCTCCATTCGGGCCTAATCTTGGGAGCGGGAGCGGGACTCTACTCGGGCCTATTCTTGCCTAGGGGCCTCTTCTATTCGTGCTTCTTCTTGCCAGTGGGACTCTGTTCAGGCCCGTTCTTGCCTGCAGGATTCTGCGTTCGGGCTTATTCTTGCTTGCCGGACAGTGTTCGGGCGTCTTGTTGCCTGCACGGCTCCTCTACTCGGGCCTCATTTTGCCTTCGGGACACCGTTCGGGTCTATTCTTGGTCCGGGAATCTCCGTTCGGGCCTATGCTCGCCTGCTGGACTCTGTTCGGGCCTATGCTTGCCTGCGGGAATGACCGTTCGGGCCTATGTTTCCCTGCGGGACTGACCGTTCCAGCCTTTCTGACCTTCGGGACTCTGTTCGTGTCTCTTCTTGCCAGCGGGGCTCTTCGTTTGGGCCTATTCTTGCCTGCAGAACTCTGTTCGGGCCTCTTCTTGCCTGCACAGCCCCTCTACTCGGGCCTATTTTTGCCTGCGGGTCTCTGTCCAGGCCTATTGTTGCCCCCGGAAAACTCCGTTCGGTCCTATTCTGGCTTGTGGGACTCTGTTCGGGCCTATGCTTGCCTGCGGGAATCTCCTTTCAGGGTTATGCTGACCTGTGGGATTCTCAGTTTGGGCGTATTCTCGCCTGCAGGACATCTCTTCGGGCCTATTCTCGCCCGCGGGACCCTCCGTTCGGTCGTTTCTGGCCTGCGGGACTCTCCGTTCGGGCCTAATCTTGCCTGCAGGATTCTGCGTTCGGGCTTACTCTTGCTTGCCGGACAGGGTTCGGGCGTCTTGTTGCCTGCACGGCTCCTCTACTCGGGCCTCATTTTGCCTTCGGGACACCGTTCGGGTCTATTCTTGGTCCGGGAATCTCCGTTCGGGCCTATGCTCGCCTGCTGGACTCTGTTCGGGCCTATGCTTGCCTGCGGGAATGACCGTTCGGGCCTATGTTTCCCTGCGGGACTGACCGTTCCAGCCTTTCTGACCTTCGGGACTCTGTTCGTGTCTCTTCTTGCCAGCGGGGCTCTTCGTTTGGGCCTATTCTTGCCTGCAGAACTCTGTTCGGGCCTCTTCTTGCCTGCACAGCCCCTCTACTTGGGCCTATTTTTGCCTGCGGGTCTCTGTCCAGGCCTATTGTTGCCCCCGGAAAACTCCGTTCGGTCCTATTCTGGCTTGTGGGACTCTGTTCGGGCCTATGCTTGCCTGCGGGAATCTCCTTTCAGGGTTATGCTGACCTGTGGGATTCTCAGTTTGGGCGTATTCTCGCCTGCAGGACATCTCTTCGGGCCTATTCTCGCCCGCGGGACCCTCCGTTCGGTCGTTTCTGGCCTGCGGGACTCTCCGTTCGGGCCTAATCTTGCCTGCAGGATTCTGCGTTCGGGCTTACTCTTGCTTGCCGGACAGGGTTCGGGCGTCTTCTTGCCTGCACGGCTCCTCTACTCGGGCCTCATTTTGCCTTCGGGACACCGTTCGGGTCTATTCTTGGTCCGGGAATCTCCGTTCGGGCCTATGCTGGCCTGCTGGACTCTGTTCGGGCCTATGCTTGCCTGCGGGAATGACCGTTCGGGCCTATGTTGGCCTGCGGGACTCTCCGTTCGGGCCATTCGGGCCTGCGGGACTCTCCGTTCGGGCCTATTCTCTGGAGCGGGACTTTACTCGGGCCTATTCTTGCCTCCGGGCCTCCTCTATTCTTGCCTATTCTTGCCTCCGGGAATCTCCGTTCTGGCCTGTTCGGGCCTGCAGGACTCTGTTCGGGCCTATGCTTGCCTGCAGGAATCTCTGTTCCGCCCTACTCTGGCCTGCGGGACTCTCCGTTCGGGCCTATTCTGGCCTGCGGGACTCTGTTCGGGGCTATTCTTGCTCCGGGAATCGCCGGTCGGGCGTACCCTGGCTTGCAGGACTCTCTTAGGGCCTATGCTTGCCTGCAGGAATCTCTGTTCTGGCCTATTCTGGCCTGCAGGACTCTCCGTTCGGGCCTATTCTGGCCTGCAGGACTCTGTTTGGGCCTATGCTTGCCTACGGGAATCTCCGTTCAGGCGTATGCTGGCCTGCGGGTCTCTCCGTTCGGGCCTATTCTTGCCTGCGGGACTCTCCGTTTGGGCGTATCCTTGCCTGCGGGACTCTGTTCGGGCCTCTTCTTGCCCGCACGGCTCCTCTACTCGGGCCTATTTTTGCCTGTGGGACTCTATTGGGGCCTATTCTTGCCTCCGACAATCTCCGTTCGGGCCTATTCTGGCCTGCGGGACTCTTCGTTCGGGCCTAGGCTTCCCTTTGGCAATCTCCGTTCAGGCGTATGCTGGCCTGCGGGACTCTGTTCGGGCCTTTGGTTGCTTTCGGAAATCCCCGTTCTGGCCTATTCTGGCCTGCGGAATACTGTTCGGGGCTATTCTTGCTCCGGGAATCTCTGTTCGGGACTATTCTGGCCTGTGGGACTCTGTTCGGGCCCATGTCTGCCTGCGGGGCTCTCTGTTCAGGCCTTTTACGCCTACGGGACTCTCCGTTCGGGCCTATTCTCTGGAGCGGGACTTTAGTCGGGCCTACTCTTGCCTACGGGGCTCCTCTATTCTTGCCTCTGGGATTCTGTTCGGGCCTATTCTTGTCTGCGGGACTCTCCGTTTGAGCCTATTCTTGCCTGTGGGTTCTCCGTTCAGGGCCACTCTTGCCAGCGGGACTCTGTTCGTGCCTCATCTTGCCTGCATGGCTGCTCTACTCGGGCCTACTCTTGCCTGCGGGACTCTGTTCGGGCCTATCCTTGCTCTGGGAATCTCCGTTCGGGCATACCCTGGCCTGCGGGAGTCCGTTCGGGCCTATTCTGGCCTGCGGGACTCTGTTTGGGCCTATGCTTGCCTACGGGAATCTCCGTTCAGGCGTATGCTGGCCTGCGGTATTCTCAATTTGGGCATATTCTCTCGCCTCCGGGACTTTCCTTTGGGCCTATTCTCGCCTGCGCATCTCTCCGTTCGGGCCTATTCTTGCCTGCGGGACTCTCCGTTCCGGCCTATTCTTGCCTGCGGGTCTCTCCGTTCGGGACAATTCTGACCTGCAAAACTCTCCGTTCGGACCTAATCTAGCGTCTGGGAGTCTCCTTTGGGGTCTCCTGTTGCGTGCGGGGCTGCTCCATTCCAGCCTTTTGTGCTTACGGAGCTCCGATAATCGGTCCTGTTCTAGCATGCGGAGCTCCGCTACTCAGGCCTGATTGTGCGTGCGGGGCTCCGCTACTCGGGCCTGTTGGTGCATGCGGGGCTCCACTACTTGGGCCTGTTCTTGCATGCGGGGCTCCGCTACTCGGGTCTGTTCGTGCTTGCAGATTTCTGCTACTCGGGCCTGTTCGTGCGTGCGGGGATCCGCTATTCAGGCCTGATAGTGTGTGCTGGGCTCCTCTATTCAGGCCTGTCCTTCCCTGCGGGACTCTATTCGGGCCTATACTTCCCTGCGGGACTCTGTTCGGGCCTATTCTGGCCTGCGAGACCCTCCGTTCGCCCCTATCGTGGTCTGCGGGACCCTCGTTCGGTCCCATTCTCGCCTTCGAGACCCTCTGTTCGGGCTTTTCTGGCCTGCGGGACTCTCCGTTCGGGCCTATTCTTGTGAGCGGGTCTCTATTCCGGCCTATTTTTGCCTAAGGGCTCCTCTATTCGGGCCTATTCTGGCCTGCGGGACTCTCCGTTCGGGCCTATTCTCACCTGGGGAACTCTCCGTTCGGACCTTTCTGACCTTCGGGACTCTGTTCGGGTCTCTTCTTGCCAGCGGGGCTCTTCGTTTGGGCCTATTCTTGCCTGCAGGACTCTGTTCGGGCCTCTTCTTGCCTGCACAGCCCCTCTACTCGGGCCTATTTTTGCCTGCAGGACTCTGTCCAGGCCTATTGTTGCCCCCGGAAAACTCCGTTCGGTCCTATTCTGGCTTGTGGGACTCTGTTCGGGCCTATGCTTGCCTGCGGGAATCTCCTTTCAGGGTTATGCTGACCTGTGGGATTCTCAGTTTGGGCGTATTCTCGCCTGCAGGACATCTCTTCGGGCCTATTCTCGCCCGCGGGACCCTCCGTTCGGTCGTTTCTGGCCTGCGGGACTCTCCGTTCGGGCCTAATCTTGCCTGCAGGATTCTGCGTTCGGGCTTACTCTTGCTTGCCGGACAGGGTTCGGGCGTCTTCTTGCCTGCACGGCTCCTCTACTCGGGCCTCATTTTGCCTTCGGGACACCGTTCGGGTCTATTCTTGGTCCGGGAATCTCCGTTCGGGCCTATGCTGGCCTGCTGGACTCTGTTCGGGCCTATGCTTGCCTGCGGGAATGACCGTTCGGGCCTATGTTGGCCTGCGGGACTCTCCGTTCGGGCCTTTCTGGCCTGCGGGACTCTCCGTTCGGGACTATTCTCTGGAGCGGGACTTTACTCGGGCCTATTCTTGCCTCCGGGCCTCCTCTATTCTTGCCTATTCTTGCCTCCGGGAATCTCCGTTCTGGCCTGTTCGGGCCTGCGGGACTCTGTTTGGGCCTATGCTTGCCTGCAGGAATCTCTGTTCCGCCCTACTCTGGCCTGCGGGACTCTCCGTTCGGGCCTATTCTGGCCTGCGGGACTCTGTTCGGGCCTATTCTTGCTCCGGGAATCGCCGGTCGGGCGTACCCTGGCTTGCGGGTCTCTGTTCGGGCCTATGCTTGCCTGCAGGAATCTCTCTTCTGGCCTATTCTGGCCTGCAGGACTCTCCGTTCGGGCCTATTCTGGCCTGCAGGACTCTGTTTGGGCCTATGCTTGCCTACGGGAATCTCCGTTCAGGCGTATGCTGGCCTGCGGGTCTCTCTGTTCGGGCCTATTCTTGCCTGCGGGTCTCTCCGTTCGTGCCTATTCTTGCCTGCGGGACTCTCCGTTTGGGCGTATCCTTGCCTGCGGGACTCTGTTCGGGCCTCTTCTTACCCGCACGGCTCCTCTACTCGGGCCTATTTTTGCCTGTGGGACTCTATTGGGGCCTATTCTTGCGTCCGACAATCTCCGTTCGGGCCTATTCTGGCCTGCGGGACTCTTCGTTCGGGCCTAGGCTTCCCTTTGGCAATCTCCGTTCAGGCGTATGCTGGCCTGCGGGACTCTGTTCGGGCCTTTGGTTGCTTTCGGAAATCCCCGTTCTGGCCTGCGGAATTCTGTTGGGGGCTATTCTTGCTCCGGGAATCTCTGTTCGGGACTATTCTGGCCTGTGGGACTCTGTTCGGGCCCATGCCTGCCTGCGGGGCTCTCTGTTCAGGCCTTTTTCGCCTACGGGACTCTCCGTTCGGGCCTATTCTCTGGAGCGGGACTTTAGTCGGGCCTACTCTTGCCTACGGGGCTCCTCTATTCTTGCCTCTGGGATTCTGTTCGGGCCTATTCTTGTCTGCGGGACTCTCCGTTTGAGCCTATTCTTGCCTGTGGGTTCTCCGTTCAGGGCTACTCTTGCCAGCGGGACTCTGTTCGTGCCTCATCTTGCCTGCATGGCTGCTCTACTCGGGCCTACTCTTGCCTGCGGGACTCTGTTCGGGCCTATCCTTGCTCTGGGAATCTCCGTTCGGGCATACCCTGGCCTGCGGGACTCCGTTCGGGCCTATTCTGGCCTGCGGGACTCTGTTTGGGCCTATGCTTGCCTGCAGGAATCTCTGTTCCGGCCTATTGTGGCCTGCAGGACTCTCCGTTCGGGCCTATTCTGGCCTACGGGACTCTGTTTGGGCCTATGCTTGCCTACGGGAATCTCCGTTCAGGCGTATGCTGGCCTGCGGTATTCTCAATTTGGGCATATTCTCTCGCCTCCGGGACTTTCCTTTGGGCCTATTCTCGCCTGCGCATCTCTCCGTTCGGGCCTATTCTTGCCTGCGGGACTCTCCGTTCCGGCCTATTCTTGCCTGCGGGTCTCTCCGTTCGGGACAATTCTGACCTGCAAAACTCTCCGTTCGGACCTAATCTAGCGTCTGGGAGTCTCCTTTGGGGTCTCCTGTTGCGTGCGGGGCTGCTCCATTCCAGCCTTTTGTGCTTACGGAGCTCCGATAATCGGTCCTGTTCTAGCATGCGGAGCTCCGCTACTCAGGCCTGATTGTGCGTGCGGGGCTCCGCTACTCGGGCCTGTTGGTGCATGCGGGGCTCCACTACTTGGGCCTGTTCTTGCATGCGGGGCTCCGCTACTCGGGTCTGTTCGTGCTTGCAGATTTCTGCTACTCGGGCCTGTTCGTGCGTGCGGGGATCCGCTATTCAGGCCTGATAGTGTGTGCAGGGCTCCTCTATTCAGGCCTGTCCTTCCCTGCGGGACTCTATTCGGGCCTATACTTCCCTGCGGGACTCTGTTCGGGCCTATTCTGGCCTGCGAGACCCTCCGTTCGCCCCTATCGTGGTCTGCGGGACCCTCGTTCGGTCCCATTCTCGCCTTCGAGACCCTCTGTTCGGGCTTTTCTGGCCTGCGGGACTCTCCGTTCGGGCCTATTCTTGTGAGCGGGTCTCTATTCCGGCCTATTTTTGCCTAAGGGCTCCTCTATTCGGGCCTATTCTGGCCTGCGGGACTCTCCGTTCGGGCCTATTCTCACCTGGGGAACTCTCCGTTCGGACCTTTCTGACCTTCGGGACTCGGTTCGGGTCTCTTCTTGCCAGCGGGGCTCTTCGTTTGGGCCTATTCTTGCCTGCAGGACTCTGTTCGGGCCTCTTCTTGCCTGCACAGCCCCTCTACTCGGGCCTATTTTTGCCTGCAGGACTCTGTCCAGGCCTATTGTTGCCCCCGGAAAACTCCGTTCGGTCCTATTCTGGCTTGTGGGACTCTGTTCGGGCCTATGCTTGCCTGCGGGAATCTCCTTTCAGGGTTATGCTGACCTGTGGGATTCTCAGTTTGGGCGTATTCTCGCCTGCAGGACATCTCTTCGGGCCTATTCTCGCCCGCGGGACCCTCCGTTCGGTCGTTTCTGGCCTGCGGGACTCTCCGTTCGGGCCTAATCTTGCCTGCAGGATTCTGCGTTCGGGCTTACTCTTGCTTGCCGGACAGGGTTCGGGCGTCTTCTTGCCTGCACGGCTCCTCTACTCGGGCCTCATTTTGCCTTCGGGACACCGTTCGGGTCTATTCTTGGTCCGGGAATCTCCGTTCGGGCCTATGCTGGCCTGCTGGACTCTGTTCGGGCCTATGCTTGCCTGCGGGAATGACCGTTCGGGCCTATGTTGGCCTGCGGGACTCTCCGTTCGGGCCTTTCTGGCCTGCGGGACTCTCCGTTCGGGACTATTCTCTGGAGCGGGACTTTACTCGGGCCTATTCTTGCCTCCGGGCCTCCTCTATTCTTGCCTATTCTTGCCTCCGGGAATCTCCGTTCTGGCCTGTTCGGGCCTGCGGGACTCTGGTCGGGCCTATGCTTGCCTGCAGGAATCTCTGTTCCGCCCTACTCTGGCCTGCGGGACTCTCCGTTCGGGCCTATTCTGGCCTGCGGGACTCTGTTCGGGCCTATTCTTGCTCCGGGAATCGCCGGTCGGGCGTACCCTGGCTTGCGGGACTCTGTTCGGGCCTATGCTTGCCTGCAGGAATCTCTCTTCTGGCCTATTCTGGCCTGCAGGACTCTCCGTTCGGGCCTATTCTGGCCTGCAGGACTCTGTTTGGGCCTATGCTTGCCTACGGGAATCTCCGTTCAGGCGTATGCTGGCCTGCGGGTCTCTCTGTTCGGGCCTATTCTTGCCTGCGGGTCTCTCCGTTCGTGCCTATTCTTGCCTGCGGGACTCTCCGTTTGGGCGTATCCTTGCCTGCGGGACTCTGTTCGGGCCTCTTCTTACCCGCACGGCTCCTCTACTCGGGCCTATTTTTGCCTGTGGGACTCTATTGGGGCCTATTCTTGCGTCCGACAATCTCCGTTCGGGCCTATTCTGGCCTGCGGGACTCTTCGTTCGGGCCTAGGCTTCCCTTTGGCAATCTCCGTTCAGGCGTATGCTGGCCTGCGGGACTCTGTTCGGGCCTTTGGTTGCTTTCGGAAATCCCCGTTCTGGCCTGCGGAATTCTGTTGGGGGCTATTCTTGCTCCGGGAATCTCTGTTCGGGACTATTCTGGCCTGTGGGACTCTGTTCGGGCCCATGCCTGCCTGCGGGGCTCTCTGTTCAGGCCTTTTTCGCCTACGGGACTCTCCGTTCGGGCCTATTCTCTGGAGCGGGACTTTAGTCGGGCCTACTCTTGCCTACGGGGCTCCTCTATTCTTGCCTCTGGGATTCTGTTCGGGCCTATTCTTGTCTGCGGGACTCTCCGTTTGAGCCTATTCTTGCCTGTGGGTTCTCCGTTCAGGGCTACTCTTGCCAGCGGGACTCTGTTCGTGCCTCATCTTGCCTGCATGGCTGCTCTACTCGGGCCTACTCTTGCCTGCGGGACTCTGTTCGGGCCTATCCTTGCTCTGGGAATCTCCGTTCGGGCATACCCTGGCCTGCGGGACTCCGTTCGGGCCTATTCTGGCCTGCGGGACTCTGTTTGGGCCTATGCTTGCCTGCAGGAATCTCTGTTCTGGCCTATTCTGGCCTGCAGGACTCTCCGTTCGGGCCTAATCTAGCCTCTGGGAGTCTCCTTTGGGGTCTCCTGTTGCGTGCGGGGCTGCTCCATTCCAGCCTTTTGTGCTTACGGAGCTCCGATATTCGGTCCTGTTCTAGCATGCGGAGCTCCGCTACTCAGGCCTGATTGTGCGTGCGGGGCTCCGCTACTCGGGCCTGTTGGTGCATGCGGGGCTCCACTACTTGGGCCTGTTCTTGCATGCGGGGCTCCGCTACTCGGGTCTGTTCGTGCTTGCAGGGCTCTGCTACTCGGGCCTGTTCGTGCGTGCGGGGATCCGCTATTCAGGCCTGATAGTGTGTGCGGGGCTCCTCTATTCAGGCCTGTCCTTCCCTGCGGGACTCTGTTCGGGCCTATTCTGGCCTGCGAGACCCTCGGTTCGCCCCTGTCGTGGTCTGCGGGACCCTCGTTCGGGCCCATTCTCGCCTTCGAGACCCTCCGTTCGGGCCTATTCTTGTGAGCGGGTCTCTATTCCGGCCTATTTTTGCCTAAGGGCTCCTCTATTCGGGCCTATTCTGGCCTGCGGGACTCTCCGTTCGGGCCTATTCTCACCTGGGGAACTCTCCGTTCGGGCCTTTCTGGCCTTCGGGACTCTGTTCGGGTCTCTTCTTGCCAGCGGGGCTCTTCGTTTGGGCCTATTCTTGCCTGCAGAACTCTGTTCGGGCCTCTTCTTGCCTGCACAGCCCCTCTACTCGGGCCTATTTTTGCCTGTGGGACTCTGTCCAGGCCTATTGTTGCCCCCGGAAAACTCCGTTCGGTCCTATTCTGGCTTGTGGGACTCTGTTCGGGCCTATGCTTGCCTGCGGGAATCTCCTTTCAGGGTTATGCTGACCTGTGGGATTCTCAGTTTGGGCGTATTCTCGCCTGCAGGACATCTCTTCGGGCCTATTCTCGCCCGCGGGACCCTCCGTTCGGTCGTTTCTGGCCTGCGGGACTCTCCGTTCGGGCCTAATCTTGCCTGCAGGATTCTGCGTTCGGGCTTACTCTTGCTTGCCGGACAGGGTTCGGGCGTCTTCTTGCCTGCACGGCTCCTCTACTCGGGCCTCATTTTGCCTTCGGGACACCGTTCGGGTCTATTCTTAGTCCGGGAATCTCCGTTCGGGCCTATGCTCGCCCCCTGGACTCTGTTCGGGCCTATGCTTGCCTGCGGGAATGACCGTTCGGGCCTATGTTGGCCTGCGGGACTCTCCGTTCGGGCCATTCTGGCCTGCGGGACTCTCCGTTCGGGCCTATTCTCTGGAGCGGGACTTTACTCGGGCCTGTTCTTGCCTCCGGGCCTCCTCTATTCTTGCCTATTCTTGCCTCCGTGAATCTCCGTTCTGGCCTGTTCGGGCCTGCGGGACTCTGTTCGGGCCTATTCTGGCCTCCGGGACTCTGTTCGGGCCTATTCTGGCCTGCGGGACTCTGTTCGGGCCTATTCTTGCTCCGGGAATCGCCGGTCGGGCGTACCCTGGCTTGCGGGACTCTGTTCGGGCCTATGCTTGCCTGCAGGAATCTCTGTTCTGGCCTATTCTGGCCTGCAGGACTCTCCGTTCGGGCCTATTCTGGCCTGCAGGACTCTGTTTGGGCCTATGCTTGCCTACGGGAATCTCCGTTCAGGCGTATGCTGGCCTGCGGGTCTCTCCGTTCGGGCCTATTCTTGCCTCTGGGACTCTCTGTTTGGGCGTATCCTTGCCTGCGGGACTCTATTCGGGCCTCTTCTTGCCCGCACGGCTCCTCTACTCGGGCCTATTTTTGCCTGTGGGACTCTATTGGGGCCTATTCTTGCCTCCGACAATCTCCGTTCGGGCCTATTCTGGCCTGCGGGACTCTTCGTTCGGGCCTAGGCTTCCCTTTGGCAATCTCCGTTCAGGCGTATGCTGGCCTGCGGGACTCTGTTCGGGCCTTTGGTTGCTTTCGGAAATCCCCGTTCTGGCCTGCGGAATTCTGTTGGGGGCTATTCTTGCTCCGGGAATCTCTGTTCGGGACTATTCTGGCCTGTGGGACTCTGTTCGGGCCCATGCCTGCCTGCGGGGCTCTCTGTTCAGGCCTTTTTCGCCTACGGGACTCTCCGTTCGGGCCTATTCTCTGGAGCGGGACTTTAGTCGGGCCTACTCTTGCCTACGGGGCTCCTCTATTCTTGCCTCTGGGATTCTGTTCGGGCCTATTCTTGTCTGCGGGACTCTCCGTTTGAGCCTATTCTTGCCTGTGGGTTCTCCGTTCAGGGCTACTCTTGCCAGCGGGACTCTGTTCGTGCCTCATCTTGCCTGCATGGCTGCTCTACTCGGGCCTACTCTTGCCTGCGGGACTCTGTTCGGGCCTATCCTTGCTCTGGGAATCTCCGTTCGGGCATACCCTGGCCTGTGGGACTCCGTTCGGGCCTATTCTGGCCTGCGGGACTCTGTTTGGGCCTATGCTTGCCTGCAGGAATCTCTGTTCCGGCCTATTGTGGCCTGCAGGACTCTCCGTTCGGGCCTATTCTGGCCTACGGGACTCTGTTTGGGCCTATGCTTGCCTAAGGGAATCTCCGTTCAGGCGTATGCTGGCCTGCGGTATTCTCAATTTGGGCATATTCTCTCGCCTCCGGGACTTTCCTTTGGGCCTATTCTCGCCTGCGCATCTCTCCGTTCGGGCCTATTCTTGCCTGCGGGACTCTCCGTTCCGGCCTATTCTTGCCTGCGGGTCTCTCCGTTCGGGACAATTCTGACCTGCAAAACTCTCCGTTCGGACCTAATCTAGCCTCTGGGAGTCTCCTTTGGGGTCTCCTGTTGCGTGCGGGGCTGCTCCATTCCAGCCTTTTGTGCTTACGGAGTTCCGATATTCGGTCCTGTTCTAGCATGCGGAGCTCCGCTACTCAGGCCTGATTGTGCGTGCGGGGCTCCGCTACTCGGGCCTGTTGGTGCATGCGGGGCTCCACTACTTGGGCCTGTTCTTGCATGCGGGGCTCCGCTACTCGGGTCTGTTCGTGCTTGCAGGGCTCTGCTACTCGGGCCTGTTCGTGCGTGCGGGGATCCGCTATTCAGGCCTGATAGTGTGTGCGGGGCTCCTCTATTCAGGCCTGTCCTTCCCTGCGGGACTCTATTCGGGCCTATACTTCCCTGCGGGACTCTGTTCGGGCCTATTCTGGCCTTCGAGACCCTCCGTTCGCCCCTATCGTGGTCTGCGGGACCCTCGTTCGGGCCCATTCTCGCCTTCGAGACCCTCTGTTCGGGCTTTTCTGGCCTGCGGGACTCTCCGTTCGGGCCTATTCTTGTGAGCGGGTCTCTATTCCGGCCTATTTTTGCCTAAGGGCTCCTCTATTCGGGCCTATTCTGGCCTGCGGGACTCTCCGTTCGGGCCTATTCTCACCTGGGGAACTCTCCGTTCGGGCCTTTTTGGCCTTCGGGACTGTGTTCGGGTCTCTTCTTGCCAGCGGGGCTCTTCGTTTGGGCCTATTCTTGCCTGCAGAACTCTGTTCGGGCCTCTTCTTGCCTGCACAGCCCCTCTACTCGGGCCTATTTTTGCCTGCGGGACTCTGTCCAGGCCTATTGTTGCCCCCGGAAAACTCCGTTCAGTCCTATTCTGGCTTGTGGGACTCTGTTCGGGCCTATGCTTGCCTGCGGGAATCTCCTTTCAGGGTTATGCTGACCTGTGGGATTCTCAGTTTGGGCGTATTCTCGCCTGCAGGACATCTCTTCGGGCCTATTCTCGCCCGCGGGACCCTCCGTTCGGTCGTTTCTGGCCTGCGGGACTCTCCGTTCGGGCCTAATCTTGCCTGCAGGATTCTGCGTTCGGGCTTACTCTTGCTTGCCGGACAGGGTTCGGGCGTCTTCTTGCCTGCACGGCTCCTCTACTCGGGCCTCATTTTGCCTTCGGGACACCGTTCGGGTCTATTCTTGGTCCGGGAATCTCCGTTCGGGCCTATGCTGGCCTGCTGGACTCTGTTCGGGCCTATGCTTGCCTGCGGGAATGACCGTTCGGGCCTATGTTGGCCTGCGGAACTCTCCGTTCGGGCCTTTCTGGCCTGCGGGACTCTCCGTTCGGGACTATTCTCTGGAGCGGGACTTTACTCGGGCCTATTCTTGCCTCCGGGCCTCCTCTATTCTTGCCTATTCTTGCCTCCGGGAATCTCCGTTCTGGCCTGTTCGGGCCTGCGGGACTCTGTTCGGGCCTATGCTTGCCTGCAGGAATCTCTGTTCCGCCCTACTCTGGCCTGCGGGACTCTCCGTTCAGGCCTATTCTGGCCTGCGGGACTCTGTTCGGGCCTATTCTTGCTCCGGGAATCGCCGGTCGGGCGTACCCTGGCTTGCGGGACTCTGTTCGGGCCTATGCTTGCCTGCAGGAATCTCTGTTCTGGCCTATTCTGGCCTGCAGGACTCTCCGTTCGGGCCTATTCTGGCCTGCAGGACTCTGTTTGGGCCTATGCTTGCCTACGGGAATCTCCGTTCAGGCGTATGCTGGCCTGCGGGTCTCTCTGTTCGGGCCTGTTCTTGCCTGCGGGACTCTCCGTTTGGGCGTATCCTTGCCTGCCGGATTCTGTTCGGGCCTCTTCTTGCCCGCACGGCTCCTCTACTCGGGCCTATTTTTGCCTGTGGGACTCTATTGGGGCCTATTCTTGCCTCCGACAATCTCCGTTCGGGCCTATTCTGGCCTGCGGGACTCTTCGTTCGGGCCTAGGCTTCCCTTTGGCAATCTCCGTTCAGGCGTATGCTGGCCTGCGGGACTCTGTTCGGGCCTTTGGTTGCTTTCGGAAATCCCCGTTCTGGCCTATTCTGGCCTGCGGAATTCTGTTCGGGGCTATTCTTGCTCCGGGAATCTCTGTTCGGGACTATTCTGGCCTGTGGGACTCTGTTCGGGCCCATGCCTGCCTGCGGGGCTCTCTGTTCAGGCCTTTTTCGCCTACGGGACTCTCCGTTCGGGCCTATTCTCTGGAGCGGGACTTTAGTCGGGCCTACTCTTGCCTACGGGGCTCCTCTATTCTTGCCTCTGGGATTCTGTTCGGGCCTATTCTTGTCTGCGGGACTCTCCGTTTGAGCCTATTCTTGCCTGTGGGTTCTCCGTTCAGGGCTACTCTTGCCAGCGGGACTCTGTTCGTGCCTCATCTTGCCTGCATGGCTGCTCTACTCGGGCCTACTCTTGCCTGCGGGACTCTGTTCGGGCCTATCCTTGCTCTGGGAATCTCCGTTCGGGCATACCCTGGCCTGCGGGAGTCCGTTCGGGCCTATTCTGGCCTGCGGGACTCTGTTTGGGCCTATGCTTGCCTACGGGAATCTCCGTTCAGGCGTATGCTGGCCTGCGGTATTCTCAATTTGGGCATATTCTCTCGCCTCCGGGACTTTCCTTTGGGCCTATTCTCGCCTGTGCAACTCTCCGTTCGGGCCTATTCTTGCCTGCGGGACTCTCCGTTCCGGCCTATTCTTGCCTGCGGGTCTCTCCGTTCGGGACAATTCTGACCTGCAAAACTCTCCGTTCGGACCTAATCTAGCCTCTGGGAGTCTCCTTTGGGGTCTCCTGTTGCGTGCGGGGCTGCTCCATTCCAGCCTTTTGTGCTTACGGAGCTCCGATAATCGGTCCTGTTCTAGCATGCGGAGCTCCGCTACTCAGGCCTGATTGTGCGTGCGGGGCTCCGCTACTCGGGCCTGTTGGTGCATGCGGGGCTGCACTACTTGGGCCTGTTCTTGCATGCGGGGCTCCGCTACTCGGGTCTGTTCGTGCTTGCAGATTTCTGCTACTCGGGCCTGTTCGTGCGTGCGGGGATCCGCTATTCAGGCCTGATAGTGTGTGCTGGGCTCCTCTATTCAGGCCTGTCCTTCCCTGCAGGACTCTATTCGGGCCTATACTTCCCTGCGGGACTCTGTTCGGGCCTATTCTGGCCTGCGAGACCCTCCGTTCGCCCCTATCGTGGTCTGCGGGACCCTCGTTCGGGCCCATTCTCGCCTTCGAGACCCTCTGTTCGGGCTTTTCTGGCCTGCGGGACTCTCCGTTCGGGCCTATTCTTGTGAGCGGGTCTCTATTCCGGCCTATTTTTGCCTAAGGGCTCCTCTATTCGGGCCTATTCTGGCCTGCGGGACTCTCCGTTCGGGCCTATTCTCACCTGGGGAACTCTCCGTTCGGACCTTTCTGACCTTCGGGACTCTGTTCGGGTCTCTTCTTGCCAGCGGGGCTCTTCGTTTGGGCCTATTCTTGCCTGCAGGACTCTGTTCGGGCCTCTTCTTGCCTGCACAGCCCCTCTCCTCGGGCCTATTTTTGCCTGCAGGACTCTGTCCAGGCCTATTGTTGCCCCCGGAAAACTCCGTTCGGTCCTATTCTGGCTTGTGGGACTCTGTTCGGGCCTATGCTTGCCTGCGGGAATCTCCTTTCAGGGTTATGCTGACCTGTGGGATTCTCAGTTTGGGCGTATTCTCGCCTGCAGGACATCTCTTCGGGCCTATTCTCGCCCGCGGGACCCTCCGTTCGGTCGTTTCTGGCCTGCGGGACTCTCCGTTCGGGCCTAATCTTGCCTGCAGGATTCTGCGTTCGGGCTTACTCTTGCTTGCCGGACAGGGTTCGGGCGTCTTCTTGCCTGCACGGCTCCTCTACTCGGGCCTCATTTTGCCTTCGGGACACCGTTCGGGTCTATTCTTGGTCCGGGAATCTCCGTTCGGGCCTATGCTGGCCTGCTGGACTCTGTTCGGGCCTATGCTTGCCTGCGGGAATGACCGTTCGGGCCTATGTTGGCCTGCGGGACTCTCCGTTCGGGCCTTTCTGGCCTGCGGGACTCTCCGTTCGGGCCTATTCTCTGGAGCGGGACTTTACTCGGGCCTATTCTTGCCTCCGGGCCTCCTCTATTCTTGCCTATTCTTGCCTCCGGGAATCTCCGTTCTGGCCTGTTCGGGCCTGCAGGACTCTGTTCGGGCCTATGCTTGCCTGCAGGAATCTCTGTTCCGCCCTACTCTGGCCTGCGGGACTCTCCGTTCGGGCCTATTCTGGCCTGCGGGACTCTGTTCGGGGCTATTCTTGCTCCGGGAATCGCCGGTCGGGCGTACCCTGGCTTGCGGGACTCTGTTAGGGCCTATGCTTGCCTGCAGGAATCTCTGTTCTGGCCTATTCTGGCCTGCAGGACTCTCCGTTCGGGCCTATTCTGGCCTGCAGGACTCTGTTTGGGCCTATGCTTGCCTACGGGAATCTCCGTTCAGGCGTATGCTGGCCTGCGGGTCTCTCCGTTCGGGCCTATTCTTGCCTGCGGGACTCTCCGTTTGGGCGTATCCTTGCCTGCGGGACTCTGTTCGGGCCTCTTCTTGCCTGCACGGCTCCTCTACTCGGGCCTATTTTTGCCTGTGGGACTCTATTGGGGCCTATTCTTGCCTCCGACAATCTCCGTTCGGGCCTATTCTGGCCTGCGGGACTCTTCGTTCGGGCCTAGGCTTCCCTTTGGCAATCTCCGTTCAGGCGTATGCTGGCCTGCGGGACTCTGTTCGGGCCTTTGGTTGCTTTCGGAAATCCCCGTTCTGGCCTATTCTGGCCTGCGGAATACTGTTCGGGGCTATTCTTGCTCCGGGAATCTCTGTTCGGGACTATTCTGGCCTGTGGGACTCTGTTCGGGCCCATGCCTGCCTGCGGGGCTCTCTGTTCAGGCCTTTTTCGCCTACGGGACTCTCCGTTCGGGCCTATTCTCTGGAGCGGGACTTTAGTCGGGCCTACTCTTGCCTACGGGGCTCCTCTATTCTTGCCTCTGGGATTCTGTTCGGGCCTATTCTTGTCTGCGGGACTCTCCGTTTGAGCCTATTCTTGCCTGTGGGATCTCCGTTCAGGGCTACTCTTGCCAGCGGGACTCTGTTCGTGCCTCATCTTGCCTGCATGGCTGCTCTACTCGGGCCTACTCTTGCCTGCGGGACTCTGTTCGGGCCTATCCTTGCTCTGGGAATCTCCGTTCGGGCATACCCTGGCCTGCGGGACTCCGTTCGGGCCTATTGTGGCCTGCGGGACTCTGTTTGGGCCTATGCTTGCCTACGGGAATCTCCGTTCAGGCGTATGCTGGCCTGCGGTATTCTCAATTTGGGCATATTCTCTCGCCTCCGGGACTTTCCTTTGGGCCTATTCTCGCCTGTGCAACTCTCCGTTCGGGCCTATTCTTGCCTGCGGGACTCTCCGTTCCGGCCTATTCTTGCCTGCGGGTCTCTCCGTTCGGGACAATTCTGACCTGCAAAACTCTCCGTTCGGACCTAATCTAGCGTCTGGGAGTCTCCTTTGGGGTCTCCTGTTGCGTGCGGGGCTGCTCCATTCCAGCCTTTTGTGCTTACGGAGCTCCGATAATCGGTCCTGTTCTAGCATGCGGAGCTCCGCTACTCAGGCCTGATTGTGCGTGCGGGGCTCCGCTACTCGGGCCTGTTGGTGCATGCGGGGCTCCACTACTTGGGCCTGTTCTTGCATGCGGGGCTCCGCTACTCGGGTCTGTTCGTGCTTGCAGATTTCTGCTACTCGGGCCTGTTCGTGCGTGCGGGGATCCGCTATTCAGGCCTGATAGTGTGTGCTGGGCTCCTCTATTCAGGCCTATACTTCCCTGCGGGACTCTGTTCGGGCCTATTCTGGCCTGCGAGACCCTCCGTTCGCCCCTATCGTGGTCTGCGGGACCCTCGTACGGGCCCATTCTCGCCTTCGAGACCCTCTGTTCGGGCTTTTCTGGCCTGCGGGACTCTCCGTTCGGGCCTATTCTTGTGAGCGGGTCTCTATTCCGGCCTATTTTTGCCTAAGGGCTCCTCTATTCGGGCCTATTCTGGCCTGCGGGACTCTCCGTTCGGGCCTATTCTCACCTGGGGAACTCTCCGTTCGGACCTTTCTGACCTTCGGGACTCGGTTCGGGTCTCTTCTTGCCAGCGGGGCTCTTCGTTTGGGCCTATTCTTGCCTGCAGGACTCTGTTCGGGCCTCTTCTTGCCTGCACAGCCCCTCTACTCGGGCCTATTTTTGCCTGCAGGACTCTGTCCAGGCCTATTGTTGCCCCCGGAAAACTCCGTTCGGTCCTATTCTGGCTTGTGGGACTCTGTTCGGGCCTATGCTTGCCTGCGGGAATCTCCTTTCAGGGTTATGCTGACCTGTGGGATTCTCAGTTTGGGCGTATTCTCGCCTGCAGGACATCTCTTCGGGCCTATTCTCGCCCGCGGGACCCTCCGTTCGGTCGTTTCTGGCCTGCGGGACTCTCCGTTCGGGCCTAATCTTGCCTGCAGGATTCTGCGTTCGGGCTTACTCTTGCTTGCCGGACAGGGTTCGGGCGTCTTCTTGCCTGCACGGCTCCTCTACTCGGGCCTCATTTTGCCTTCGGGACACCGTTCGGGTCTATTCTTGGTCCGGGAATCTCCGTTCGGGCCTATGCTGGCCTGCTGGACTCTGTTCGGGCCTATGCTTGCCTGCGGGAATGACCGTTCGGGCCTATGTTGGCCTGCGGGACTCTCCGTTCGGGCCTTTCTGGCCTGCGGGACTCTCCGTTCGGGCCTATTCTCTGGAGCGGGACTTTACTCGGGCCTATTCTTGCCTCCGGGCCTCCTCTATTCTTGCCTATTCTTGCCTCCGGGAATCTCCGTTCTGGCCTGTTCGGGCCTGCAGGACTCTGTTCGGGCCTATGCTTGCCTGCAGGAATCTCTGTTCCGCCCTACTCTGGCCTGCGGGACTCTCCGTTCGGGCCTATTCTGGCCTGCGGGACTCTGTTCGGGGCTATTCTTGCTCCGGGAATCGCCGGTCGGGCGTACCCTGGCTTGCGGGACTCTGTTAGGGCCTATGCTTGCCTGCAGGAATCTCTGTTCTGGCCTATTCTGGCCTGCAGGACTCTCCGTTCGGGCCTATTCTGGCCTGCAGGACTCTGTTTGGGCCTATGCTTGCCTACGGGAATCTCCGTTCAGGCGTATGCTGGCCTGCGGGTCTCTCCGTTCGGGCCTATTCTTGCCTGCGGGACTCTCCGTTTGGGCGTATCCTTGCCTGCGGGACTCTGTTCGGGCCTCTTCTTGCCCGCACGGCTCCTCTACTCGGGCCTATTTTTGCCTGTGGGACTCTATTGGGGCCTATTCTTGCGTCCGACAATCTCCGTTCGGGCCTATTCTGGCCTGCGGGACTCTTCGTTCGGGCCTAGGCTTCCCTTTGGCAATCTCCGTTCAGGCGTATGCTGGCCTGCGGGACTCTGTTCGGGCCTTTGGTTGCTTTCGGAAATCCCCGTTCTGGCCTGCGGAATTCTGTTGGGGGCTATTCTTGCTCCGGGAATCTCTGTTCGGGACTATTCTGGCCTGTGGGACTCTGTTCGGGCCCATGCCTGCCTGCGGGGCTCTCTGTTCAGGCCTTTTTCGCCTACGGGACTCTCCGTTCGGGCCTATTCTCTGGAGCGGGACTTTAGTCGGGCCTACTCTTGCCTACGGGGCTCCTCTATTCTTGCCTCTGGGATTCTGTTCGGGCCTATTCTTGTCTGCGGGACTCTCCGTTTGAGCCTATTCTTGCCTGTGGGTTCTCCGTTCAGGGCTACTCTTGCCAGCGGGACTCTGTTCGTGCCTCATCTTGCCTGCATGGCTGCTCTACTCGGGCCTACTCTTGCCTGCGGGACTCTGTTCGGGCCTATCCTTGCTCTGGGAATCTCCGTTCGGGCATACCCTGGCCTGTGGGACTCCGTTCGGGCCTATTCTGGCCTGCGGGACTCTGTTTGGGCCTATGCTTGCCTGCAGGAATCTCTGTTCCGGCCTATTGTGGCCTGCAGGACTCTCCGTTCGGGCCTATTCTGGCCTACGGGACTCTGTTTGGGCCTATGCTTGCCTAAGGGAATCTCCGTTCAGGCGTATGCTGGCCTGCGGTATTCTCAATTTGGGCATATTCTCTCGCCTCCGGGACTTTCCTTTGGGCCTATTCTCGCCTGCGCATCTCTCCGTTCGGGCCTATTCTTGCCTGCGGGACTCTCCGTTCCGGCCTATTCTTGCCTGCGGGTCTCTCCGTTCGGGACAATTCTGACCTGCAAAACTCTCCGTTCGGACCTAATCTAGCCTCTGGGAGTCTCCTTTGGGGTCTCCTGTTGCGTGCGGGGCTGCTCCATTCCAGCCTTTTGTGCTTACGGAGTTCCGATATTCGGTCCTGTTCTAGCATGCGGAGCTCCGCTACTCAGGCCTGATTGTGCGTGCGGGGCTCCGCTACTCGGGCCTGTTGGTGCATGCGGGGCTCCACTACTTGGGCCTGTTCTTGCATGCGGGGCTCCGCTACTCGGGTCTGTTCGTGCTTGCAGGGCTCTGCTACTCGGGCCTGTTCGTGCGTGCGGGGATCCGCTATTCAGGCCTGATAGTGTGTGCGGGGCTCCTCTATTCAGGCCTGTCCTTCCCTGCGGGACTCTATTCGGGCCTATACTTCCCTGCGGGACTCTGTTCGGGCCTATTCTGGCCTTCGAGACCCTCCGTTCGCCCCTATCGTGGTCTGCGGGACCCTCGTTCGGGCCCATTCTCGCCTTCGAGACCCTCTGTTCGGGCTTTTCTGGCCTGCGGGACTCTCCGTTCGGGCCTATTCTTGTGAGCGGGTCTCTATTCCGGCCTATTTTTGCCTAAGGGCTCCTCTATTCGGGCCTATTCTGGCCTGCGGGACTCTCCGTTCGGGCCTATTCTCACCTGGGGAACTCTCCGTTCGGGCCTTTTTGGCCTTCGGGACTGTGTTCGGGTCTCTTCTTGCCAGCGGGGCTCTTCGTTTGGGCCTATTCTTGCCTGCAGAACTCTGTTCGGGCCTCTTCTTGCCTGCACAGCCCCTCTACTCGGGCCTATTTTTGCCTGCGGGACTCTGTCCAGGCCTATTGTTGCCCCCGGAAAACTCCGTTCAGTCCTATTCTGGCTTGTGGGACTCTGTTCGGGCCTATGCTTGCCTGCGGGAATCTCCTTTCAGGGTTATGCTGACCTGTGGGATTCTCAGTTTGGGCGTATTCTCGCCTGCAGGACATCTCTTCGGGCCTATTCTCGCCCGCGGGACCCTCCGTTCGGTCGTTTCTGGCCTGCGGGACTCTCCGTTCGGGCCTAATCTTGCCTGCAGGATTCTGCGTTCGGGCTTACTCTTGCTTGCCGGACAGGGTTCGGGCGTCTTCTTGCCTGCACGGCTCCTCTACTCGGGCCTCATTTTGCCTTCGGGACACCGTTCGGGTCTATTCTTGGTCCGGGAATCTCCGTTCGGGCCTATGCTGGCCTGCTGGACTCTGTTCGGGCCTATGCTTGCCTGCGGGAATGACCGTTCGGGCCTATGTTGGCCTGCGGAACTCTCCGTTCGGGCCTTTCTGGCCTGCGGGACTCTCCGTTCGGGACTATTCTCTGGAGCGGGACTTTACTCGGGCCTATTCTTGCCTCCGGGCCTCCTCTATTCTTGCCTATTCTTGCCTCCGGGAATCTCCGTTCTGGCCTGTTCGGGCCTGCGGGACTCTGTTCGGGCCTATGCTTGCCTGCAGGAATCTCTGTTCCGCCCTACTCTGGCCTGCGGGACTCTCCGTTCAGGCCTATTCTGGCCTGCGGGACTCTGTTCGGGCCTATTCTTGCTCCGGGAATCGCCGGTCGGGCGTACCCTGGCTTGCGGGACTCTGTTCGGGCCTATGCTTGCCTGCAGGAATCTCTGTTCTGGCCTATTCTGGCCTGCAGGACTCTCCGTTCGGGCCTATTCTGGCCTGCAGGACTCTGTTTGGGCCTATGCTTGCCTACGGGAATCTCCGTTCAGGCGTATGCTGGCCTGCGGGTCTCTCTGTTCGGGCCTGTTCTTGCCTGCGGGACTCTCCGTTTGGGCGTATCCTTGCCTGCCGGATTCTGTTCGGGCCTCTTCTTGCCCGCACGGCTCCTCTACTCGGGCCTATTTTTGCCTGTGGGACTCTATTGGGGCCTATTCTTGCCTCCGACAATCTCCGTTCGGGCCTATTCTGGCCTGCGGGACTCTTCGTTCGGGCCTAGGCTTCCCTTTGGCAATCTCCGTTCAGGCGTATGCTGGCCTGCGGGACTCTGTTCGGGCCTTTGGTTGCTTTCGGAAATCCCCGTTCTGGCCTATTCTGGCCTGCGGAATTCTGTTCGGGGCTATTCTTGCTCCGGGAATCTCTGTTCGGGACTATTCTGGCCTGTGGGACTCTGTTCGGGCCCATGCCTGCCTGCGGGGCTCTCTGTTCAGGCCTTTTTCGCCTACGGGACTCTCCGTTCGGGCCTATTCTCTGGAGCGGGACTTTAGTCGGGCCTACTCTTGCCTACGGGGCTCCTCTATTCTTGCCTCTGGGATTCTGTTCGGGCCTATTCTTGTCTGCGGGACTCTCCGTTTGAGCCTATTCTTGCCTGTGGGTTCTCCGTTCAGGGCTACTCTTGCCAGCGGGACTCTGTTCGTGCCTCATCTTGCCTGCATGGCTGCTCTACTCGGGCCTACTCTTGCCTGCGGGACTCTGTTCGGGCCTATCCTTGCTCTGGGAATCTCCGTTCGGGCATACCCTGGCCTGCGGGAGTCCGTTCGGGCCTATTCTGGCCTGCGGGACTCTGTTTGGGCCTATGCTTGCCTACGGGAATCTCCGTTCAGGCGTATGCTGGCCTGCGGTATTCTCAATTTGGGCATATTCTCTCGCCTCCGGGACTTTCCTTTGGGCCTATTCTCGCCTGTGCAACTCTCCGTTCGGGCCTATTCTTGCCTGCGGGACTCTCCGTTCCGGCCTATTCTTGCCTGCGGGTCTCTCCGTTCGGGACAATTCTGACCTGCAAAACTCTCCGTTCGGACCTAATCTAGCCTCTGGGAGTCTCCTTTGGGGTCTCCTGTTGCGTGCGGGGCTGCTCCATTCCAGCCTTTTGTGCTTACGGAGCTCCGATAATCGGTCCTGTTCTAGCATGCGGAGCTCCGCTACTCAGGCCTGATTGTGCGTGCGGGGCTCCGCTACTCGGGCCTGTTGGTGCATGCGGGGCTGCACTACTTGGGCCTGTTCTTGCATGCGGGGCTCCGCTACTCGGGTCTGTTCGTGCTTGCAGATTTCTGCTACTCGGGCCTGTTCGTGCGTGCGGGGATCCGCTATTCAGGCCTGATAGTGTGTGCTGGGCTCCTCTATTCAGGCCTGTCCTTCCCTGCAGGACTCTATTCGGGCCTATACTTCCCTGCGGGACTCTGTTCGGGCCTATTCTGGCCTGCGAGACCCTCCGTTCGCCCCTATCGTGGTCTGCGGGACCCTCGTTCGGGCCCATTCTCGCCTTCGAGACCCTCTGTTCGGGCTTTTCTGGCCTGCGGGACTCTCCGTTCGGGCCTATTCTTGTGAGCGGGTCTCTATTCCGGCCTATTTTTGCCTAAGGGCTCCTCTATTCGGGCCTATTCTGGCCTGCGGGACTCTCCGTTCGGGCCTATTCTCACCTGGGGAACTCTCCGTTCGGACCTTTCTGACCTTCGGGACTCTGTTCGGGTCTCTTCTTGCCAGCGGGGCTCTTCGTTTGGGCCTATTCTTGCCTGCAGGACTCTGTTCGGGCCTCTTCTTGCCTGCACAGCCCCTCTCCTCGGGCCTATTTTTGCCTGCAGGACTCTGTCCAGGCCTATTGTTGCCCCCGGAAAACTCCGTTCGGTCCTATTCTGGCTTGTGGGACTCTGTTCGGGCCTATGCTTGCCTGCGGGAATCTCCTTTCAGGGTTATGCTGACCTGTGGGATTCTCAGTTTGGGCGTATTCTCGCCTGCAGGACATCTCTTCGGGCCTATTCTCGCCCGCGGGACCCTCCGTTCGGTCGTTTCTGGCCTGCGGGACTCTCCGTTCGGGCCTAATCTTGCCTGCAGGATTCTGCGTTCGGGCTTACTCTTGCTTGCCGGACAGGGTTCGGGCGTCTTCTTGCCTGCACGGCTCCTCTACTCGGGCCTCATTTTGCCTTCGGGACACCGTTCGGGTCTATTCTTGGTCCGGGAATCTCCGTTCGGGCCTATGCTGGCCTGCTGGACTCTGTTCGGGCCTATGCTTGCCTGCGGGAATGACCGTTCGGGCCTATGTTGGCCTGCGGGACTCTCCGTTCGGGCCTTTCTGGCCTGCGGGACTCTCCGTTCGGGCCTATTCTCTGGAGCGGGACTTTACTCGGGCCTATTCTTGCCTCCGGGCCTCCTCTATTCTTGCCTATTCTTGCCTCCGGGAATCTCCGTTCTGGCCTGTTCGGGCCTGCAGGACTCTGTTCGGGCCTATGCTTGCCTGCAGGAATCTCTGTTCCGCCCTACTCTGGCCTGCGGGACTCTCCGTTCGGGCCTATTCTGGCCTGCGGGACTCTGTTCGGGGCTATTCTTGCTCCGGGAATCGCCGGTCGGGCGTACCCTGGCTTGCGGGACTCTGTTAGGGCCTATGCTTGCCTGCAGGAATCTCTGTTCTGGCCTATTCTGGCCTGCAGGACTCTCCGTTCGGGCCTATTCTGGCCTGCAGGACTCTGTTTGGGCCTATGCTTGCCTACGGGAATCTCCGTTCAGGCGTATGCTGGCCTGCGGGTCTCTCCGTTCGGGCCTATTCTTGCCTGCGGGACTCTCCGTTTGGGCGTATCCTTGCCTGCGGGACTCTGTTCGGGCCTCTTCTTGCCTGCACGGCTCCTCTACTCGGGCCTATTTTTGCCTGTGGGACTCTATTGGGGCCTATTCTTGCCTCCGACAATCTCCGTTCGGGCCTATTCTGGCCTGCGGGACTCTTCGTTCGGGCCTAGGCTTCCCTTTGGCAATCTCCGTTCAGGCGTATGCTGGCCTGCGGGACTCTGTTCGGGCCTTTGGTTGCTTTCGGAAATCCCCGTTCTGGCCTATTCTGGCCTGCGGAATACTGTTCGGGGCTATTCTTGCTCCGGGAATCTCTGTTCGGGACTATTCTGGCCTGTGGGACTCTGTTCGGGCCCATGCCTGCCTGCGGGGCTCTCTGTTCAGGCCTTTTTCGCCTACGGGACTCTCCGTTCGGGCCTATTCTCTGGAGCGGGACTTTAGTCGGGCCTACTCTTGCCTACGGGGCTCCTCTATTCTTGCCTCTGGGATTCTGTTCGGGCCTATTCTTGTCTGCGGGACTCTCCGTTTGAGCCTATTCTTGCCTGTGGGATCTCCGTTCAGGGCTACTCTTGCCAGCGGGACTCTGTTCGTGCCTCATCTTGCCTGCATGGCTGCTCTACTCGGGCCTACTCTTGCCTGCGGGACTCTGTTCGGGCCTATCCTTGCTCTGGGAATCTCCGTTCGGGCATACCCTGGCCTGCGGGACTCCGTTCGGGCCTATTGTGGCCTGCGGGACTCTGTTTGGGCCTATGCTTGCCTACGGGAATCTCCGTTCAGGCGTATGCTGGCCTGCGGTATTCTCAATTTGGGCATATTCTCTCGCCTCCGGGACTTTCCTTTGGGCCTATTCTCGCCTGTGCAACTCTCCGTTCGGGCCTATTCTTGCCTGCGGGACTCTCCGTTCCGGCCTATTCTTGCCTGCGGGTCTCTCCGTTCGGGACAATTCTGACCTGCAAAACTCTCCGTTCGGACCTAATCTAGCGTCTGGGAGTCTCCTTTGGGGTCTCCTGTTGCGTGCGGGGCTGCTCCATTCCAGCCTTTTGTGCTTACGGAGCTCCGATAATCGGTCCTGTTCTAGCATGCGGAGCTCCGCTACTCAGGCCTGATTGTGCGTGCGGGGCTCCGCTACTCGGGCCTGTTGGTGCATGCGGGGCTCCACTACTTGGGCCTGTTCTTGCATGCGGGGCTCCGCTACTCGGGTCTGTTCGTGCTTGCAGATTTCTGCTACTCGGGCCTGTTCGTGCGTGCGGGGATCCGCTATTCAGGCCTGATAGTGTGTGCTGGGCTCCTCTATTCAGGCCTATACTTCCCTGCGGGACTCTGTTCGGGCCTATTCTGGCCTGCGAGACCCTCCGTTCGCCCCTATCGTGGTCTGCGGGACCCTCGTACGGGCCCATTCTCGCCTTCGAGACCCTCTGTTCGGGCTTTTCTGGCCTGCGGGACTCTCCGTTCGGGCCTATTCTTGTGAGCGGGTCTCTATTCCGGCCTATTTTTGCCTAAGGGCTCCTCTATTCGGGCCTATTCTGGCCTGCGGGACTCTCCGTTCGGGCCTATTCTCACCTGGGGAACTCTCCGTTCGGACCTTTCTGACCTTCGGGACTCGGTTCGGGTCTCTTCTTGCCAGCGGGGCTCTTCGTTTGGGCCTATTCTTGCCTGCAGGACTCTGTTCGGGCCTCTTCTTGCCTGCACAGCCCCTCTACTCGGGCCTATTTTTGCCTGCAGGACTCTGTCCAGGCCTATTGTTGCCCCCGGAAAACTCCGTTCGGTCCTATTCTGGCTTGTGGGACTCTGTTCGGGCCTATGCTTGCCTGCGGGAATCTCCTTTCAGGGTTATGCTGACCTGTGGGATTCTCAGTTTGGGCGTATTCTCGCCTGCAGGACATCTCTTCGGGCCTATTCTCGCCCGCGGGACCCTCCGTTCGGTCGTTTCTGGCCTGCGGGACTCTCCGTTCGGGCCTAATCTTGCCTGCAGGATTCTGCGTTCGGGCTTACTCTTGCTTGCCGGACAGGGTTCGGGCGTCTTCTTGCCTGCACGGCTCCTCTACTCGGGCCTCATTTTGCCTTCGGGACACCGTTCGGGTCTATTCTTGGTCCGGGAATCTCCGTTCGGGCCTATGCTGGCCTGCTGGACTCTGTTCGGGCCTATGCTTGCCTGCGGGAATGACCGTTCGGGCCTATGTTGGCCTGCGGGACTCTCCGTTCGGGCCTTTCTGGCCTGCGGGACTCTCCGTTCGGGCCTATTCTCTGGAGCGGGACTTTACTCGGGCCTATTCTTGCCTCCGGGCCTCCTCTATTCTTGCCTATTCTTGCCTCCGGGAATCTCCGTTCTGGCCTGTTCGGGCCTGCAGGACTCTGTTCGGGCCTATGCTTGCCTGCAGGAATCTCTGTTCCGCCCTACTCTGGCCTGCGGGACTCTCCGTTCGGGCCTATTCTGGCCTGCGGGACTCTGTTCGGGGCTATTCTTGCTCCGGGAATCGCCGGTCGGGCGTACCCTGGCTTGCGGGACTCTGTTAGGGCCTATGCTTGCCTGCAGGAATCTCTGTTCTGGCCTATTCTGGCCTGCAGGACTCTCCGTTCGGGCCTATTCTGGCCTGCAGGACTCTGTTTGGGCCTATGCTTGCCTACGGGAATCTCCGTTCAGGCGTATGCTGGCCTGCGGGTCTCTCCGTTCGGGCCTATTCTTGCCTGCGGGACTCTCCGTTTGGGCGTATCCTTGCCTGCGGGACTCTGTTCGGGCCTCTTCTTGCCCGCACGGCTCCTCTACTCGGGCCTATTTTTGCCTGTGGGACTCTATTGGGGCCTATTCTTGCCTCCGACAATCTCCGTTCGGGCCTATTCTGGCCTGCGGGACTCTTCGTTCGGGCCTAGGCTTCCCTTTGGCAATCTCCGTTCAGGCGTATGCTGGCCTGCGGGACTCTGTTCGGGCCTTTGGTTGCTTTCGGAAATCCCCGTTCTGGCCTATTCTGGCCTGCGGAATACTGTTCGGGGCTATTCTTGCTCCGGGAATCTCTGTTCGGGACTATTCTGGCCTGTGGGACTCTGTTCGGGCCCATGCCTGCCTGCGGGGCTCTCTGTTCAGGCCTTTTTCGCCTACGGGACTCTCCGTTCGGGCCTATTCTCTGGAGCGGGACTTTAGTCGGGCCTACTCTTGCCTACGGGGCTCCTCTATTCTTGCCTCTGGGATTCTGTTCGGGCCTATTCTTGTCTGCGGGACTCTCCGTTTGAGCCTATTCTTGCCTGTGGGTTCTCCGTTCAGGGCTACTCTTGCCAGCGGGACTCTGTTCGTGCCTCATCTTGCCTGCATGGCTGCTCTACTCGGGCCTACTCTTGCCTGCGGGACTCTGTTCGGGCCTATCCTTGCTCTGGGAATCTCCGTTCGGGCATACCCTGGCCTGCGGGACTCCGTTCGGGCCTATTCTGGCCTGCGGGACTCTGTTTGGGCCTATGCTTGCCTACGGGAATCTCCGTTCAGGCGTATGCTGGCCTGCGGTATTCTCAATTTGGGCATATTCTCTCGCCTCCGGGACTTTCCTTTGGGCCTATTCTCGCCTGCGCATCTCTCCGTTCGGGCCTATTCTTGCCTGCGGGACTCTCCGTTCCGGCCTATTCTTGCCTGCGGGTCTCTCCGTTCGGGACAATTCTGACCTGCAAAACTCTCCGTTCGGACCTAATCTAGCGTCTGGGAGTCTCCTTTGGGGTCTCCTGTTGCGTGCGGGGCTGCTCCATTCCAGCCTTTTGTGCTTACGGAGCTCCGATAATCGGTCCTGTTCTAGCATGCGGAGCTCCGCTACTCAGGCCTGATTGTGCGTGCGGGACTCCGCTACTCGGGCCTGTTGGTGCATGCGGGGCTCCACTACTTGGGCCTGTTCTTGCATGCGGGGCTCCGCTACTCGGGTCTGTTCGTGCTTGCAGGTTTCTGCTACTCGGGCCTGTTCGTGCGTGCGGGGATCCGCTATTCAGGCCTGATAGTGTGTGCTGGGCTCCTCTATTCAGGCCTGTCTTTCCCTGCGGGACTCTATTCGGGCCTATACTTCCCTGCGGGACTCTGTTCGGGCCTATTCTGGCCTGCGAGACCCTCCGTTCGCCCCTATCGTGGTCTGCGGGACCCTCGTTCGGGCCCATTCTCGCCTTCGAGACCCTCTGTTCGGGCTTTTCTGGCCTGCGGGACTCTCCGTTCGGGCCTATTCTTGTGAGCGGGTCTCTATTCCGGCCTATTTTTGCCTAAGGGCTCCTCTATTCGGGCCTATTGTGGCCTGCGGGACTCTCCGTTCGGGCCTATTCTCACCTGGGGAACTCTCCGTTCGGGCCTTTCTGGCCTTCGGGACTCTGTTCGGGTCTCTTCTTGCCAGCGGGGCTCTTCGTTTGGGCCTATTCTTGCCTGCAGGACTCTGTTCGGGCCTCTTCTTGCCTGCACAGCCCCTCTACTCGGGCCTCTTTTTGCCTGCGGGACTCTGTCCAGGCCTATTGTTGCCCCCGGAAAACTCCGTTCGGTCCTATTCTGGCTTGTGGGACTCTGTTCGGGCCTATGCTTGCCTGCGGGAATCTCCTTTCAGGGTTATGCTGACCTGTGGGATTCTCAGTTTGGGCGTATTCTCGCCTGCAGGACATCTCTTCGGGCCTATTCTCGCCCGCGGGACCCTCCGTTCGGTCGTTTCTGGCCTGCGGGACTCTCCATTCGGGCCTAATCTTGGGAGCGGGAGCGGGACTCTACTCGGGCCTATTCTTGCCTAGGGGCCTCTTCTATTCGTGCTTCTTCTTGCCAGTGGGACTCTGTTCAGGCCCGTTCTTGCCTGCAGGATTCTGCGTTCGGGCTTATTCTTGCTTGCCGGACAGTGTTCGGGCGTCTTGTTGCCTGCACGGCTCCTCTACTCGGGCCTCATTTTGCCTTCGGGACACCGTTCGGGTCTATTCTTGGTCCGGGAATCTCCGTTCGGGCCTATGCTCGCCTGCTGGACTCTGTTCAGGCCTATGCTTGCCTGCGGGAATGACCGTTCGGGCCTATGTTTCCCTGCGGGACTGACCGTTCGGGCCTTTCTGACCTTCGGGACTCTGTTCGTGTCTCTTCTTGCCAGCGGGGCTCTTCGTTTGGGCCTATTCTTGCCTGCAGAACTCTGTTCGGGCCTCTTCTTGCCTGCACAGCCCCTCTACTCGGGCCTATTTTTCCCTGCGGGTCTCTGTCCAGGCCTATTGTTGCCCCCGGAAAACTCCGTTCGGTCCTATTCTGGCTTGTGGGACTCTGTTCGGGCCTATGCTTGCCTGCGGGAATCTCCTTTCAGGGTTATGCTGACCTGTGGGATTCTCAGTTTGGGCGTATTCTCGCCTGCAGGACATCTCTTCGGGCCTATTCTCGCCCGCGGGACCCTCCGTTCGGTCGTTTCTGGCCTGCGGGACTCTCCGTTCGGGCCTAATCTTGCCTGCAGGATTCTGCGTTCGGGCTTACTCTTGCTTGCCGGATAGGGTTCGGGCGTCTTGTTGCCTGCACGGCTCCTCTACTCGGGCCTCATTTTGCCTTCGGGACACCGTTCGGGTCTATTCTTGGTCCGGGAATCTCCGTTCGGGCCTATGCTCGCCTGCTGGACTCTGTTCGGGCCTATGCTTGCCTGCGGGAATGACCGTTCGGGCCTATGTTGGCCTGCGGGACTCTCCGTTCGGGCCATTCTGGCCTGCGAGACTCTCCGTTCGGGCCTATTCTCTGGAGCGGGACTTTACTCGGGCCTATTCTTGCCTCCGGGCCTCCTCTATTCTTGCCTATTCTTGCCTCCGGGAATCTCCATTCTGGCCTGTTCGGGCCTGCAGGACTCTGTTCGGGCCTATGCTTGCCTGCAGGAATCTCTGTTCCGCCCTACTCTGGCCTGCGGGACTCTCCGTTCGCGCCTATTCTGGCTTGCGGGACTCTGTTCGGGCCTATGCTTGCCTGCAGGAATCTCTGTTCTGGCCTATTCTGGCCTGCAGGACTCTCCGTTCGGGCCTATTCTGGCCTGCAGGACTCTGTTTGGGCCTATGCTTGCCTACGGGAATCTCCGTTCAGGCGTATGCTGGCCTGCGGGTCTCTCCGTTCGGGCCTATTCTTGCCTGCGGGACTCTCCGTTTGGGCGTATCCTTGCCTGCGGGACTCTGTTCGGGCCTCTTCTTGCCCGCACGGCTCCTCTACTCGGGCCTATTTTTGCCTGTGGGACTCTATTGGGGCCTATTCTTGCCTCCGACAATCTCCGTTCGGGCCTATTCTGGCCTGCGGGACTCTTCGTTCGGGCCTAGGCTTCCCTTTGGCAATCTCCGTTCAGGCGTATGCTGGCCTGCGGGACTCTGTTGGGCCTTTGGTTGCTTTCGGAAATCCCCGTTCTGGCCTATTCTGGCCTGCGGAATACTGTTCGGGGCTATTCTTGCTCCGGGAATCTCTGTTCGGGACTATTCTGGCCTGTGGGACTCTGTTCGGGCCCATGCGTGCCTGCGGGGCTCTCTGTTCAGGCCTTTTTCGCCTACGGGACTCTCCGTTCGGGCCTATTCTCTGGAGCGGGACTTTAGTCGGGCCTACTCTTGCCTACGGGGCTCCTCTATTCTTGCCTCTGGGATTCTGTTCGGGCCTATTCTTGTCTGCGGGACTCTCCGTTTGAGCCTATTCTTGCCTGTGGGTTCTCCGTTCAGGGCTACTCTTGCCAGCGGGACTCTGTTCGTGCCTCATCTTGCCTGCATGGCTGCTCTACTCGGGCCTACTCTTGCCTGCGGGACTCTGTTCGGGCCTATCCTTGCTCTGGGAATCTCCGTTCGGGCATACCCTGGCCTGCGGGACTCCGTTCGGGCCTATTCTGGCCTGCGGGACTCTGTTTGGGCCTATGCTTGCCTACGGGAATCTCCGTTCAGGCGTATGCTGGCCTGCGGTATTCTCAATTTGGGCATATTCTCTCGCCTCCGGGACTTTCCTTTGGGCCTATTCTCGCCTGTGCAACTCTCCGTTCGGGCCTATTCTTGCCTGCGGGACTCTCCGTTCCGGCCTATTCTTGCCTGCGGGTCTCTCCGTTCGGGACAATTCTGACCTGCAAAACTCTCCGTTCGGACCTAATCTAGCGTCTGGGAGTCTCCTTTGGGGTCTCCTGTTGCGTGCGGGGCTGCTCCATTCCAGCCTTTTGTGCTTACGGAGCTCCGATAATCGGTCCTGTTCTAGCATGCGGAGCTCCGCTACTCAGGCCTGATTGTGCGTGCGGGGCTCCGCTACTCGGGCCTGTTGGTGCATGCGGGGCTCCACTACTTGGGCCTGTTCTTGCATGCGGGGCTCCGCTACTCGGGTCTGTTCGTGCTTGCAGGGTTCTGCTACTCGGGCCTGTTCGTGCGTGCGGGGATCCGCTATTCAGGCCTGATAGTGTGTGCAGGGCTCCTCTATTCAGGCCTGTCCTTCCCTGCGGGACTCTATTCTGCCTATACTTCCCTGCGGGACTCTGTTCGGGCCTATTCTGGCCTGCGAGACCCTCCGTTCGCCCCTATCGTGGTCTGCGGGACCCTCGTTCGGGCCCATTCTCGCCTTCGAGACCCTCTGTTCGGGCTTTTCTGGCCTGCGGGACTCTCCGTTCGGGCCTATTCTTGTGAGCGGGTCTCTATTCCGGCCTATTTTTGCCTAAGGGCTCCTCTATTCGGGCCTATTCTGGCCTGCGGGACTCTCCGTTCGGGCCTATTCTCACCTGGGGAACTCTCCGTTCGGGCCTTTCTGGCCTTCGGGACTCTGTTCGTGTCTCTTCTTGCCAGCGGGGCTCTTCGTTTGGGCCTATTCTTGCCTGCAGAACTCTGTTCGGGCCTCTTCTTGCCTGCACAGCCCCTCTACTCGGGCCTATTTTTGCCTGCGGGTCTCTGTCCCGGCCTATTGTTGCCCCCGGAAAACTCCGTTCAGTCCTATTCTGGCTTGTGGGACTCTGTTCGGGCCTATGCTTGCCTGCGGGAATCTCCTTTCAGGGTTATGCTGACCTGTGGGATTCTCAGTTTGGGCGTATTCTCGCCTGCAGGACATCTCTTCGGGCCTATTCTCGCCCGCGGGACCCTCCGTTCGGTCGTTTCTGGCCTGCGGGACTCTCCATTCGGGCCTAATCTTGGGAGCGGGAGCGGGACTCTACTCGGGCCTATTCTTGCCTAGGGGCCTCTTCTATTCGTGCTTCTTCTTGCCAGTGGGACTCTGTTCAGGCCCGTTCTTGCCTGCAGGATTCTGCGTTCGGGCTTATTCTTGCTTGCCGGACAGTGTTCGGGCATCTTGTTGCCTGCACGGCTCCTCTACTCGGGCCTCATTTTGCCTTCGGGACACCGTTCGGGTCTATTCTTGGTCCGGGAATCTCCGTTCGGGCCTATGCTCGCCTGCTGGACTCTGTTCGGGCCTATGCTTGCCTGCGGGAATGACCGTTCGGGCCTATGTTTCCCTGCGGGACTGACCGTTCCAGCCTTTCTGACCTTCGGGACTCTGTTCGTGTCTCTTCTTGCCAGCGGGGCTCTTCGTTTGGGCCTATTCTTGCCTGCAGGACTCTGTTCGGGCCTCTTCTTGCCTGCACAGCCCCTCTACTCGGGCCTATTTTTGCCTGCGGGTCTCTGTCCAGGCCTATTGTTGCCCCCGGAAAACTCCGTTCGGTCCTATTCTGGCTTGTGGGACTCTGTTCGGGCCTATGCTTGCCTGCGGGAATCTCCTTTCAGGGTTATGCTGACCTGTGGGATTCTCAGATTGGGCGTATTCTCGCCTGCAGGACATCTCTTCGGGCCTATTCTCGCCCACGGGACCCTCCGTTCGGTCGTTTCTGGCCTGCGGGACTCTCCGTTCGGGCCTAATCTTGCCTGCAGGATTCTGCGTTCGGGCTTACTCTTGCTTGCCGGACAGGGTTCGGGCGTCTTGTTGCCTGCACGGCTCCTCTACTCGGGCCTCATTTTGCCTTCGGGACACCGTTCGGGTCTATTCTTGGTCCGGGAATCTCCGTTCGGGCCTATGCTCGCCTGCTGGACTCTGTTCGGGCCTATGCTTGCCTGCGGGAATGACCGTTCGGGCCTATGTTTCCCTGCGGGACTGACCGTTCCAGCCTTTCTGACCTTCGGGACTCTGTTCGTGTCTCTTCTTGCCAGCGGGGCTCTTCGTTTGGGCCTATTCTTGCCTGCAGAACTCTGTTCGGGCCTCTTCTTGCCTGCACAGCCCCTCTACTTGGGCCTATTTTTGCCTGCGGGTCTCTGTCCAGGCCTATTGTTGCCCCCGGAAAACTCCGTTCGGTCCTATTCTGGCTTGTGGGACTCTGTTCGGGCCTATGCTTGCCTGCGGGAATCTCCTTTCAGGGTTATGCTGACCTGTGGGATTCTCAGTTTGGGCGTATTCTCGCCTGCAGGACATCTCTTCGGGCCTATTCTCGCCCGCGGGACCCTCCGTTCGGTCGTTTCTGGCCTGCGGGACTCTCCGTTCGAGCCTAATCTTGCCTGCAGGATTCTGCGTTCGGGCTTACTCTTGCTTGTCGGACAGGGTTCGGGCGTCTTCTTGCCTGCACGGCTCCTCTACTCGGGCCTCATTTTGCCTTCGGGACACCGTTCGGGTCTATTCTTGGTCCGGGAATCTCCGTTCGGGCCTATGCTGGCCTGCTGGACTCTGTTCGGCCCTATGCTTGCCTGCGGGAATGACCGTTCGGGCCTATGTTGGCCTGCGGGACTCTCCGTTCGGGCCATTCTGGCCTGCGGGACTCTCCGTTCGGGCCTATTCTCTGGAGCGGGACTTTACTCGGGCCTATTCTTGCCTCCGGGCCTCCTCTATTCTTGCCTATTCTTGCCTCCGGGAATCTCCGTTCTGGCCTGTTCGGGCCTGCAGGACTCTGTTCGGGCCTATGCTTGCCTGCAGGAATCTCTGTTCCGCCCTACTCTGGCCTGCGGGACTCTCCGTTCGGGCCTATTCTGGCCTGCGGGACTCTGTTCGGGGCTATTCTTGCTCCGGGAATCGCCGGTCGGGCGTACCCTGGCTTGCAGGACTCTGTTAGGGCCTATGCTTGCCTGCTGGAATCTCTGTTCTGGCCTATTCTGGCCTGCAGGACTCTCCGTTCGGGCCTATTCTGGCCTGCAGGACTCTGTTTGGGCCTATGCTTGCCTACGGGAATCTCCGTTCAGGCGTATGCTGGCCTGCGGGTGTCTCCGTTCGGGCCTATTCTTGCCTGCGGGACTCTCCGTTTGGGCGTATCCTTGCCTGCGGGACTCTGTTCGGGCCTCTTCTTGCCCGCACGGCTCCTCTACTCGGGCCTATTTTTGCCTGTGGGACTCTATTGGGGCCTATTCTTGCCTCCGACAATCTCCGTTCGGGCCTATTCTGGCCTGCGGGACTCTTCGTTCGGGCCTAGGCTTCCCTTTGGCAATCTCCGTTCAGGCGTATGCTGGCCTGCGGGACTCTGTTCGGGCCTTTGGTTGCTTTCGGAAATCCCCGTTCTGGCCTATTCTGGCCTGCGGAATACTGTTCGGGGCTATTCTTGCTCCGGGAATCTCTGTTCGGGACTATTCTGGCCTGTGGGACTCTGTTCGGGCCCATGCCTGCCTGCGGGGCTCTCTGTTCAGGCCTTTTTCGCCTACGGGACTCTCCGTTCGGGCCTATTCTCTGGAGCGGGACTTTAGTCGGGCCTACTCTTGCCTACGGGGCTCCTCTATTCTTGCCTCTGGGATTCTGTTCGGGCCTATTCTTGTCTGCGGGACTCTCCGTTTGAGCCTATTCTTGCCTGTGGGTTCTCCGTTCAGGGCTACTCTTGCCAGCGGGACTCTGTTCGTGCCTCATCTTGCCTGCATGGCTGCTCTACTCGGGCCTACTCTTGCCTGCGGGACTCTGTTCGGGCCTATCCTTGCTCTGGGAATCTCCGTTCGGGCATACCCTGGCCTGCGGGAGTCCGTTCGGGCCTATTGTGGCCTGCGGGACTCTGTTTGGGCCTATGCTTGCCTACGGGAATCTCCGTTCAGGCGTATGCTGGCCTGCGGTATTCTCAATTTGGGCATATTCTCTCGCCTCCGGGACTTTCCTTTGGGCCTATTCTCGCCTGTGCAACTCTCCGTTCGGGCCTATTCTTGCCTGCGGGACTCTCCGTTCCGGCCTATTCTTGCCTGCGGGTCTCTCCGTTCGGGACAATTCTGACCTGCAAAACTCTCCGTTCGGACCTAATCTAGCGTCTGGGAGTCTCCTTTGGGGTCTCCTGTTGCGTGCGGGGCTGCTCCATTCCAGCCTTTTGTGCTTACGGAGCTCCGATAATCGGTCCTGTTCTAGCATGCGGAGCTCCGCTACTCAGGCCTGATTGTGCGTGCGGGGCTCCGCTACTCGGGCCTGTTGGTGCATGCGGGGCTCCACTACTTGGGCCTGTTCTTGCATGCGGGGCTCCGCTACTCGGGTCTGTTCGTGCTTGCAGATTTCTGCTACTCGGGCCTGTTCGTGCGTGCGGGGATCCGCTATTCAGGCCTGATAGTGTGTGCTGGGCTCCTCTATTCAGGCCTGTCCCTCCCTGCGGGACTGTATTCGGGCCTATACTTCCCTGCGGGACTCTGTTCGGGCCTATTCTGGCCTGCGAGACCCTCCGTTCGCCCCTATCGTGGTCTGCGGGACCCTCGTTCGGTCCCATTCTCGCCTTCGAGACCCTCTGTTCGGGCTTTTCTGGCCTGCGGGACTCTCCGTTCGGGCCTATTCTTGTGAGCGGGTCTCTATTCCGGCCTATTTTTGCCTAAGGGCTCCTCTATTCGGGCCTATTCTGGCCTGCGGGACTCTCCGTTCGGGCCTATTCTCACCTGGGGAACTCTCCGTTCGGACCTTTCTGACCTTCGGGACTCTGTTCGGGTCTCTTCTTGCCAGCGGGGCTCTTCGTTTGGGCCTATTCTTGCCTGCAGGACTCTGTTCGGGCCTCTTCTTGCCTGCACAGCCCCTCTACTCGGGCCTATTTTTGCCTGCAGGACTCTGTCCAGGCCTATTGTTGCCCCCGGAAAACTCCGTTCGGTCCTATTCTGGCTTGTGGGACTCTGTTCGGGCCTATGCTTGCCTGCGGGAATCTCCTTTCAGGGTTATGCTGACCTGTGGGATTCTCAGTTTGGGCGTATTCTCGCCTGCAGGACATCTCTTCGGGCCTATTCTCGCCCGCGGGACCCTCCGTTCGGTCGTTTCTGGCCTGCGGGACTCTCCGTTCGGGCCTAATCTTGCCTGCAGGATTCTGCGTTCGGGCTTACTCTTGCTACCGGACAGGGTTCGGGCGTCTTCTTGCCTGCACGGCTCCTCTACTCGGGCCTCATTTTGCCTTCGGGACACCGTTCGGGTCTATTCTTGGTCCGGGAATCTCCGTTCGGGCCTATGCTGGCCTGCTGGACTCTGTTCGGGCCTATGCTTGCCTGCGGGAATGACCGTTCGGGCCTATGTTGGCCTGCGGGACTCTCCGTTCGGGCCTTTCTGGCCTGCGGGACTCTCCGTTCGGGACTATTCTCTGGAGCGGGACTTTACTCGGGCCTATTCTTGCCTCCGGGCCTCCTCTATTCTTGCCTATTCTTGCCTCCGGGAATCTCCGTTCTGGCCTGTTCGGGCCTGCGGGACTCTGTTCGGGCCTATGCTTGCCTGCAGGAATCTCTGTTCCGCCCTACTCTGGCCTGCGGGACTCTCCGTTCGGGCCTATTCTGGCCTGCGGGACTCTGTTCGGGCCTATTCTTGCTCCGGGAATCGCCGGTCGGGCGTACCCTGGCTTGCGGGACTCTGTTCGGGCCTATGCTTGCCTGCAGGAATCTCTGTTCTGGCCTATTCTGGCCTGCAGGACTCTCCGTTCGGGCCTATTCTGGCCTGCAGGACTCTGTTTGGGCCTATGCTTGCCTACGGGAATCTCCGTTCAGGCGTATGCTGGCCTGCGGGTCTCTCTGTTCGGGCCTATTCTTGCCTGCGGGTCTCTCCGTTCGTGCCTATTCTTGCCTGCGGGACTCTCCGTTTGGGCGTATCCTTGCCTGCGGGACTCTGTTCGGGCCTCTTCTTACCCGCACGGCTCCTCTACTCGGGCCTATTTTTGCCTGTGGGACTCTATTGGGGCCTATTCTTGCCTCCGACAATCTCCGTTCGGGCCTATTCTGGCCTGCGGGACTCTTCGTTCGGGCCTAGGCTTCCCTTTGGCAATCTCCGTTCAGGCGTATGCTGGCCTGCGGGACTCTGTTCGGGCCTTTGGTTGCTTTCGGAAATCCCCGTTCTGGCCTGCGGAATTCTGTTGGGGGCTATTCTTGCTCCGGGAATCTCTGTTCGGGACTATTCTGGCCTGTGGGACTCTGTTCGGGCCCATGCCTGCCTGCGGGGCTCTCTGTTCAGGCCTTTTTCGCCTACGGGACTCTCCGTTCGGGCCTATTCTCTGGAGCGGGACTTTAGTCGGGCCTACTCTTGCCTACGGGGCTCCTCTATTCTTGCCTCTGGGATTCTGTTCGGGCCTATTCTTGTCTGCGGGACTCTCCGTTTGAGCCTATTCTTGCCTGTGGGTTCTCCGTTCAGGGCTACTCTTGCCAGCGGGACTCTGTTCGTGCCTCATCTTGCCTGCATGGCTGCTCTACTCGGGCCTACTCTTGCCTGCGGGACTCTGTTCGGGCCTATCCTTGCTCTGGGAATCTCCGTTCGGGCATACCCTGGCCTGCGGGACTCCGTTCGGGCCTATTCTGGCCTGCGGGACTCTGTTTGGCCCTATGCTTGCCTGCAGGAATCTCTGTTCCGGCCTATTGTGGCCTGCAGGACTCTCCGTTCGGGCCTATTCTGGCCTACGGGACTCTGTTTGGGCCTATGCTTGCCTACGGGAATCTCCGTTCAGGCGTATGCTGGCCTGCGGTATTCTCAATTTGGGCATATTCTCTCGCCTCCGGGACTTTCCTTTGGGCCTATTCTCGCCTGCGCATCTCTCCGTTCGGGCCTATTCTTGCCTGCGGGACTCTCCGTTCCGGCCTATTCTTGCCTGCGGGTCTCTCCGTTCGGGACAATTCTGACCTGCAAAACTCTCCGTTCGGACCTAATCTAGCCTCTGGGAGTCTCCTTTGGGGTCTCCTGTTGCGTGCGGGGCTGCTCCATTCCAGCCTTTTGTGCTTACGGAGCTCCGATATTCGGTCCTGTTCTAGCATGCGGAGCTCCGCTACTCAGGCCTGATTGTGCGTGCGGGGCTCCGCTACTCGGGCCTGTTGGTGCATGCGGGGCTCCACTACTTGGGCCTGTTCTTGCATGCGGGGCTCCGCTACTCGGGTCTGTTCGTGCTTGCAGGGCTCTGCTACTCGGGCCTGTTCGTGCGTGCGGGGATCCGCTATTCAGGCCTGATAGTGTGTGCGGGGCTCCTCTATTCAGGCCTGTCCTTCCCTGCGGGACTCTATTCGGGCCTATACTTCCCTGCGGGACTCTGTTCGGGCCTATTCTGGCCTGCGAGACCCTCGGTTCGCCCCTGTCGTGGTCTGCGGGACCCTCGTTCGGGCCCATTCTCGCCTTCGAGACCCTCCGTTCGGGCCTATTCTTGTGAGCGGGTCTCTATTCCGGCCTATTTTTGCCTAAGGGCTCCTCTATTCGGGCCTATTCTGGCCTGCGGGACTCTCCGTTCGGGCCTATTCTCACCTGGGGAACTCTCCGTTCGGGCCTTTCTGGCCTTCGGGACTCTGTTCGGGTCTCTTCTTGCCAGCGGGGCTCTTCGTTTGGGCCTATTCTTGCCTGCAGGACTCTGTTCGGGCCTCTTCTTGCCTGCACAGCCCCTCTACTCGGGCCTATTTTTGCCTGTGGGACTCTGTCCAGGCCTATTGTTGCCCCCGGAAAACTCCGTTCGGTCCTATTCTGGCTTGTGGGACTCTGTTCGGGCCTATGCTTGCCTGCGGGAATCTCCTTTCAGGGTTATGCTGACCTGTGGGATTCTCAGTTTGGGCGTATTCTCGCCTGCAGGACATCTCTTCGGGCCTATTCTCGCCCGCGGGACCCTCCGTTCGGTCGTTTCTGGCCTGCGGGACTCTCCGTTCGGGCCTAATCTTGCCTGCAGGATTCTGCGTTCGGGCTTACTCTTGCTTGCCGGACAGGGTTCGGGCGTCTTCTTGCCTGCACGGCTCCTCTACTCGGGCCTCATTTTGCCTTCGGGACACCGTTCGGGTCTATTCTTAGTCCGGGAATCTCCGTTCGGGCCTATGCTCGCCCCCTGGACTCTGTTCGGGCCTATGCTTGCCTGCGGGAATGACCGTTCGGGCCTCTGTTGGCCTGCGGGACTCTCCGTTCGGGCCATTCTGGCCTGCGGGACTCTCCGTTCGGGCCTATTCTCTGGAGCGGGACTTTACTCGGGCCTGTTCTTGCCTCCGGGCCTCCTCTATTCTTGCCTATTCTTGCCTCCGTGAATCTCCGTTCTGGCCTGTTCGGGCCTGCGGGACTCTGTTCGGGCCTATTCTGGCCTCCGGGACTCTGTTCGGGCCTATTCTGGCCTGCGGGACTCTGTTCGGGCCTATTCTTGCTCCGGGAATCGCCGGTCGGGCGTACCCTGGCTTGCGGGACTCTGTTCGGGCCTATGCTTGCCTGCAGGAATCTCTGTTCTGGCCTATTCTGGCCTGCAGGACTCTCCGTTCGGGCCTATTCTGGCCTGCAGGACTCTGTTTGGGCCTATGCTTGCCTACGGGAATCTCCGTTCAGGCGTATGCTGGCCTGCGGGTCTCTCCGTTCGGGCCTATTCTTGCCTCTGGGACTCTCTGTTTGGGCGTATCCTTGCCTGCGGGACTCTATTCGGGCCTCTTCTTGCCCGCACGGCTCCTCTACTCGGGCCTATTTTTGCCTGTGGGACTCTATTGGGGCCTATTCTTGCCTCCGACAATCTCCGTTCGGGCCTATTCTGGCCTGCGGGACTCTTCGTTCGGGCCTAGGCTTCCCTTTGGCAATCTCCGTTCAGGCGTATGCTGGCCTGCGGGACTCTGTTCGGGCCTTTGGTTGCTTTCGGAAATCCCCGTTCTGGCCTGCGGAATTCTGTTGGGGGCTATTCTTGCTCCGGGAATCTCTGTTCGGGACTATTCTGGCCTGTGGGACTCTGTTCGGGCCCATGCCTGCCTGCGGGGCTCTCTGTTCAGGCCTTTTTCGCCTACGGGACTCTCCGTTCGGGCCTATTCTCTGGAGCGGGACTTTAGTCGGGCCTACTCTTGCCTACGGGGCTCCTCTATTCTTGCCTCTGGGATTCTGTTCGGGCCTATTCTTGTCTGCGGGACTCTCCGTTTGAGCCTATTCTTGCCTGTGGGTTCTCCGTTCAGGGCTACTCTTGCCAGCGGGACTCTGTTCGTGCCTCATCTTGCCTGCATGGCTGCTCTACTCGGGCCTACTCTTGCCTGCGGGACTCTGTTCGGGCCTATCCTTGCTCTGGGAATCTCCGTTCGGGCATACCCTGGCCTGTGGGACTCCGTTCGGGCCTATTCTGGCCTGCGGGACTCTGTTTGGGCCTATGCTTGCCTGCAGGAATCTCTGTTCCGGCCTATTGTGGCCTGCAGGACTCTCCGTTCGGGCCTATTCTGGCCTACGGGACTCTGTTTGGGCCTATGCTTGCCTACGGGAATCTCCGTTCAGGCGTATGCTGGCCTGCGGTATTCTCAATTTGGGCATATTCTCTCGCCTCCGGGACTTTCCTTTGGGCCTATTCTCGCCTGCGCATCTCTCCGTTCGGGCCTATTCTTGCCTGCGGGACTCTCCGTTCCGGCCTATTCTTGCCTGCGGGTCTCTCCGTTCGGGACAATTCTGACCTGCAAAACTCTCCGTTCGGACCTAATCTAGCCTCTGGGAGTCTCCTTTGGGGTCTCCTGTTGCGTGCGGGGCTGCTCCATTCCAGCCTTTTGTGCTTACGGAGTTCCGATATTCGGTCCTGTTCTAGCATGCGGAGCTCCGCTACTCAGGCCTGATTGTGCGTGCGGGGCTCCGCTACTCGGGCCTGTTGGTGCATGCGGGGCTCCACTACTTGGGCCTGTTCTTGCATGCGGGGCTCCGCTACTCGGGTCTGTTCGTGCTTGCAGGGCTCTGCTACTCGGGCCTGTTCGTGCGTGCGGGGATCCGCTATTCAGGCCTGATAGTGTGTGCGGGGCTCCTCTATTCAGGCCTGTCCTTCCCTGCGGGACTCTATTCGGGCCTATACTTCCCTGCGGGACTCTGTTCGGGCCTATTCTGGCCTTCGAGACCCTCCGTTCGCCCCTATCGTGGTCTGCGGGACCCTCGTTCGGGCCCATTCTCGCCTTCGAGACCCTCTGTTCGGGCTTTTCTGGCCTGCGGGACTCTCCGTTCGGGCCTATTCTTGTGAGCGGGTCTCTATTCGGGCCTATTTTTGCCTAAGGGCTCCTCTATTCGGGCCTATTGTGGCCTGCGGGACTCTCCGTTCGGGCCTATTCTCACCTGGGGAACTCTCCGTTCGGGCCTTTTTGGCCTTCGGGACTGTGTTCGGGTCTCTTCTTGCCAGCGGGGCTCTTCGTTTGGGCCTATTCTTGCCTGCAGAACTCTGTTCGGGCCTCTTCTTGCCTGCACAGCCCCTCTACTCGGGCCTATTTTTGCCTGCGGGACTCTGTCCAGGCCTATTGTTGCCCCCGGAAAACTCCGTTCAGTCCTATTCTGGCTTGTGGGACTCTGTTCGGGCCTATGCTTGCCTGCGGGAATCTCCTTTCAGGGTTATGCTGACCTGTGGGATTCTCAGTTTGGGCGTATTCTCGCCTGCAGGACATCTCTTCGGGCCTATTCTCGCCCGCGGGACCCTCCGTTCGGTCGTTTCTGGCCTGCGGGACTCTCCGTTCGAGCCTAATCTTGCCTGCAGGATTCTGCGTTCGGGCTTACTCTTGCTTGCCGGACAGGGTTCGGGCGTCTTCTTGCCTGCACGGCTCCTCTACTCGGGCCTCATTTTGCCTTCGGGACACCGTTCGGGTCTATTCTTGGTCCGGGAATCTCCGTTCGGGCCTATGCTGGCCTGCTGGACTCTGTTCGGGCCTATGCTTGCCTGCGGGAATGACCGTTCGGGCCTATGTTGGCCTGCGGAACTCTCCGTTCGGGCCATTCTGGCCTGCGGGACTCTCCGTTCGGGACTATTCTCTGGAGCGGGACTTTACTCGGGCCTATTCTTGCCTCCGGGCCTCCTCTATTCTTGCCTATTCTTGCCTCCGGGAATCTCCGTTCTGGCCTGTTCGGGCCTGCGGGACTCTGTTCGGGCCTATGCTTGCCTGCAGGAATCTCTGTTCCGCCCTACTCTGGCCTGCGGGACTCTCCGTTCAGGCCTATTCTGGCCTGCGGGACTCTGTTCGGGCCTATTCTTGCTCCGGGAATCGCCGGTCGGGCGTACCCTGGCTTGCGGGACTCTGTTCGGGCCTATGCTTGCCTGCAGGAATCTCTGTTCTGGCCTATTCTGGCCTGCAGGACTCTCCGTTCGGGCCTATTCTGGCCTGCAGGACTCTGTTTGGGCCTATGCTTGCCTACGGGAATCTCCGTTCAGGCGTATGCTGGCCTGCGGGTCTCTCTGTTCGGGCCTGTTCTTGCCTGCGGGACTCTCCGTTTGGGCGTATCCTTGCCTGCCGGATTCTGTTCGGGCCTCTTCTTGCCCGCACGGCTCCTCTGCTCGGGCCTATTTTTGCCTGTGGGACTCTATTGGGGCCTATTCTTGCCTCCGACAATCTCCGTTCGGGCCTATTCTGGCCTGCGGGACTCTTCGTTCGGGCCTAGGCTTCCCTTTGGCAATCTCCGTTCAGGCGTATGCTGGCCTGCGGGACTCTGTTCGGGCCTTTGGTTGCTTTCGGAAATCCCCGTTCTGGCCTATTCTGGCCTGCGGAATTCTGTTGGGGGCTATTCTTGCTCCGGGAATCTCTGTTCGGGACTATTCTGGCCTGTGGGACTCTGTTCGGGCCCATGCCTGCCTGCGGGGCTCTCTGTTCAGGCCTTTTTCGCCTACGGGACTCTCCGTTCGGGCCTATTCTCTGGAGCGGGACTTTAGTCGGGCCTACTCTTGCCTACGGGGCTCCTCTATTCTTGCCTCTGGGATTCTGTTCGGGCCTATTCTTGTCTGCGGGACTCTCCGTTTGAGCCTATTCTTGCCTGTGGGTTCTCCGTTCAGGGCTACTCTTGCCAGCGGGACTCTGTTCGGGCCTCATCTTGCCTGCATGGCTGCTCTACTCGGGCCTACTCTTGCCTGCGGGACTCTGTTCGGGCCTATCCTTGCTCTGGGAATCTCCGTTCGGGCATACCCTGGCCTGCGGGACTCCGTTCGGGCCTATTCTGGCCTGCGGGACTCTGTTTGGGCCTATGCTTGCCTACGGGAATCTCCGTTCAGGCGTATGCTGGCCTGCGGTATTCTCAATTTGGGCATATTCTCTCGCCTCCGGGACTTTCCTTTGGGCCTATTCTCGCCTGTGCAACTCTCCGTTCGGGCCTATTCTTGCCTGCGGGACTCTCCGTTCCGGCCTATTCTTGCCTGCGGGTCTCTCCGTTCGGGACAATTCTGACCTGCAAAACTCTCCGTTCGGACCTAATCTAGCGTCTGGGAGTCTCCTTTGGGGTCTCCTGTTGCGTGCGGGGCTGCTCCATTCCAGCCTTTTGTGCTTACGGAGCTCCGATAATCGGTCCTGTTCTAGCATGCGGAGCTCCGCTACTCAGGCCTGATTGTGCGTGCGGGGCTCCGCTACTCGGGCCTGTTGGTGCATGCGGGGCTGCACTACTTGGGCCTGTTCTTGCATGCGGGGCTCCGCTACTCGGGTCTGTTCGTGCTTGCAGATTTCTGCTACTCGGGCCTGTTCGTGCGTGCGGGGATCCGCTATTCAGGCCTGATAGTGTGTGCTGGGCTCCTCTATTCAGGCCTGTCCTTCCCTGCGGGACTCTATTCGGGCCTATACTTCCCTGCGGGACTCTGTTCGGGCCTATTCTGGCCTGCGAGACCCTCCGTTCGCCCCTATCGTGGTCTGCGGGACCCTCGTTCGGGCCCATTCTCGCCTTCGAGACCCTCTGTTCGGGCTTTTCTGGCCTGCGGGACTCTCCGTTCGGGCCTATTCTTGTGAGCGGATCTCTATTCCGGCCTATTTTTGCCTAAGGGCTCCTCTATTCGGGCCTATTCTGGCCTGCGGGACTCTCCGTTCGGGCCTATTCTCACCTGGGGAACTCTCCGTTCGGACCTTTCTGACCTTCGGGACTCGGTTCGGGTCTCTTCTTGCCAGCGGGGCTCTTCGTTTGGGCCTATTCTTGCCTGCAGGACTCTGTTCGGGCCTCTTCTTGCCTGCACAGCCCCTCTCCTCGGGCCTATTTTTGCCTGCAGGACTCTGTCCAGGCCTATTGTTGCCCCCGGAAAACTCCGTTCGGTCCTATTCTGGCTTGTGGGACTCTGTTCGGGCCTATGCTTGCCTGCGGGAATCTCCTTTCAGGGTTATGCTGACCTGTGGGATTCTCAGTTTGGGCGTATTCTCGCCTGCAGGACATCTCTTCGGGCCTATTCTCGCCCGCGGGACCCTCCGTTCGGTCGTTTCTGGCCTGCGGGACTCTCCGTTCGGGCCTAATCTTGCCTGCAGGATTCTGCGTTCGGGCTTACTCTTGCTTGCCGGACAGGGTTCGGGCGTCTTCTTGCCTGCACGGCTCCTCTACTCGGGCCTCATTTTGCCTTCGGGACACCGTTCGGGTCTATTCTTGGTCCGGGAATCTCCGTTCGGGCCTATGCTGGCCTGCTGGACTCTGTTCGGGCCTATGCTTGCCTGCGGGAATGACCGTTCGGGCCTATGTTGGCCTGCGGGACTCTCCGTTCGGGCCTTTCTGGCCTGCGGGACTCTCCGTTCGGGCCTATTCTCTGGAGCGGGACTTTACTCGGGCCTATTCTTGCCTCCGGGCCTCCTCTATTCTTGCCTATTCTTGCCTCCGGGAATCTCCGTTCTGGCCTGTTCGGGCCTGCAGGACTCTGTTCGGGCCTATGCTTGCCTGCAGGAATCTCTGTTCCGCCCTACTCTGGCCTGCGGGACTCTCCGTTCGGGCCTATTCTGGCCTGCGGGACTCTGTTCGGGGCTATTCTTGCTCCGGGAATCGCCGGTCGGGCGTACCCTGGCTTGCGGGACTCTGTTAGGGCCTATGCTTGCCTGCAGGAATCTCTGTTCTGGCCTATTCTGGCCTGCAGGACTCTCCGTTCGGGCCTATTCTGGCCTGCAGGACTCTGTTTGGGCCTATGCTTGCCTACGGGAATCTCCGTTCAGGCGTATGCTGGCCTGCGGGTCTCTCCGTTCGGGCCTATTCTTGCCTGCGGGACTCTCCGTTTGGGCGTATCCTTGCCTGCGGGACTCTGTTCGGGCCTCTTCTTGCCCGCACGGCTCCTCTACTCGGGCCTATTTTTGCCTGTGGGACTCTATTGGGGCCTATTCTTGCCTCCGACAATCTCCGTTCGGGCCTATTCTGGCCTGCGGGACTCTTCGTTCGGGCCTAGGCTTCCCTTTGGCAATCTCCGTTCAGGCGTATGCTGGCCTGCGGGACTCTGTTCGGGCCTTTGGTTGCTTTCGGAAATCCCCGTTCTGGCCTATTCTGGCCTGCGGAATACTGTTCGGGGCTATTCTTGCTCCGGGAATCTCTGTTCGGGACTATTCTGGCCTGTGGGACTCTGTTCGGGCCCATGCCTGCCTGCGGGGCTCTCTGTTCAGGCCTTTTTCGCCTACGGGACTCTCCGTTCGGGCCTATTCTCTGGAGCGGGACTTTAGTCGGGCCTACTCTTGCCTACGGGGCTCCTCTATTCTTGCCTCTGGGATTCTGTTCGGGCCTATTCTTGTCTGCGGGACTCTCCGTTTGAGCCTATTCTTGCCTGTGGGTTCTCCGTTCAGGGCTACTCTTGCCAGCGGGACTCTGTTCGTGCCTCATCTTGCCTGCATGGCTGCTCTACTCGGGCCTACTCTTGCCTGCGGGACTCTGTTCGGGCCTATCCTTGCTCTGGGAATCTCCGTTCGGGCATACCCTGGCCTGCGGGAGTCCGTTCGGGCCTATTGTGGCCTGCGGGACTCTGTTTGGGCCTATGCTTGCCTACGGGAATCTCCGTTCAGGCGTATGCTGGCCTGCGGTATTCTCAATTTGGGCATATTCTCTCGCCTCCGGGACTTTCCTTTGGGCCTATTCTCGCCTGTGCAACTCTCCGTTCGGGCCTATTCTTGCCTGCGGGACTCTCCGTTCCGGCCTATTCTTGCCTGCGGGTCTCTCCGTTCGGGACAATTCTGACCTGCAAAACTCTCCGTTCGGACCTAATCTAGCCTCTGGGAGTCTCCTTTGGGGTCTCCTGTTGCGTGCGGGGCTGCTCCATTCCAGCCTTTTGTGCTTACGGAGCTCCGATAATCGGTCCTGTTCTAGCATGCGGAGCTCCGCTACTCAGGCCTGATTGTGCGTGCGGGGCTCCGCTACTCGGGCCTGTTGGTGCATGCGGGGCTGCACTACTTGGGCCTGTTCTTGCATGCGGGGCTCCGCTACTCGGGTCTGTTCGTGCTTGCAGATTTCTGCTACTCGGGCCTGTTCGTGCGTGCGGGGATCCGCTATTCAGGCCTGATAGTGTGTGCTGGGCTCCTCTATTCAGGCCTGTCCTTCCCTGCGGGACTCTATTCGGGCCTATACTTCCCTGCGGGACTCTGTTCGGGCCTATTCTGGCCTGCGAGACCCTCCGTTCGCCCCTATCGTGGTCTGCGGGACCCTCGTTCGGGCCCATTCTCGCCTTCGAGACCCTCTGTTCGGGCTTTTCTGGCCTGCGGGACTCTCCGTTCGGGCCTATTCTTGTGAGCGGGTCTCTATTCCGGCCTATTTTTGCCTAAGGGCTCCTCTATTCGGGCCTATTCTGGCCTGCGGGACTCTCCGTTCGGGCCTATTCTCACCTGGGGAACTCTCCGTTCGGACCTTTCTGACCTTCGGGACTCGGTTCGGGTCTCTTCTTGCCAGCGGGGCTCTTCGTTTGGGCCTATTCTTGCCTGCAGGACTCTGTTCGGGCCTCTTCTTGCCTGCACAGCCCCTCTACTCGGGCCTATTTTTGCCTGTGGGACTCTGTCCAGGCCTATTGTTGCCCCCGGAAAACTCCGTTCGGTCCTATTCTGGCTTGTGGGACTCTGTTCGGGCCTATGCTTGCCTGCGGGAATCTCCTTTCAGGGTTATGCTGACCTGTGGGATTCTCAGTTTGGGCGTATTCTCGCCTGCAGGACATCTCTTCGGGCCTATTCTCGCCCGCGGGACCCTCCGTTCGGTCGTTTCTGGCCTGCGGGACTCTCCGTTCGGGCCTAATCTTGCCTGCAGGATTCTGCGTTCGGGCTTACTCTTGCTTGCCGGACAGGGTTCGGGCGTCTTCTTGCCTGCACGGCTCCTCTACTCGGGCCTCATTTTGCCTTCGGGACACCGTTCGGGTCTATTCTTGGTCCGGGAATCTCCGTTCGGGCCTATGCTGGCCTGCTGGACTCTGTTCGGGCCTATGCTTGCCTGCGGGAATGACCGTTCGGGCCTATGTTGGCCTGCGGGACTCTCCGTTCGGGCCTTTCTGGCCTGCGGGACTCTCCGTTCGGGCCTATTCTCTGGAGCGGGACTTTACTCGGGCCTATTCTTGCCTCCGGGCCTCCTCTATTCTTGCCTATTCTTGCCTCCGGGAATCTCCGTTCTGGCCTGTTCGGGCCTGCAGGACTCTGTTCGGGCCTATGCTTGCCTGCAGGAATCTCTGTTCCGCCCTACTCTGGCCTGCGGGACTCTCCGTTCGGGCCTATTCTGGCCTGCGGGACTCTGTTCGGGGCTATTCTTGCTCCGGGAATCGCCGGTCGGGCGTACCCTGGCTTGCGGGACTCTGTTAGGGCCTATGCTTGCCTGCAGGAATCTCTGTTCTGGCCTATTCTGGCCTGCAGGACTCTCCGTTCGGGCCTATTCTGGCCTGCAGGACTCTGTTTGGGCCTATGCTTGCCTACGGGAATCTCCGTTCAGGCGTATGCTGGCCTGCGGGTCTCTCCGTTCGGGCCTATTCTTGCCTGCGGGACTCTCCGTTTGGGCGTATCCTTGCCTGCGGGACTCTGTTCGGGCCTCTTCTTGCCCGCACGGCTCCTCTACTCGGGCCTATTTTTGCCTGTGGGACTCTATTGGGGCCTATTCTTGCCTCCGACAATCTCCGTTCGGGCCTATTCTGGCCTGCGGGACTCTTCGTTCGGGCCTAGGCTTCCCTTTGGCAATCTCCGTTCAGGCGTATGCTGGCCTGCGGGACTCTGTTCGGGCCTTTGGTTGCTTTCGGAAATCCCCGTTCTGGCCTATTCTGGCCTGCGGAATACTGTTCGGGGCTATTCTTGCTCCGGGAATCTCTGTTCGGGACTATTCTGGCCTGTGGGACTCTGTTCGGGCCCATGCCTGCCTGCGGGGCTCTCTGTTCAGGCCTTTTTCGCCTACGGGACTCTCCGTTCGGGCCTATTCTCTGGAGCGGGACTTTAGTCGGGCCTACTCTTGCCTACGGGGCTCCTCTATTCTTGCCTCTGGGATTCTGTTCGGGCCTATTCTTGTCTGCGGGACTCTCCGTTTGAGCCTATTCTTGCCTGTGGGTTCTCCGTTCAGGGCTACTCTTGCCAGCGGGACTCTGTTCGTGCCTCATCTTGCCTGCATGGCTGCTCTACTCGGGCCTACTCTTGCCTGCGGGACTCTGTTCGGGCCTATCCTTGCTCTGGGAATCTCCGTTCGGGCATACCCTGGCCTGCGGGAGTCCGTTCGGGCCTATTGTGGCCTGCGGGACTCTGTTTGGGCCTATGCTTGCCTACGGGAATCTCCGTTCAGGCGTATGCTGGCCTGCGGTATTCTCAATTTGGGCATATTCTCTCGCCTCCGGGACTTTCCTTTGGGCCTATTCTCGCCTGTGCAACTCTCCGTTCGGGCCTATTCTTGCCTGCGGGACTCTCCGTTCCGGCCTATTCTTGCCTGCGGGTCTCTCCGTTCGGGACAATTCTGACCTGCAAAACTCTCCGTTCGGACCTAATCTAGCCTCTGGGAGTCTCCTTTGGGGTCTCCTGTTGCGTGCGGGGCTGCTCCATTCCAGCCTTTTGTGCTTACGGAGCTCCGATAATCGGTCCTGTTCTAGCATGCGGAGCTCCGCTACTCAGGCCTGATTGTGCGTGCGGGGCTCCGCTACTCGGGCCTGTTGGTGCATGCGGGGCTGCACTACTTGGGCCTGTTCTTGCATGCGGGGCTCCGCTACTCGGGTCTGTTCGTGCTTGCAGATTTCTGCTACTCGGGCCTGTTCGTGCGTGCGGGGATCCGCTATTCAGGCCTGATAGTGTGTGCTGGGCTCCTCTATTCAGGCCTGTCCTTCCCTGCGGGACTCTATTCGGGCCTATACTTCCCTGCGGGACTCTGTTCGGGCCTATTCTGGCCTGCGAGACCCTCCGTTCGCCCCTATCGTGGTCTGCGGGACCCTCGTTCGGGCCCATTCTCGCCTTCGAGACCCTCTGTTCGGGCTTTTCTGGCCTGCGGGACTCTCCGTTCGGGCCTATTCTTGTGAGCGGGTCTCTATTCCGGCCTATTTTTGCCTAAGGGCTCCTCTATTCGGGCCTATTCTGGCCTGCGGGACTCTCCGTTCGGGCCTATTCTCACCTGGGGAACTCTCCGTTCGGACCTTTCTGACCTTCGGGACTCGGTTCGGGTCTCTTCTTGCCAGCGGGGCTCTTCGTTTGGGCCTATTCTTGCCTGCAGGACTCTGTTCGGGCCTCTTCTTGCCTGCACAGCCCCTCTACTCGGGCCTATTTTTGCCTGTGGGACTCTGTCCAGGCCTATTGTTGCCCCCGGAAAACTCCGTTCGGTCCTATTCTGGCTTGTGGGACTCTGTTCGGGCCTATGCTTGCCTGCGGGAATCTCCTTTCAGGGTTATGCTGACCTGTGGGATTCTCAGTTTGGGCGTATTCTCGCCTGCAGGACATCTCTTCGGGCCTATTCTCGCCCGCGGGACCCTCCGTTCGGTCGTTTCTGGCCTGCGGGACTCTCCGTTCGGGCCTAATCTTGCCTGCAGGATTCTGCGTTCGGGCTTACTCTTGCTTGCCGGACAGGGTTCGGGCGTCTTCTTGCCTGCACGGCTCCTCTACTCGGGCCTCATTTTGCCTTCGGGACACCGTTCGGGTCTATTCTTGGTCCGGGAATCTCCGTTCGGGCCTATGCTGGCCTGCTGGACTCTGTTCGGGCCTATGCTTGCCTGCGGGAATGACCGTTCGGGCCTATGTTGGCCTGCGGGACTCTCCGTTCGGGCCTTTCTGGCCTGCGGGACTCTCCGTTCGGGCCTATTCTCTGGAGCGGGACTTTACTCGGGCCTATTCTTGCCTCCGGGCCTCCTCTATTCTTGCCTATTCTTGCCTCCGGGAATCTCCGTTCTGGCCTGTTCGGGCCTGCAGGACTCTGTTCGGGCCTATGCTTGCCTGCAGGAATCTCTGTTCCGCCCTACTCTGGCCTGCGGGACTCTCCGTTCGGGCCTATTCTGGCCTGCGGGACTCTGTTCGGGGCTATTCTTGCTCCGGGAATCGCCGGTCGGGCGTACCCTGGCTTGCGGGACTCTGTTAGGGCCTATGCTTGCCTGCAGGAATCTCTGTTCTGGCCTATTCTGGCCTGCAGGACTCTCCGTTCGGGCCTATTCTGGCCTGCAGGACTCTGTTTGGGCCTATGCTTGCCTACGGGAATCTCCGTTCAGGCGTATGCTGGCCTGCGGGTCTCTCCGTTCGGGCCTATTCTTGCCTGCGGGACTCTCCGTTTGGGCGTATCCTTGCCTGCGGGACTCTGTTCGGGCCTCTTCTTGCCCGCACGGCTCCTCTACTCGGGCCTATTTTTGCCTGTGGGACTCTATTGGGGCCTATTCTTGCCTCCGACAATCTCCGTTCGGGCCTATTCTGGCCTGCGGGACTCTTCGTTCGGGCCTAGGCTTCCCTTTGGCAATCTCCGTTCAGGCGTATGCTGGCCTGCGGGACTCTGTTCGGGCCTTTGGTTGCTTTCGGAAATCCCCGTTCTGGCCTATTCTGGCCTGCGGAATACTGTTCGGGGCTATTCTTGCTCCGGGAATCTCTGTTCGGGACTATTCTGGCCTGTGGGACTCTGTTCGGGCCCATGCCTGCCTGCGGGGCTCTCTGTTCAGGCCTTTTTCGCCTACGGGACTCTCCGTTCGGGCCTATTCTCTGGAGCGGGACTTTAGTCGGGCCTACTCTTGCCTACGGGGCTCCTCTATTCTTGCCTCTGGGATTCTGTTCGGGCCTATTCTTGTCTGCGGGACTCTCCGTTTGAGCCTATTCTTGCCTGTGGGTTCTCCGTTCAGGGCTACTCTTGCCAGCGGGACTCTGTTCGTGCCTCATCTTGCCTGCATGGCTGCTCTACTCGGGCCTACTCTTGCCTGCGGGACTCTGTTCGGGCCTATCCTTGCTCTGGGAATCTCCGTTCGGGCATACCCTGGCCTGCGGGACTCCGTTCGGGCCTATTGTGGCCTGCGGGACTCTGTTTGGGCCTATGCTTGCCTACGGGAATCTCCGTTCAGGCGTATGCTGGCCTGCGGTATTCTCAATTTGGGCATATTCTCTCGCCTCCGGGACTTTCCTTTGGGCCTATTCTCGCCTGTGCAACTCTCCGTTCGGGCCTATTCTTGCCTGCGGGACTCTCCGTTCCGGCCTATTCTTGCCTGCGGGTCTCTCCGTTCGGGACAATTCTGACCTGCAAAACTCTCCGTTCGGACCTAATCTAGCGTCTGGGAGTCTCCTTTGGGGTCTCCTGTTGCGTGCGGGGCTGCTCCATTCCAGCCTTTTGTGCTTACGGAACTCCGATAATCGGTCCTGTTCTAGCATGCGGAGCTCCGCTACTCAGGCCTGATTGTGCGTGCGGGGCTCCGCTACTCGGGCCTGTTGGTGCATGCGGGGCTCCACTACTTGGGCCTGTTCTTGCATGCGGGGCTCCGCTACTCGGGTCTGTTCGTGCTTGCAGGTTTCTGCTACTCGGGCCTGTTCGTGCGTGCGGGGATCCGCTATTCAGGCCTGATAGTGTGTGCTGGGCTCCTCTATTCAGGCCTGTCCTTCCCTGCGGGACTCTATTCGGGCCTATACTTCCCTGCGGGACTCTGTTCGGGCCTATTCTGGCCTGCGAGACCCTCCGTTCGCCCCTATCGTGGTCTGCGGGACCCTCGTTCGGGCCCATTCTCGCCTTCGAGACCCTCTGTTCGGGCTTTTCTGGCCTGCGGGACTCTCCGTTCGGGCCTATTCTTGTGAGCGGGTCTCTATTCCGGCCTATTTTTGCCTAAGGGCTCCTCTATTCGGGCCTATTCTGGCCTGCGGGACTCTCCGTTCGGGCCTATTCTCACCTGGGGAACTCTCCGTTCGGACCTTTCTGACCTTCGGGACTCGGTTCGGGTCTCTTCTTGCCAGCGGGGCTCTTCGTTTGGGCCTATTCTTGCCTGCAGGACTCTGTTCGGGCCTCTTCTTGCCTGCACAGCCCCTCTACTCGGGCCTATTTTTGCCTGCAGGACTCTGTCCAGGCCTATTGTTGCCCCCGGAAAACTCCGTTCGGTCCTATTCTGGCTTGTGGGACTCTGTTCGGGCCTATGCTTGCCTGCGGGAATCTCCTTTCAGGGTTATGCTGACCTGTGGGATTCTCAGTTTGGGCGTATTCTCGCCTGCAGGACATCTCTTCGGGCCTATTCTCGCCCGCGGGACCCTCCGTTCGGTCGTTTCTGGCCTGCGGGACTCTCCGTTCGGGCCTAATCTTGCCTGCAGGATTCTGCGTTCGGGCTTACTCTTGCTTGCCGGACAGGGTTCGGGCGTCTTCTTGCCTGCACGGCTCCTCTACTCGGGCCTCATTTTGCCTTCGGGACACCGTTCGGGTCTATTCTTGGTCCGGGAATCTCCGTTCGGGCCTATGCTGGCCTGCTGGACTCTGTTCGGGCCTATGCTTGCCTGCGGGAATGACCGTTCGGGCCTATGTTGGCCTGCGGGACTCTCCGTTCGGGCCTTTCTGGCCTGCGGGACTCTCCGTTCGGGCCTATTCTCTGGAGCGGGACTTTACTCGGGCCTATTCTTGCCTCCGGGCCTCCTCTATTCTTGCCTATTCTTGCCTCCGGGAATCTCCGTTCTGGCCTGTTCGGGCCTGCAGGACTCTGTTCGGGCCTATGCTTGCCTGCAGGAATCTCTGTTCCGCCCTACTCTGGCCTGCGGGACTCTCCGTTCGGGCCTATTCTGGCCTGCGGGACTCTGTTCGGGGCTATTCTTGCTCCGGGAATCGCCGGTCGGGCGTACCCTGGCTTGCGGGACTCTGTTAGGGCCTATGCTTGCCTGCAGGAATCTCTGTTCTGGCCTATTCTGGCCTGCAGGACTCTCCGTTCGGGCCTATTCTGGCCTGCAGGACTCTGTTTGGGCCTATGCTTGCCTACGGGAATCTCCGTTCAGGCGTATGCTGGCCTGCGGGTCTCTCCGTTCGGGCCTATTCTTGCCTGCGGGACTCTCCGTTTGGGCGTATCCTTGCCTGCGGGACTCTGTTCGGGCCTCTTCTTGCCCGCACGGCTCCTCTACTCGGGCCTATTTTTGCCTGTGGGACTCTATTGGGGCCTATTCTTGCCTCCGACAATCTCCGTTCGGGCCTATTCTGGCCTGCGGGACTCTTCGTTCGGGCCTAGGCTTCCCTTTGGCAATCTCCGTTCAGGCGTATGCTGGCCTGCGGGACTCTGTTCGGGCCTTTGGTTGCTTTCGGAAATCCCCGTTCTGGCCTATTCTGGCCTGCGGAATACTGTTCGGGGCTATTCTTGCTCCGGGAATCTCTGTTCGGGACTATTCTGGCCTGTGGGACTCTGTTCGGGCCCATGCCTGCCTGCGGGGCTCTCTGTTCAGGCCTTTTTCGCCTACGGGACTCTCCGTTCGGGCCTATTCTCTGGAGCGGGACTTTAGTCGGGCCTACTCTTGCCTACGGGGCTCCTCTATTCTTGCCTCTGGGATTCTGTTCGGGCCTATTCTTGTCTGCGGGACTCTCCGTTTGAGCCTATTCTTGCCTGTGGGTTCTCCGTTCAGGGCTACTCTTGCCAGCGGGACTCTGTTCGTGCCTCATCTTGCCTGCATGGCTGCTCTACTCGGGCCTACTCTTGCCTGCGGGACTCTGTTCGGGCCTATCCTTGCTCTGGGAATCTCCGTTCGGGCATACCCTGGCCTGCGGGAGTCCGTTCGGGCCTATTGTGGCCTGCGGGACTCTGTTTGGGCCTATGCTTGCCTACGGGAATCTCCGTTCAGGCGTATGCTGGCCTGCGGTATTCTCAATTTGGGCATATTCTCTCGCCTCCGGGACTTTCCTTTGGGCCTATTCTCGCCTGTGCAACTCTCCGTTCGGGCCTATTCTTGCCTGCGGGACTCTCCGTTCCGGCCTATTCTTGCCTGCGGGTCTCTCCGTTCGGGACAATTCTGACCTGCAAAACTCTCCGTTCGGACCTAATCTAGCCTCTGGGAGTCTCCTTTGGGGTCTCCTGTTGCGTGCGGGGCTGCTCCATTCCAGCCTTTTGTGCTTACGGAGCTCCGATAATCGGTCCTGTTCTAGCATGCGGAGCTCCGCTACTCAGGCCTGATTGTGCGTGCGGGGCTCCGCTACTCGGGCCTGTTGGTGCATGCGGGGCTGCACTACTTGGGCCTGTTCTTGCATGCGGGGCTCCGCTACTCGGGTCTGTTCGTGCTTGCAGATTTCTGCTACTCGGGCCTGTTCGTGCGTGCGGGGATCCGCTATTCAGGCCTGATAGTGTGTGCTGGGCTCCTCTATTCAGGCCTGTCCTTCCCTGCGGGACTCTATTCGGGCCTATACTTCCCTGCGGGACTCTGTTCGGGCCTATTCTGGCCTGCGAGACCCTCCGTTCGCCCCTATCGTGGTCTGCGGGACCCTCGTTCGGGCCCATTCTCGCCTTCGAGACCCTCTGTTCGGGCTTTTCTGGCCTGCGGGACTCTCCGTTCGGGCCTATTCTTGTGAGCGGGTCTCTATTCCGGCCTATTTTTGCCTAAGGGCTCCTCTATTCGGGCCTATTCTGGCCTGCGGGACTCTCCGTTCGGGCCTATTCTCACCTGGGGAACTCTCCGTTCGGACCTTTCTGACCTTCGGGACTCGGTTCGGGTCTCTTCTTGCCAGCGGGGCTCTTCGTTTGGGCCTATTCTTGCCTGCAGGACTCTGTTCGGGCCTCTTCTTGCCTGCACAGCCCCTCTACTCGGGCCTATTTTTGCCTGTGGGACTCTGTCCAGGCCTATTGTTGCCCCCGGAAAACTCCGTTCGGTCCTATTCTGGCTTGTGGGACTCTGTTCGGGCCTATGCTTGCCTGCGGGAATCTCCTTTCAGGGTTATGCTGACCTGTGGGATTCTCAGTTTGGGCGTATTCTCGCCTGCAGGACATCTCTTCGGGCCTATTCTCGCCCGCGGGACCCTCCGTTCGGTCGTTTCTGGCCTGCGGGACTCTCCGTTCGGGCCTAATCTTGCCTGCAGGATTCTGCGTTCGGGCTTACTCTTGCTTGCCGGACAGGGTTCGGGCGTCTTCTTGCCTGCACGGCTCCTCTACTCGGGCCTCATTTTGCCTTCGGGACACCGTTCGGGTCTATTCTTGGTCCGGGAATCTCCGTTCGGGCCTATGCTGGCCTGCTGGACTCTGTTCGGGCCTATGCTTGCCTGCGGGAATGACCGTTCGGGCCTATGTTGGCCTGCGGGACTCTCCGTTCGGGCCTTTCTGGCCTGCGGGACTCTCCGTTCGGGCCTATTCTCTGGAGCGGGACTTTACTCGGGCCTATTCTTGCCTCCGGGCCTCCTCTATTCTTGCCTATTCTTGCCTCCGGGAATCTCCGTTCTGGCCTGTTCGGGCCTGCAGGACTCTGTTCGGGCCTATGCTTGCCTGCAGGAATCTCTGTTCCGCCCTACTCTGGCCTGCGGGACTCTCCGTTCGGGCCTATTCTGGCCTGCGGGACTCTGTTCGGGGCTATTCTTGCTCCGGGAATCGCCGGTCGGGCGTACCCTGGCTTGCGGGACTCTGTTAGGGCCTATGCTTGCCTGCAGGAATCTCTGTTCTGGCCTATTCTGGCCTGCAGGACTCTCCGTTCGGGCCTATTCTGGCCTGCAGGACTCTGTTTGGGCCTATGCTTGCCTACGGGAATCTCCGTTCAGGCGTATGCTGGCCTGCGGGTCTCTCCGTTCGGGCCTATTCTTGCCTGCGGGACTCTCCGTTTGGGCGTATCCTTGCCTGCGGGACTCTGTTCGGGCCTCTTCTTGCCCGCACGGCTCCTCTACTCGGGCCTATTTTTGCCTGTGGGACTCTATTGGGGCCTATTCTTGCCTCCGACAATCTCCGTTCGGGCCTATTCTGGCCTGCGGGACTCTTCGTTCGGGCCTAGGCTTCCCTTTGGCAATCTCCGTTCAGGCGTATGCTGGCCTGCGGGACTCTGTTCGGGCCTTTGGTTGCTTTCGGAAATCCCCGTTCTGGCCTATTCTGGCCTGCGGAATACTGTTCGGGGCTATTCTTGCTCCGGGAATCTCTGTTCGGGACTATTCTGGCCTGTGGGACTCTGTTCGGGCCCATGCCTGCCTGCGGGGCTCTCTGTTCAGGCCTTTTTCGCCTACGGGACTCTCCGTTCGGGCCTATTCTCTGGAGCGGGACTTTAGTCGGGCCTACTCTTGCCTACGGGGCTCCTCTATTCTTGCCTCTGGGATTCTGTTCGGGCCTATTCTTGTCTGCGGGACTCTCCGTTTGAGCCTATTCTTGCCTGTGGGTTCTCCGTTCAGGGCTACTCTTGCCAGCGGGACTCTGTTCGTGCCTCATCTTGCCTGCATGGCTGCTCTACTCGGGCCTACTCTTGCCTGCGGGACTCTGTTCGGGCCTATCCTTGCTCTGGGAATCTCCGTTCGGGCATACCCTGGCCTGCGGGACTCCGTTCGGGCCTATTGTGGCCTGCGGGACTCTGTTTGGGCCTATGCTTGCCTACGGGAATCTCCGTTCAGGCGTATGCTGGCCTGCGGTATTCTCAATTTGGGCATATTCTCTCGCCTCCGGGACTTTCCTTTGGGCCTATTCTCGCCTGTGCAACTCTCCGTTCGGGCCTATTCTTGCCTGCGGGACTCTCCGTTCCGGCCTATTCTTGCCTGCGGGTCTCTCCGTTCGGGACAATTCTGACCTGCAAAACTCTCCGTTCGGACCTAATCTAGCGTCTGGGAGTCTCCTTTGGGGTCTCCTGTTGCGTGCGGGGCTGCTCCATTCCAGCCTTTTGTGCTTACGGAACTCCGATAATCGGTCCTGTTCTAGCATGCGGAGCTCCGCTACTCAGGCCTGATTGTGCGTGCGGGGCTCCGCTACTCGGGCCTGTTGGTGCATGCGGGGCTCCACTACTTGGGCCTGTTCTTGCATGCGGGGCTCCGCTACTCGGGTCTGTTCGTGCTTGCAGGTTTCTGCTACTCGGGCCTGTTCGTGCGTGCGGGGATCCGCTATTCAGGCCTGATAGTGTGTGCTGGGCTCCTCTATTCAGGCCTGTCCTTCCCTGCGGGACTCTATTCGGGCCTATACTTCCCTGCGGGACTCTGTTCGGGCCTATTCTGGCCTGCGAGACCCTCCGTTCGCCCCTATCGTGGTCTGCGGGACCCTCGTTCGGGCCCATTCTCGCCTTCGAGACCCTCTGTTCGGGCTTTTCTGGCCTGCGGGACTCTCCGTTCGGGCCTATTCTTGTGAGCGGGTCTCTATTCCGGCCTATTTTTGCCTAAGGGCTCCTCTATTCGGGCCTATTCTGGCCTGCGGGACTCTCCGTTCGGGCCTATTCTCACCTGGGGAACTCTCCGTTCGGACCTTTCTGACCTTCGGGACTCGGTTCGGGTCTCTTCTTGCCAGCGGGGCTCTTCGTTTGGGCCTATTCTTGCCTGCAGGACTCTGTTCGGGCCTCTTCTTGCCTGCACAGCCCCTCTACTCGGGCCTATTTTTGCCTGCAGGACTCTGTCCAGGCCTATTGTTGCCCCCGGAAAACTCCGTTCGGTCCTATTCTGGCTTGTGGGACTCTGTTCGGGCCTATGCTTGCCTGCGGGAATCTCCTTTCAGGGTTATGCTGACCTGTGGGATTCTCAGTTTGGGCGTATTCTCGCCTGCAGGACATCTCTTCGGGCCTATTCTCGCCCGCGGGACCCTCCGTTCGGTCGTTTCTGGCCTGCGGGACTCTCCGTTCGGGCCTAATCTTGCCTGCAGGATTCTGCGTTCGGGCTTACTCTTGCTTGCCGGACAGGGTTCGGGCGTCTTCTTGCCTGCACGGCTCCTCTACTCGGGCCTCATTTTGCCTTCGGGACACCGTTCGGGTCTATTCTTGGTCCGGGAATCTCCGTTCGGGCCTATGCTGGCCTGCTGGACTCTGTTCGGGCCTATGCTTGCCTGCGGGAATGACCGTTCGGGCCTATGTTGGCCTGCGGGACTCTCCGTTCGGGCCTTTCTGGCCTGCGGGACTCTCCGTTCGGGCCTATTCTCTGGAGCGGGACTTTACTCGGGCCTATTCTTGCCTCCGGGCCTCCTCTATTCTTGCCTATTCTTGCCTCCGGGAATCTCCGTTCTGGCCTGTTCGGGCCTGCAGGACTCTGTTCGGGCCTATGCTTGCCTGCAGGAATCTCTGTTCCGCCCTACTCTGGCCTGCGGGACTCTCCGTTCGGGCCTATTCTGGCCTGCGGGACTCTGTTCGGGGCTATTCTTGCTCCGGGAATCGCCGGTCGGGCGTACCCTGGCTTGCGGGACTCTGTTAGGGCCTATGCTTGCCTGCAGGAATCTCTGTTCTGGCCTATTCTGGCCTGCAGGACTCTCCGTTCGGGCCTATTCTGGCCTGCAGGACTCTGTTTGGGCCTATGCTTGCCTACGGGAATCTCCGTTCAGGCGTATGCTGGCCTGCGGGTCTCTCCGTTCGGGCCTATTCTTGCCTGCGGGACTCTCCGTTTGGGCGTATCCTTGCCTGCGGGACTCTGTTCGGGCCTCTTCTTGCCCGCACGGCTCCTCTACTCGGGCCTATTTTTGCCTGTGGGACTCTATTGGGGCCTATTCTTGCCTCCGACAATCTCCGTTCGGGCCTATTCTGGCCTGCGGGACTCTTCGTTCGGGCCTAGGCTTCCCTTTGGCAATCTCCGTTCAGGCGTATGCTGGCCTGCGGGACTCTGTTCGGGCCTTTGGTTGCTTTCGGAAATCCCCGTTCTGGCCTATTCTGGCCTGCGGAATACTGTTCGGGGCTATTCTTGCTCCGGGAATCTCTGTTCGGGACTATTCTGGCCTGTGGGACTCTGTTCGGGCCCATGCCTGCCTGCGGGGCTCTCTGTTCAGGCCTTTTTCGCCTACGGGACTCTCCGTTCGGGCCTATTCTCTGGAGCGGGACTTTAGTCGGGCCTACTCTTGCCTACGGGGCTCCTCTATTCTTGCCTCTGGGATTCTGTTCGGGCCTATTCTTGTCTGCGGGACTCTCCGTTTGAGCCTATTCTTGCCTGTGGGTTCTCCGTTCAGGGCTACTCTTGCCAGCGGGACTCTGTTCGTGCCTCATCTTGCCTGCATGGCTGCTCTACTCGGGCCTACTCTTGCCTGCGGGACTCTGTTCGGGCCTATCCTTGCTCTGGGAATCTCCGTTCGGGCATACCCTGGCCTGCGGGAGTCCGTTCGGGCCTATTGTGGCCTGCGGGACTCTGTTTGGGCCTATGCTTGCCTACGGGAATCTCCGTTCAGGCGTATGCTGGCCTGCGGTATTCTCAATTTGGGCATATTCTCTCGCCTCCGGGACTTTCCTTTGGGCCTATTCTCGCCTGTGCAACTCTCCGTTCGGGCCTATTCTTGCCTGCGGGACTCTCCGTTCCGGCCTATTCTTGCCTGCGGGTCTCTCCGTTCGGGACAATTCTGACCTGCAAAACTCTCCGTTCGGACCTAATCTAGCGTCTGGGAGTCTCCTTTGGGGTCTCCTGTTGCGTGCGGGGCTGCTCCATTCCAGCCTTTTGTGCTTACGGAGCTCCGATAATCGGTCCTGTTCTAGCATGCGGAGCTCCGCTACTCAGGCCTGATTGTGCGTGCGGGGCTCCGCTACTCGGGCCTGTTGGTGCATGCGGGGCTCCACTACTTGGGCCTGTTCTTGCATGCGGGGCTCCGCTACTCGGGTCTGTTCGTGCTTGCAGGTTTCTGCTACTCGGGCCTGTTCGTGCGTGCGGGGATCCGCTATTCAGGCCTGATAGTGTGTGCTGGGCTCCTCTATTCAGGCCTGTCCTTCCCTGCGGGACTCTATTCGGGCCTATACTTCCCTGCGGGACTCTGTTCGGGCCTATTCTGGCCTGCGAGACCCTCCGTTCGCCCCTATCGTGGTCTGCGGGACCCTCGTTCGGGCCCATTCTCGCCTTCGAGACCCTCTGTTCGGGCTTTTCTGGCCTGCGGGACTCTCCGTTCGGGCCTATTCTTGTGAGCGGGTCTCTATTCCGGCCTATTTTTGCCTAAGGGCTCCTCTATTCGGGCCTATTCTGGCCTGCGGGACTCTCCGTTCGGGCCTATTCTCACCTGGGGAACTCTCCGTTCGGACCTTTCTGACCTTCGGGACTCGGTTCGGGTCTCTTCTTGCCAGCGGGGCTCTTCGTTTGGGCCTATTCTTGCCTGCAGGACTCTGTTCGGGCCTCTTCTTGCCTGCACAGCCCCTCTACTCGGGCCTATTTTTGCCTGCAGGACTCTGTCCAGGCCTATTGTTGCCCCCGGAAAACTCCGTTCGGTCCTATTCTGGCTTGTGGGACTCTGTTCGGGCCTATGCTTGCCTGCGGGAATCTCCTTTCAGGGTTATGCTGACCTGTGGGATTCTCAGTTTGGGCGTATTCTCGCCTGCAGGACATCTCTTCGGGCCTATTATCGCCCGCGGGACCCTCCGTTCGGTCGTTTCTGGCCTGCGGGACTCTCCGTTCGTGCCTAATCTTGCCTGCAGGATTCTGCGTTCGGGCTTACTCTTGCTTGCCGGACAGGGTTCGGGCGTCTTCTTGCCTGCACGGCTCCTCTACTCGGGCCTCATTTTGCCTTCGGGACACCGTTCGGGTCTATTCTTGGTCCAGGAATCTCCGTTCGGGCCTATGCTGGCCTGCTGGACTCTGTTCGGGCCTATGCTTGCCTGCGGGAATGACCGTTCGGGCCTATGTTGGCCTGCGGGACTCTCCGTTCGGGCCTTTCTGGCCTGCGGGACTCTCCGTTCGGGCCTATTCTCTGGAGCGGGACTTTACTCGGGCCTATTCTTGCCTCCGGGCCTCCTCTATTCTTGCCTATTCTTGCCTCTGGGAATCTCCGTTCTGGCCTGTTCGGGCCTGCGGGACTCTGTTCGGGCCTATGCTTGCCTGCAGGAATCTCTGTTCCGCCCTACTCTGGCCTGCGGGACTCTCCGTTCGGGCCTATTCTGGCCTGCGGGACTCTGTTCGGGGCTATTCTTGCTCCGGGAATCGCCGGTCGGGCGTACCCTGGCTTGCGGGACTCTGTTAGGGCCTATGCTTGCCTGCAGGAATCTCTGTTCTGGCCTATTCTGGCCTGCAGGACTCTCCGTTCGGGCCTATTCTGGCCTGCAGGACTCTGTTTGGGCCTATGCTTGCCTACGGGAATCTCCGTTCAGGCGTATGCTGGCCTGCGGGTCTCTCCGTTCGGGCCTATTCTTGCCTGCGGGACTCTCCGTTTGGGCGTATCCTTGCCTGCGGGACTCTGTTCGGGCCTCTTCTTGCCCGCACGGCTCCTCTACTCGGGCCTATTTTTGCCTGTGGGACTCTATTGGGGCCTATTCTTGCGTCCGACAATCTCCGTTCGGGCCTATTCTGGCCTGCGGGACTCTTCGTTCGGGCCTAGGCTTCCCTTTGGCAATCTCCGTTCAGGCGTATGCTGGCCTGCGGGACTCTGTTCGGGCCTTTGGTTGCTTTCGGAAATCCCCGTTCTGGCCTATTCTGGCCTGCGGAATACTGTTCGGGGCTATTCTTGCTCCGGGAATCTCTGTTCGGGACTATTCTGGCCTGTGGGACTCTGTTCGGGCCCATGCGTGCCTGCGGGGCTCTCTGTTCAGGCCTTTTTCGCCTACGGGACTCTCCGTTCGGGCCTATTCTCTGGAGCGGGACTTTAGTCGGGCCTACTCTTGCCTACGGGGCTCCTCTATTCTTGCCTCTGGGATTCTGTTCGGGCCTATTCTTGTCTGCGGGACTCTCCGTTTGAGCCTATTCTTGCCTGTGGGTTCTCCGTTCAGGGCTACTCTTGCCAGCGGGACTCTGTTCGTGCCTCATCTTGCCTGCATGGCTGCTCTACTCGGGCCTACTCTTGCCTGCGGGACTCTGTTCGGGCCTATCCTTGCTCTGGGAATCTCCGTTCGGGCATACCCTGGCCTGCGGGAGTCCGTTCGGGCCTATTGTGGCCTGCGGGACTCTGTTTGGGCCTATGCTTGCCTACGGGAATCTCCGTTCAGGCGTATGCTGGCCTGCGGTATTCTCAATTTGGGCATATTCTCTCGCCTCCGGGACTTTCCTTTGGGCCTATTCTCGCCTGTGCAACTCTCCGTTCGGGCCTATTCTTGCCTGCGGGACTCTCCGTTCCGGCCTATTCTTGCCTGCGGGTCTCTCCGTTCGGGACAATTCTGACCTGCAAAACTCTCCGTTCGGACCTAATCTAGCGTCTGGGAGTCTCCTTTGGGGTCTCCTGTTGCGTGCGGGGCTGCTCCATTCCAGCCTTTTGTGCTTACGGAGCTCCGATAATCGGTCCTGTTCTAGCATGCGGAGCTCCGCTACTCAGGCCTGATTGTGCGTGCGGGGCTCCGCTACTCGGGCCTGTTGGTGCATGCGGGGCTCCACTACTTGGGCCTGTTCTTGCATGCGGGGCTCCGCTACTCGGGTCTGTTCGTGCTTGCAGGTTTCTGCTACTCGGGCCTGTTCGTGCGTGCGGGGATCCGCTATTCAGGCCTGATAGTGTGTGCTGGGCTCCTCTATTCAGGCCTGTCTTTCCCTGCGGGACTTTATTCGGGCCTATACTTCCCTGCGGGACTCTGTTCGGGCCTATTCTGGCCTGCGAGACCCTCCGTTCGCCCCTATCGTGGTCTGCGGGACCCTCGTTCGGGCCCATTCTCGCCTTCGAGACCCTCTGTTCGGGCTTTTCTGGCCTGCGGGACTCTCCGTTCGGGCCTATTCTTGTGAGCGGGTCTCTATTCCGGCCTATTTTTGCCTAAGGGCTCCTCTATTCGGGCCTATTCTGGCCTGCAGGACTCTCCGTTCGGGCCTATTCTCACCTGGGGAACTCTCCGCTCGGACCTTTCTGACCTTCGGGACTCGGTTCGGGTCTCTTCTTGCCAGCGGGGCTCTTCGTTTGGGCCTATTCTTGCCTGCAGGACTCTGTTCGGGCCTCTTCTTGCCTGCACAGCCCCTCTACTCGGGCCTATTTTTGCCTGCGGGACTCTGTCCAGGCCTATTGTTGCCCCCGGAAAACTCCGTTCGGTCCTATTCTGGCTTGTGGGACTCTGTTCGGGCCTATGCTTGCCTGCGGGAATCTCCTTTCAGGGTTATGCTGACCTGTGGGATTCTCAGTTTGGGCGTATTCTCGCCTGCAGGACATCTCTTCGGGCCTATTCTCGCCCGCGGGACCCTCCGTTCGGTCGTTTCTGGCCTGCGGGACTCTCCGTTCGGGCCTAATCTTGCCTGCAGGATTCTGCGTTCGGGCTTACTCTTGCTTGCCGGACAGGGTTCGGGCGTCTTCTTGCCTGCACGGCTCCTCTACTCGGGCCTCATTTTGCCTTCGGGACACCGTTCGGGTCTATTCTTGGTCCGGGAATCTCCGTTCGGGCCTATGCTCGCCTGCTGGACTCTGTTCGGGCCTATGCTTGCCTGCGGGAATGACCGTTCGGGCCTATGTTGGCCTGCGGGACTCTCCGTTCGGGCCTTTCTGGCCTGAGGGACTCTCCGTTCGGGCCTATTCTCTGGAGCGGGACTTTACTCGGGCCTATTCTTGCCTCCGGGCCTCCTCTATTCTTGCCTATTCTTGCCTCCGGGAATCTCCGTTCTGGCCTGTTCGGGCCTGCGGGACTCTGTTCGGGCCTATGCTTGCCTGCAGGAATCTCTGTTCCGCCCTACTCTGGCCTGCGGGACTCTCCGTTCGGGCCTATTCTGGCCTGCGGGACTCTGTTCGGGGCTATTCTTGCTCCGGGAATCGCCGGTCGGGCGTACCCTGGCTTGCGGGACTCTGTTCGGGCCTATGCTTGCCTGCAGGAATCTCTGTTCTGGCCTATTCTGGCCTGCAGGACTCTCCGTTCGGGCCTATTCTGGCCTGCAGGACTCTGTTTGGGCCTATGCTTGCCTACGGGAATCTCCGTTCAGGCGTATGCTGGCCTGCGGGTCTCTCCGTTCGGGCCTATTCTTGCCTGCGGGACTCTCCGTTTGGGCGTATCCTTGCCTGCGGGACTCTGTTCGGGCCTCTTCTTGCCCGCACGGCTCCTCTACTCGGGCCTATTTTTGCCTGTGGGACTCTATTGGGGCCTATTCTTGCCTCCGACAATCTCCGTTCGGGCCTATTCTGGCCTGCGGGACTCTTCGTTCGGGCCTAGGCTTCCCTTTGGCAATCTCCGTTCAGGCGTATGCTGGCCTGCGGGACTCTGTTCGGGCCTTTGGTTGCTTTCGAAAATCCCCGTTCTGGCCTATTCTGGCCTGCGGAATTCTGTTCTGGGCTATTCTTGCTCCGGGAATCTCTGTTCGGGACTATTCTGGCCTGTGGGACTCTGTTCGGGCCCATGCGTGCCTGCGGGGCTCTCTGTTCAGGCCTTTTTCGCCTACGGGACTCTCCGTTCGGGCCTATTCTCTGGAGTGGGACTTTAGTCGGGCCTACTCTTGCCTACGGGGCTCCTCTATTCTTGCCTCTGGGATTCTGTTCGGGCCTATTCTTGTCTGCGGGACTCTCCGTTTGAGCCTATTCTTGCCTGTGGGTTCTCCGTTCAGGGCTACTCTTGCCAGCGGGACTCTGTTCGTGCCTCATCTTGCCTGCATGGCTGCTCTACTCGGGCCTACTCTTGCCTGTGGGACTCTGTTCGGGCCTATCCTTGCTCTGGGAATCTCCGTTCGGGCATACCCTGGCCTGCGGGACTCCGTTCGGGCCTATTCTGGCCTGCGGGACTCTGTTTGGCCCTATGCTTGCCTGCAGGAATCTCTGTTCCGGCCTATTGTGGCCTGCAGGACTCTCCGTTCGGGCCTATTCTGGCCTACGGGCCTCTGTTTGGGCCTATGCTTGCCTACGGGAATCTCCGTTCAGGCGTATGCTGGCCTGCGGTATTCTCAATTTGGGCATATTCTCTCGCCTCCGGGACTTTCCTTTGGGCCTATTCTCGCCTGCGCATCTCTCCGTTCGGGCCTATTCTTGCCTGCGGGACTCTCCGTTCCGGCCTATTCTTGCCTGCGGGTCTCTCCGTTCGGGACAATTCTGACCTGCAAAACTCTCCGTTCGGACCTAATCTAGCCTCTGGGAGTCTCCTTTGGGGTCTCCTGTTGCGTGCGGGGCTGCTCCATTCCAGCCTTTTGTGCTTACGGAGCTCCGATATTCGGTCCTGTTCTAGCATGCGGAGCTCCGCTACTCAGGCCTGATTGTGCGTGCGGGGCTCCGCTACTCGGGCCTGTTGGTGCATGCGGGGCTCCACTACTTGGGCCTGTTCTTGCATGCGGGGCTCCGCTACTCGGGTCTGTTCGTGCTTGCAGGGCTCTGCTACTCGGGCCTGTTCGTGCGTGCGGGGATCCGCTATTCAGGCCTGATAGTGTGTGCGGGGCTCCTCTATTCAGGCCTGTCCTTCCCTGCGGGACTCTATTCGGGCCTATACTTCCCTGCGGGACTCTGTTCGGGCCTATTCTGGCCTGCGAGACCCTCGGTTCGCCCCTATCGTGGTCTGCGGGACCCTCGTTCGGGCCCATTCTCGCCTTCGAGACCCTCCGTTCGGGCCTATTCTTGTGAGCGGGTCTCTATTCGGGCCTATTTTTGCCTAAGGGCTCCTCTATTCGGGCCTATTCTGGCCTGCGGGACTCTCCGTTCGGGCCTATTCTCACCTGGGGAACTCTCCGTTCGGGCCTTTCTGACCTTCGGGACTCTGTTCGGGTCTCTTCTTGCCAGCGGGGCTCTTCGTTTGGGCCTATTCTTGCCTGCAGGACTCTGTTCGGGCCTCTTCTTGCCTGCACAGCCCCTCTACTCGGGCCTATTTTTGCCTGCGGGACTCTGTCCAGGCCTATTGTTGCCCCCGGAAAACTCCGTTCGGTCCTATTCTGGCTTGTGGGACTCTGTTCGGGCCTATGCTTGCCTGCGGGAATCTCCTTTCAGGGTTATGCTGACCTGTGGGATTCTCAGTTTGGGCGTATTCTCGCCTGCAGGACATCTCTTCGGGCCTATTCTCGCCCGCGGGACCCTCCGTTCGGTCGTTTCTGGCCTGCGGGACTCTCCATTCGGGCCTAATCTTGGGAGCGGGAGCGGGACTCTACTCGGGCCTATTCTTGCCTAGGGGCCTCTTCTATTCGTGCTTCTTCTTGCCAGTGGGACTCTGTTCAGGCCCGTTCTTGCCTGCAGGATTCTGCGTTCGGGCTTATTCTTGCTTGCCGGACAGTGTTCGGGCGTCTTGTTGCCTGCACGGCTCCTCTACTCGGGCCTCATTTTGCCTTCGGGACACCGTTCGGGTCTATTCTTGGTCCGGGAATCTCCGTTCGGGCCTATGCTCGCCTGCTGGACTCTGTTCGGGCCTATGCTTGCCTGCGGGAATGACCGTTCGGGCCTATGTTTCCCTGCGGGACTGACCGTTCGGGCCTTTCTGACCTTCGGGACTCTGTTCGTGTCTCTTCTTGCCAGCGGGGCTCTTCGTTTGGGCCTATTCTTGCCTGCAGAACTCTGTTCGGGCCTCTTCTTGCCTGCACAGCCCCTCTACTCGGGCCTATTTTTGCCTGCGGGTCTCTGTCCAGGCCTATTGTTGCCCCCGGAAAACTCCGTTCGGTCCTATTCTGGCTTGTGGGACTCTGTTCGGGCCTATGCTTGCCTGCGGGAATCTCCTTTCAGGGTTATGCTGACCTGTGGGATTCTCAGTTTGGGCGTATTCTCGCCTGCAGGACATCTCTTCGGGCCTATTCTCGCCCGCGGGACCCTCCGTTCGGTCGTTTCTGGCCTGCGGGACTCTCCGTTCGGGCCTAATCTTGCCTGCAGGATTCTGCGTTCGGGCTTATTCTTGCTTGCCGGACAGGGTTCGGGCGTCTTCTTGCCTGCACGGCTCCTCTACTCGGGCCTCATTTTGCCTTCGGGACACCGTTCGGGTCTATTCTTGGTCCGGGAATCTCCGTTCGGGCCTATGCTCGCCTGCTGGACTCTGTTCGGGCCTATGCTTGCCTGCGGGAATGACCGTTCGGGCCTATGTTGGCCTGCGGGACTCTCCGTTCGGGCCATTCTGGCCTGAGGGACTCTCCGTTCGGGCCTATTCTCTGGAGCGGGACTTTACTCGGGCCTATTCTTGCCTCCGGGCCTCCTCTATTCTTGCCTATTCTTGCCTCCGGGAATCTCCGTTCTGGCCTGTTCGGGCCTGCAGGACTCTGTTCGGGCCTATGCTTGCCTGCAGGAATCTCTGTTCCGCCCTACTCTGGCCTGCGGGACTCTCCGTTCGGGCCTATTCTGGCCTGCGGGACTCTGTTCGGGGCTATTCTTGCTCCGGGAATCGCCGGTCGGGCGTACCCTGGCTTGCGGGACTCTGTTAGGGCCTATGCTTGCCTGCAGGAATCTCTGTTCTGGCCTATTCTGGCCTGCAGGACTCTCCGTTCGGGCCTATTCTGGCCTGCAGGACTCTGTTTGGGCCTATGCTTGCCTACGGGAATCTCCGTTCAGGCGTATGCTGGCCTGCGGGTCTCTCCGTTCGGGCCTATTCTTGCCTGCGGGACTCTCCGTTTGGGCGTATCGTTGCCTGCGGGACTCTGTTCGGGCCTCTTCTTGCCCGCACGGCTCCTCTACTCGGGCCTATTTTTGCCTGTGGGACTCTATTGGGGCCTATTCTTGCGTCCGACAATCTCCGTTCGGGCCTATTCTGGCCTGCGGGACTCTTCGTTCGGGCCTAGGCTTCCCTTTGGCAATCTCCGTTCAGGCGTATGCTGGCCTGCGGGACTCTGTTCGGGCCTTTGGTTGCTTTCGGAAATCCCCGTTCTGGCCTATTCTGGCCTGCGGAATACTGTTCGGGGCTATTCTTGCTCCGGGAATCTCTGTTCGGGACTATTCTGGCCTGTGGGACTCTGTTCGGGCCCATGCCTGCCTGCGGGGCTCTCTGTTCAGGCCTTTTTCGCCTACGGGACTCTCCGTTCGGGCCTATTCTCTGGAGCGGGACTTTAGTCGGGCCTACTCTTGCCTACGGGGCTCCTCTATTCTTGCCTCTGGGATTCTGTTCGGGCCTATTCTTGTCTGCGGGACTCTCCGTTTGAGCCTATTCTTGCCTGTGGGTTCTCCGTTCAGGGCTACTCTTGCCAGCGGGACTCTGTTCGTGCCTCATCTTGCCTGCATGGCTGCTCTACTCGGGCCTACTCTTGCCTGCGGGACTCTGTTCGGGCCTATCCTTGCTCTGGGAATCTCCGTTCGGGCATACCCTGGCCTGCGGGAGTCCGTTCGGGCCTATTGTGGCCTGCGGGACTCTGTTTGGGCCTATGCTTGCCTACGGGAATCTCCGTTCAGGCGTATGCTGGCCTGCGGTATTCTCAATTTGGGCATATTCTCTCGCCTCCGGGACTTTCCTTTGGGCCTATTCTCGCCTGTGCAACTCTCCGTTCGGGCCTATTCTTGCCTGCGGGTCTCTCCGTTCGGGACAATTCTGACCTGCAAAACTCTCCGTTCGGACCTAATCTAGCGTCTGGGAGTCTCCTTTGGGGTCTCCTGTTGCGTGCGGGGCTGCTCCATTCCAGCCTTTTGTGCTTACGGAGCTCCGATATTCGGTCCTGTTCTAGCATGCGGAGCTCCGCTACTCAGGCCTGATTGTGCGTGCGGGGCTCCGCTACTCGGGCCTGTTGGTGCATGCGGGGCTCCACTACTTGGGCCTGTTCTTGCATGCGGGGCTCCGCTACTCGGGTCTGTTCGTGCTTGCAGGGCTCTGCTACTCGGGCCTGTTCGTGCGTGCGGGGCTCCGCTATTCAGGCCTGATAGTGTGTGCGGGGCTCCTCTATTCAGGCCTGTCCTTCCCTGCGGGACTCTATTCGGGCCTATACTTCCCTGCGGGACTCTGTTCGGGCCAATTCTGGCCTGCGAGACCCTCCGTTCGCCCCTATCGTGGTCTGCGGGACCCTCGTTCGGGCCCATTCTCGCCTTCGAGACCCTCTGTTCGGGCTTTTCTGGCCTGCGGGACTCTCCGTTCGGGCCTATTCTTGTGAGCGGGTCTCTATTCCGGCCTATTTTTGCCTAAGGGCTCCTCTATTCGGGCCTATTCTGGCCTGCGGGACTCTCCGTTCGGGCCTATTCTCACCTGGGGAACTCTCCGTTCGGACCTTTCTGACCTTCGGGACTCGGTTCGGGTCTCTTCTTGCCAGCGGGGCTCTTCGTTTGGGCCTATTCTTGCCTGCAGGACTCTGTTCGGGCCTCTTCTTGCCTGCACAGCCCCTCTACTCGGGCCTATTTTTGCCTGCGGGACTCTGTCCAGGCCTATTGTTGCCCCCGGAAAACTCCGTTCGGTCCTATTCTGGCTTGTGGGACTCTGTTCGGGCCTATGCTTGCCTGCGGGAATCTCCTTTCAGGGTTATGCTGACCTGTGGGATTCTCAGTTTGGGCGTATTCTCGCCTGCAGGACATCTCTTCGGGCCTATTCTCGCCCGCGGGACCCTCCGTTCGGTCGTTTCTGGCCTGCGGGACTCTCCGTTCGGGCCTAATCTTGCCTGCAGGATTCTGCGTTCGGGCTTACTCTTGCTTGCCGGACAGGGTTCGGGCGTCTTCTTGCCTGCACGGCTCCTCTACTCGGGCCTCATTTTGCCTTCGGGACACCGTTCGGGTCTATTCTTGGTCCGGGAATCTCCGTTCGGGCCTATGCTGGCCTGCTGGACTCTGTTCGGGCCTATGCTTGCCTGCGGGAATGACCGTTCGGGCCTATGTTGGCCTGCGGGACTCTCCGTTCGGGCCATTCTGGCCTGCGGGACTCTCCGTTCGGGACTGTTCTCTGGAGCGGGACTTTTCTCGGGCCTATTCTTGCCTCCGGGCCTCCTCTATTCTTGCCTATTCTTGCCTCCGGGAATCTCCGTTCTGGCCTGTTCGGGCCTGCGGGACTCTGTTCGGGCCTATGCTTGCCTGCAGGAATCTCTGTTCCGCCCTACTCTGGCCTGCGGGACTCTCCGTTCGGGCCTATTCTGGCCTGCGGGACTCTGTTCGGGCCTATTCTTGCTCCGGGAATCGCCGGTCGGGCGTACCCTGGCTTGCGGGACTCTGTTCGGGCCTATGCTTGCCTGCAGGAATCTCTGTTCTGGCCTATTCTGGCCTGCAGGACTCTCCGTTCGGGCCTATTCTGGCCTGCAGGACTCTGTTTGGGCCTATGCTTGCCTACGGGAATCTCCGTTCAGGCGTATGCTGGCCTGCGGGTCTCTCTGTTCGGGCCTATTCTTGCCTGCGGGTCTCTCCGTTCGTGCCTATTCTTGCCTGCGGGACTCTCCGTTTGGGCGTATCCTTGCCTGCGGGACTCTGTTCGGGCCTCTTCTTGCCCGCACGGCTCCTCTACTCGGGCCTATTTTTGCCTGTGGGACTCTATTGGGGCCTATTCTTGCGTCCGACAATCTCCGTTCGGGCCTATTCTGGCCTGCGGGACTCTTCGTTCGGGCCTAGGCTTCCCTTTGGCAATCTCCGTTCAGGCGTATGCTGGCCTGCGGGACTCTGTTCGGGCCTTTGGTTGCTTTCGGAAATCCCCGTTCTGGCCTACGGAGTTCTGTTCTGGGCTATTCTTGCTCCGGGAATCTCTGTTCGGGACTATTCTGGCCTGTGGGACTCTGTTCGGGCCCATGCCTGCCTGCGGGGCTCTCTGTTCAGGCCTTTTTCGCCTACGGGACTCTCCGTTCGGGCCTATTCTCTGGAGCAGGACTTTAGTCGGGCCTACTCTTGCCTACGGGGCTCCTCTATTCTTGCCTCTGGGATTCTGTTCGGGCCTATTCTTGTCTGCGGGACTCTCCGTTTGAGCCTATTCTTGCCTGTGGGTTCTCCGTTCAGGGCTACTCTTGCCAGCGGGACTCTGTTCGTGCCTCATCTTGCCTGCATGGCTGCTCTACTCGGGCCTACTCTTGCCTGCGGGACTCTGTTCGGGCCTATCCTGCTCTGGGAATCTCCGTTCGGGCATACCCTGGCCTGCGGGACTCCGTTCGGGCCTATTCTGGCCTGCGGGACTCTGTTTGGGCCTATGCTTGCCTGCAGGAATCTCTGTTCCGGCCTATTGTGGCCTGCAGGACTCTCCGTTCGGGCCTATTCTGGCCTACGGGACTCTGTTTGGGCCTATGCTTGCCTACGGGAATCTCCGTTCAGGCGTATGCTGGCCTGCGGTATTCTCAATTTGGGCATATTCTCTCGCCTCCGGGACTTTCCTTTGGGCCTATTCTCGCCTGCGCATCTCTCCGTTCGGGCCTATTCTTGCCTGCGGGACTCTCCGTTCCGGCCTATTCTTGCCTGCGGGTCTCTCCGTTCGGGACAATTCTGACCTGCAAAACTCTCCGTTCGGACCTAATCTAGCCTCTGGGAGTCTCCTTTGGGGTCTCCTGTTGCGTGCGGGGCTGCTCCATTCCAGCCTTTTGTGCTTACGGAGCTCCGATATTCGGTCCTGTTCTAGCATGCGGAGCTCCGCTACTCAGGCCTGATTGTGCGTGCGGGGCTCCGCTACTCGGGCCTGTTGGTGCATGCGGGGCTCCACTACTTGGGCCTGTTCTTGCATGCGGGGCTCCGCTACTCGGGTCTGTTCGTGCTTGCAGGGCTCTGCTACTCGGGCCTGTTCGTGCGTGCGGGGATCCGCTATTCAGGCCTGATAGTGTGTGCGGGGCTCCTCTATTCAGGCCTGTCCTTCCCTGCGGGACTCTATTCGGGCATATACTTCCCTGCGGGACTCTCTTCGGGCCTATTCTGGCCTGCGAGACCCTCGGTTCGCCCCTATCGTGGTCTGCGGGACCCTCGTTCGGGCCCATTCTCGCCTTCGAGACCCTCCGTTCGGGCCTATTCTTGTGAGCGGGTCTCTATTCGGGCCTATTTTTGCCTAAGGGCTCCTCTATTCGGGCCTATTCTGGCCTGCGGGACTCTCCGTTCGGGCCTATTCTCACCTGGGGAACTCTCCGTTCGGGCCTTTCTGGCCTTCGGGACTCTGTTCGGGTCTCTTCTTGCCAGCGGGGCTCTTCGTTTGGGCCTCTTCTTGCCTGCAGGACTCTGTTCGGGCCTCTTCTTGCCTGCACAGCCCCTCTACTCGGGCCTATTTTTGCCTGCGGGACTCTGTCCAGGCCTATTGTTGCCCCCGGAAAACTCCGTTCGGTCCTATTCTGGCTTGTGGGACTCTGTTCGGGCCTATGCTTGCCTACGGGAATCTCCGTTCAGGCGTATGCTGGCCTGCGGGTCTCTCCGTTCGGGCCTATTCTTGCCTCTGGGACTCTCTGTTTGGGCGTATCCTTGCCTGCGGGACTCTATTCGGGCCTCTTCTTGCCCGCACGGCTCCTCTACTCGGGCCTATTTTTGCCTGTGGGACTCTATTGGGGCCTATTCTTGCCTCCGACAATCTCCGTTCGGGCCTATTCTGGCCTGCGGGACTCTTCGTTCGGGCCTAGGCTTCCCTTTGGCAATCTCCGTTCAGGCGTATGCTGGCCTGCGGGACTCTGTTCGGGCCTTTGGTTGCTTTCGGAAATCCCCGTTCTGGCCTATTCTGGCCTGCGGAATACTGTTCGGGGCTATTCTTGCTCCGGGAATCTCTGTTCGGGACTATTCTGGCCTGTGGGACTCTCCGTTCCGGCCTATTCTCGCCTGCGCATCTCTCCGTTCGGGCCTATTCTTGCCTGCGGGTCTCTCCGTTCGGGACAATTCTGACCTGCAAAACTCTCCGTTCGGACCTAATCTAGCCTCTGGGAGTCTCCTTTGGGGTCTCCTGTTGCGTGCGGGGCTGCTCCATTCCAGCCTTTTGTGCTTACGGAGCTCCGATATTCGGTCCTGTTCTAGCATGCGGAGCTCCGCTACTCAGGCCTGATTGTGCGTGCAGGGCTCCGCTACTCGGGCCTGTTGGTGCATGCGGGGCTCCACTACTTGGGCCTGTTCTTGCATGCGGGGCTCCGCTACTCGGGTCTGTTCGTGCTTGCAGGGCTCTGCTACTCGGGCCTGTTCGTGCGTGCGGGGATCCGCTATTCAGGCCTGATAGTGTGTGCGGGGCTCCTCTATTCAGGCCTGTCCTTCCCTGCGGGACTCTATTCGGGACTATACTTCCCTGCGGGACTCTGTTCGGGCCAATTCTGGCCTGCGAGACCCTCCGTTCGCTCCTATTGTGGTCTGCGGAACCCTCGTTCGGGCCCATTCTCACCTTCGAGACCCTCTGTTCGGGCTTTTCTGGCCTGCGGGACTCTCCGTTCGGGCCTATTCTTGTGAGCGGGTCTCTATTCGGGCCTATTTTTGCCTAAGGGCTCCTCTATTCGGGCCTATTGTGGCCTGCGGGACTCTCCGTTCGGGCCTATTCTCACCTGGGGAACTCTCCGTTCGGGCCTTTCTGGCCTTCGGGACTCTGTTCGGGTCTCTTCTTGCCAGCGGGGCTCTTCGTTTGGGCCTATTCTTGCCTGCGGGACTCTGTTCGGGCCTCTTCTTACCCGCACGGCTCCTCTACTCGGGCCTATTTTTGCCTGTGGGACTCTATTGGGGCCTATTCTTGCCTCCGACAATCTCCGTTCGGGCCTATTCTGGCCTGCGGGACTCTTCGTTCGGGCCTAGGCTTCCCTTTGGCAATCTCCGTTCAGGCGTATGCTGGCCTGCGGGACTCTGTTCGGGCCTTTGGTTGCTTTCGGAAATCCCCGTTCTGGCCTGCGGAATTCTGTTGGGGGCTATTCTTGCTCCGGGAATCTCTGTTCGGGACTATTCTGGCCTGTGGGACTCTGTTCGGGCCCATGCCTGCCTGCGGGGCTCTCTGTTCAGGCCTTTTTCGCCTACGGGACTCTCCGTTCGGGCCTATTCTCTGGAGCAGGACTTTAGTCGGGCCTACTCTTGCCTACGGGGCTCCTCTATTCTTGCCTCTGGGATTCTGTTCGGGCCTATTCTTGTCTGCGGGACTCTCCGTTTGAGCCTATTCTTGCCTGTGGGTTCTCCGTTCAGGGCTACTCTTGCCAGCGGGACTCTGTTCGTGCCTCATCTTGCCTGCATGGCTGCTCTACTCGGGCCTACTCTTGCCTGCGGGACTCTGTTCGGGCCTATCCTTGCTCTGGGAATCTCCGTTCGGGCATACCCTGGCCTGCGGGACTCCGTTCGGGCCTATTCTGGCCTGCGGGACTCTGTTTGGGCCTATGCTTGCCTGCAGGAATCTCTGTTCCGGCCTATTGTGGCCTGCAGGACTCTCCGTTCGGGCCTATTCTGGCCTACGGGACTCTGTTTGGGCCTATGCTTGCCTACGGGAATCTCCGTTCAGGCGTATGCTGGCCTGCGGTATTCTCAATTTGGGCATATTCTCTCGCCTCCGGGACTTTCCTTTGGGCCTATTCTCGCCTGCGCATCTCTCCGTTCGGGCCTATTCTTGCCTGCGGGACTCTCCGTTCCGGCCTATTCTTGCCTGCGGGTCTCTCCGTTCGGGACAATTCTGACCTGCAAAACTCTCCGTTCGGACCTAATCTAGCCTCTGGGAGTCTCCTTTGGGGTCTCCTGTTGCGTGCGGGGCTGCTCCATTCCAGCCTTTTGTGCTTACGGAGCTCCGATATTCGGTCCTGTTCTAGCATGCGGAGCTCCGCTACTCAGGCCTGATTGTGCGTGCGGGGCTCCGCTACTCGGGCCTGTTGGTGCATGCGGGGCTCCACTACTTGGGCCTGTTCTTGCATGCGGGGCTCCGCTACTCGGGTCTGTTCGTGCTTGCAGGGCTCTGCTACTCGGGCCTGTTCGTGCGTGCGGGGATCCGCTATTCAGGCCTGATAGTGTGTGCGGGGCTCCTCTATTCAGGCCTGTCCTTCCCTGCGGGACTCTATTCGGGCCTATACTTCCCTGCGGGACTCTGTTCGGGCCTATTCTGGCCTGCGAGACCCTCGGTTCGCCCCTGTCGTGGTCTGCGGGACCCTCGTTCGGGCCCATTCTCGCCTTCGAGACCCTCCGTTCGGGCCTATTCTTGTGAGCGGGTCTCTATTCCGGCCTATTTTTGCCTAAGGGCTCCTCTATTCGGGCCTATTCTGGCCTGCGGGACTCTCCGTTCGGGCCTATTCTCACCTGGGGAACTCTCCGTTCGGGCCTTTCTGGCCTTCGGGAGTCTGTTCGGGTCTCTTCTTGCCAGCGGGGCTCTTCGTTTGGGCCTATTCTTGCCTGCAGGACTCTGTTCGGGCCTCTTCTTGCCTGCACAGCCCCTCTACTCGGGCCTATTTTTGCCTGTGGGACTCTGTCCAGGCCTATTGTTGCCCCCGGAAAACTCCGTTCGGTCCTATTCTGGCTTGTGGGACTCTGTTCGGGCCTATGCTTGCCTGCGGGAATCTCCTTTCAGGGTTATGCTGACCTGTGGGATTCTCAGTTTGGGCGTATTCTCGCCTGCAGGACATCTCTTCGGGCCTATTCTCGCCCGCGGGACCCTCCGTTCGGTCGTTTCTGGCCTGCGGGACTCTCCGTTCGGGCCTAATCTTGCCTGCAGGATTCTGCGTTCGGGCTTACTCTTGCTTGCCGGACAGGGTTCGGGCGTCTTCTTGCCTGCACGGCTCCTCTACTCGGACCTCATTTTGCCTTCGGGACACCGTTCGGGTCTATTCTTAGTCCGGGAATCTCCGTTCGGGCCTATGCTCGCCCCCTGGACTCTGTTCGGGCCTATGCTTGCCTGCGGGAATGACCGTTCGGGCCTATGTTGGCCTGCGGGACTCTCCGTTCGGGCCATTCTGGCCTGCGGGACTCTCCGTTCGGGCCTATTCTCTGGAGCGGGACTTTACTCGGGCCTATTCTTGCCTCCGGGCCTCCTCTATTCTTGCCTATTCTTGCCTCCGGGAATCTCCGTTCTGGCCTGTTCGGGCCTGCGGGACTCTGTTCGGGCCTATTCTGGCCTCCGGGACTCTGTTCGGGCCTATTCTGGCCTGCGGGACTCTGTTCGGGCCTATTCTTGCTCCGGGAATCGCCGGTCGGGCGTACCCTGGCTTGCGGGACTCTGTTCGGGCCTATGCTTGCCTGCAGGAATCTCTGTTCTGGCCTATTCTGGCCTGCAGGACTCTCCGTTCGGGCCTATTCTGGCCTGCAGGACTCTGTTTGGGCCTATGCTTGCCTACGGGAATCTCCGTTCAGGCGTATGCTGGCCTGCGGGTCTCTCCGTTCGGGCCTATTCTTGCCTCTGGGACTCTCTGTTTGGGCGTATCCTTGCCTGCGGGACTCTATTCGGGCCTCTTCTTGCCCGCACGGCTCCTCTACTCGGGCCTATTTTTGCCTGTGGGACTCTATTGGGGCCTATTCTTGCCTCCGACAATCTCCGTTCGGGCCTATTCTGGCCTGCGGGACTCTTCGTTCGGGCCTAGGCTTCCCTTTGGCAATCTCCGTTCAGGCGTATGCTGGCCTGCGGGACTCTGTTCGGGCCTTTGGTTGCTTTCGGAAATCCCCGTTCTGGCCTATTCTGGCCTGCGGAATTCTGTTCGGGGCTATTCTTGCTCCGGGAATCTCTGTTCGGGACTATTCTGGCCTGTGGGACTCTGTTCGGGCCCATGCCTGCCTGCGGGGCTCTCTGTTCAGGCCTTTTTCGCCTACGGGACTCTCCGTTCGGGCCTATTCTCTGGAGCGGGACTTTAGTCGGGCCTACTCTTGCCTACGGGGCTCCTCTATTCTTGCCTCTGGGATTCTGTTCGGGCCTATTCTTGTCTGCGGGACTCTCCGTTTGAGCCTATTCTTGCCTGTGGGTTCTCCGTTCAGGGCTACTCTTGCCAGCGGGACTCTGTTCGTGCCTCATCTTGCCTGCATGGCTGCTCTACTCGGGCCTACTCTTGCCTGCGGGACTCTGTTCGGGCCTATCCTTGCTCTGGGAATCTCCGTTCGGGCATACCCTGGCCTGCGGGAGTCCGTTCGGGCCTATTGTGGCCTGCGGGACTCTGTTTGGGCCTATGCTTGCCTACGGGAATCTCCGTTCAGGCGTATGCTGGCCTGCGGTATTCTCAATTTGGGCATATTCTCTCGCCTCCGGGACTTTCCTTTGGGCCTATTCTCGCCTGTGCAACTCTCCGTTCGGGCCTATTCTTGCCTGCGGGACTCTCCGTTCCGGCCTATTCTTGCCTGCGGGTCTCTCCGTTCGGGACAATTCTGACCTGCAAAACTCTCCGTTCGGACCTAATCTAGCCTCTGGGAGTCTCCTTTGGGGTCTCCTGTTGCGTGCGGGGCTGCTCCATTCCAGCCTTTTGTGCTTACGGAGCTCCGATAATCGGTCCTGTTCTAGCATGCGGAGCTCCGCTACTCAGGCCTGATTGTGCGTGCGGGGCTCCGCTACTCGGGCCTGTTGGTGCATGCGGGGCTGCACTACTTGGGCCTGTTCTTGCATGCGGGGCTCCGCTACTCGGGTCTGTTCGTGCTTGCAGATTTCTGCTACTCGGGCCTGTTCGTGCGTGCGGGGATCCGCTATTCAGGCCTGATAGTGTGTGCTGGGCTCCTCTATTCAGGCCTGTCCTTCCCTGCGGGACTCTATTCGGGCCTATACTTCCCTGCGGGACTCTGTTCGGGCCTATTCTGGCCTGCGAGACCCTCCGTTCGCCCCTATCGTGGTCTGCGGGACCCTCGTTCGGGCCCATTCTCGCCTTCGAGACCCTCTGTTCGGGCTTTTCTGGCCTGCGGGACTCTCCGTTCGGGCCTATTCTTGTGAGCGGGTCTCTATTCCGGCCTATTTTTGCCTAAGGGCTCCTCTATTCGGGCCTATTCTGGCCTGCGGGACTCTCCGTTCGGGCCTATTCTCACCTGGGGAACTCTCCGTTCGGACCTTTCTGACCTTCGGGACTCGGTTCGGGTCTCTTCTTGCCAGCGGGGCTCTTCGTTTGGGCCTATTCTTGCCTGCAGGACTCTGTTCGGGCCTCTTCTTGCCTGCACAGCCCCTCTCCTCGGGCCTATTTTTGCCTGCAGGACTCTGTCCAGGCCTATTGTTGCCCCCGGAAAACTCCGTTCGGTCCTATTCTGGCTTGTGGGACTCTGTTCGGGCCTATGCTTGCCTGCGGGAATCTCCTTTCAGGGTTATGCTGACCTGTGGGATTCTCAGTTTGGGCGTATTCTCGCCTGCAGGACATCTCTTCGGGCCTATTCTCGCCCGCGGGACCCTCCGTTCGGTCGTTTCTGGCCTGCGGGACTCTCCGTTCGGGCCTAATCTTGCCTGCAGGATTCTGCGTTCGGGCTTACTCTTGCTTGCCGGACAGGGTTCGGGCGTCTTCTTGCCTGCACGGCTCCTCTACTCGGGCCTCATTTTGCCTTCGGGACACCGTTCGGGTCTATTCTTGGTCCGGGAATCTCCGTTCGGGCCTATGCTGGCCTGCTGGACTCTGTTCGGGCCTATGCTTGCCTGCGGGAATGACCGTTCGGGCCTATGTTGGCCTGCGGGACTCTCCGTTCGGGCCTTTCTGGCCTGCGGGACTCTCCGTTCGGGCCTATTCTCTGGAGCGGGACTTTACTCGGGCCTATTCTTGCCTCCGGGCCTCCTCTATTCTTGCCTATTCTTGCCTCCGGGAATCTCCGTTCTGGCCTGTTCGGGCCTGCAGGACTCTGTTCGGGCCTATGCTTGCCTGCAGGAATCTCTGTTCCGCCCTACTCTGGCCTGCGGGACTCTCCGTTCGGGCCTATTCTGGCCTGCGGGACTCTGTTCGGGGCTATTCTTGCTCCGGGAATCGCCGGTCGGGCGTACCCTGGCTTGCGGGACTCTGTTAGGGCCTATGCTTGCCTGCAGGAATCTCTGTTCTGGCCTATTCTGGCCTGCAGGACTCTCCGTTCGGGCCTATTCTGGCCTGCAGGACTCTGTTTGGGCCTATGCTTGCCTACGGGAATCTCCGTTCAGGCGTATGCTGGCCTGCGGGTCTCTCCGTTCGGGCCTATTCTTGCCTGCGGGACTCTCCGTTTGGGCGTATCCTTGCCTGCGGGACTCTGTTCGGGCCTCTTCTTGCCCGCACGGCTCCTCTACTCGGGCCTATTTTTGCCTGTGGGACTCTATTGGGGCCTATTCTTGCCTCCGACAATCTCCGTTCGGGCCTATTCTGGCCTGCGGGACTCTTCGTTCGGGCCTAGGCTTCCCTTTGGCAATCTCCGTTCAGGCGTATGCTGGCCTGCGGGACTCTGTTCGGGCCTTTGGTTGCTTTCGGAAATCCCCGTTCTGGCCTATTCTGGCCTGCGGAATACTGTTCGGGGCTATTCTTGCTCCGGGAATCTCTGTTCGGGACTATTCTGGCCTGTGGGACTCTGTTCGGGCCCATGCGTGCCTGCGGGGCTCTCTGTTCAGGCCTTTTTCGCCTACGGGACTCTCCGTTCGGGCCTATTCTCTGGAGCGGGACTTTAGTCGGGCCTACTCTTGCCTACGGGGCTCCTCTATTCTTGCCTCTGGGATTCTGTTCGGGCCTATTCTTGTCTGCGGGACTCTCCGTTTGAGCCTATTCTTGCCTGTGGGTTCTCCGTTCAGGGCTACTCTTGCCAGCGGGACTCTGTTCGTGCCTCATCTTGCCTGCATGGCTGCTCTACTCGGGCCTACTCTTGCCTGCGGGACTCTGTTCGGGCCTATCCTTGCTCTGGGAATCTCCGTTCGGGCATACCCTGGCCTGCGGGAGTCCGTTCGGGCCTATTGTGGCCTGCGGGACTCTGTTTGGGCCTATGCTTGCCTACGGGAATCTCCGTTCAGGCGTATGCTGGCCTGCGGTATTCTCAATTTGGGCATATTCTCTCGCCTCCGGGACTTTCCTTTGGGCCTATTCTCGCCTGTGCAACTCTCCGTTCGGGCCTATTCTTGCCTGCGGGACTCTCCGTTCCGGCCTATTCTTGCCTGCGGGTCTCTCCGTTCGGGACAATTCTGACCTGCAAAACTCTCCGTTCGGACCTAATCTAGCCTCTGGGAGTCTCCTTTGGGGTCTCCTGTTGCGTGCGGGGCTGCTCCATTCCAGCCTTTTGTGCTTACGGAGCTCCGATAATCGGTCCTGTTCTAGCATGCGGAGCTCCGCTACTCAGGCCTGATTGTGCGTGCGGGGCTCCGCTACTCGGGCCTGTTGGTGCATGCGGGGCTGCACTACTTGGGCCTGTTCTTGCATGCGGGGCTCCGCTACTCGGGTCTGTTCGTGCTTGCAGATTTCTGCTACTCGGGCCTGTTCGTGCGTGCGGGGATCCGCTATTCAGGCCTGATAGTGTGTGCTGGGCTCCTCTATTCAGGCCTGTCCTTCCCTGCGGGACTCTATTCGGGCCTATACTTCCCTGCGGGACTCTGTTCGGGCCTATTCTGGCCTGCGAGACCCTCCGTTCGCCCCTATCGTGGTCTGCGGGACCCTCGTTCGGGCCCATTCTCGCCTTCGAGACCCTCTGTTCGGGCTTTTCTGGCCTGCGGGACTCTCCGTTCGGGCCTATTCTTGTGAGCGGGTCTCTATTCCGGCCTATTTTTGCCTAAGGGCTCCTCTATTCGGGCCTATTCTGGCCTGCGGGACTCTCCGTTCGGGCCTATTCTCACCTGGGGAACTCTCCGTTCGGGCCTTTCTGGCCTTCGGGACTCTGTTCGGGTCTCTTCTTGCCAGCGGGGCTCTTCGTTTGGGCCTATTCTTGCCTGCAGAACTCTGTTCGGGCCTCTTCTTGCCTGCACAGCCCCTCTACTCGGGCCTATTTTTGCCTGCGGGACTCTGTCCAGGCCTATTGTTGCCCCCGGAAAACTCCGTTCAGTCCTATTCTGGCTTGTGGGACTCTGTTCGGGCCTATGCTTGCCTGCGGGAATCTCCTTTCAGGGTTATGCTGACCTGTGGGATTCTCAGTTTGGGCGTATTCTCGCCTGCAGGACATCTCTTCGGGCCTATTCTCGCCCGCGGGACCCTCCGTTCGGTCGTTTCTGGCCTGCGGGACTCTCCGTTCGGGCCTAATCTTGCCTGCAGGATTCTGCGTTCGGGCTTACTCTTGCTTGCCGGACAGGGTTCGGGCGTCTTCTTGCCTGCACGGCTCCTCTACTCGGGCCTCATTTTGCCTTCGGGACACCGTTCGGGTCTATTCTTGGTCCGGGAATCTCCGTTCGGGCCTATGCTGGCCTGCTGGACTCTGTTCGGGCCTATGCTTGCCTGCGGGAATGACCGTTCGGGCCTATGTTGGCCTGCGGAACTCTCCGTTCGGGCCATTCTGGCCTGCGGGACTCTCCGTTCGGGACTATTCTCTGGAGCGGGACTTTACTCGGGCCTATTCTTGCCTCCGGGCCTCCTCTATTCTTGCCTATTCTTGCCTCCGGGAATCTCCGTTCTGGCCTGTTCGGGCCTGTGGGACTCTGTTCGGGCCTATGCTTGCCTGCAGGAATCTCTGTTCCGCCCTACTCTGGCCTGCGGGACTCTCCGTTCAGGCCTATTCTGGCCTGCGGGACTCTGTTCGGGCCTATTCTTGCTCCGGGAATCGCCGGTCGGGCGTACCCTGGCTTGCGGGACTCTGTTCGGGCCTATGCTTGCCTGCAGGAATCTCTGTTCTGGCCTATTCTGGCCTGCAGGACTCTCCGTTCGGGCCTATTCTGGCCTGCAGGACTCTGTTTGGGCCTATGCTTGCCTACGGGAATCTCCGTTCAGGCGTATGCTGGCCTGCGGGTCTCTCTGTTCGGGCCTGTTCTTGCCTGCGGGACTCTCCGTTTGGGCGTATCCTTGCCTGCCGGATTCTGTTCGGGCCTCTTCTTGCCCGCACGGCTCCTCTACTCGGGCCTATTTTTGCCTGTGGGACTCTATTGGGGCCTATTCTTGCCTCCGACAATCTCCGTTCGGGCCTATTCTGGCCTGCGGGACTCTTCGTTCGGGCCTAGGCTTCCCTTTGGCAATCTCCGTTCAGGCGTATGCTGGCCTGCGGGACTCTGTTCGGGCCTTTGGTTGCTTTCGGAAATCCCCGTTCTGGCCTATTCTGGCCTGCGGAATTCTGTTCGGGGCTATTCTTGCTCCGGGAATCTCTGTTCGGGACTATTCTGGCCTGTGGGACTCTGTTCGGGCCCATGCCTGCCTGCGGGGCTCTCTGTTCAGGCCTTTTTCGCCTACGGGACTCTCCGTTCGGGCCTATTCTCTGGAGCGGGACTTTAGTCGGGCCTACTCTTGCCTACGGGGCTCCTCTATTCTTGCCTCTGGGATTCTGTTCGGGCCTATTCTTGTCTGCGGGACTCTCCGTTTGAGCCTATTCTTGCCTGTGGGTTCTCCGTTCAGGGCTACTCTTGCCAGCGGGACTCTGTTCGTGCCTCATCTTGCCTGCATGGCTGCTCTACTCGGGCCTACTCTTGCCTGCGGGACTCTGTTCGGGCCTATCCTTGCTCTGGGAATCTCCGTTCGGGCATACCCTGGCCTGCGGGAGTCCGTTCGGGCCTATTGTGGCCTGCGGGACTCTGTTTGGGCCTATGCTTGCCTACGGGAATCTCCGTTCAGGCGTATGCTGGCCTGCGGTATTCTCAATTTGGGCATATTCTCTCGCCTCCGGGACTTTCCTTTGGGCCTATTCTCGCCTGTGCAACTCTCCGTTCGGGCCTATTCTTGCCTGCGGGACTCTCCGTTCCGGCCTATTCTTGCCTGCGGGTCTCTCCGTTCGGGACAATTCTGACCTGCAAAACTCTCCGTTCGGACCTAATCTAGCCTCTGGGAGTCTCCTTTGGGGTCTCCTGTTGCGTGCGGGGCTGCTCCATTCCAGCCTTTTGTGCTTACGGAGCTCCGATAATCGGTCCTGTTCTAGCATGCGGAGCTCCGCTACTCAGGCCTGATTGTGCGTGCGGGGCTCCGCTACTCGGGCCTGTTGGTGCATGCGGGGCTGCACTACTTGGGCCTGTTCTTGCATGCGGGGCTCCGCTACTCGGGTCTGTTCGTGCTTGCAGATTTCTGCTACTCGGGCCTGTTCGTGCGTGCGGGGATCCGCTATTCAGGCCTGATAGTGTGTGCTGGGCTCCTCTATTCAGGCCTGTCCTTCCCTGCGGGACTCTATTCGGGCCTATACTTCCCTGCGGGACTCTGTTCGGGCCTATTCTGGCCTGCGAGACCCTCCGTTCGCCCCTATCGTGGTCTGCGGGACCCTCGTTCGGGCCCATTCTCGCCTTCGAGACCCTCTGTTCGGGCTTTTCTGGCCTGCGGGACTCTCCGTTCGGGCCTATTCTTGTGAGCGGGTCTCTATTCCGGCCTATTTTTGCCTAAGGGCTCCTCTATTCGGGCCTATTCTGGCCTGCGGGACTCTCCGTTCGGGCCTATTCTCACCTGGGGAACTCTCCGTTCGGACCTTTCTGACCTTCGGGACTCGGTTCGGGTCTCTTCTTGCCAGCGGGGCTCTTCGTTTGGGCCTATTCTTGCCTGCAGGACTCTGTTCGGGCCTCTTCTTGCCTGCACAGCCCCTCTCCTCGGGCCTATTTTTGCCTGCAGGACTCTGTCCAGGCCTATTGTTGCCCCCGGAAAACTCCGTTCGGTCCTATTCTGGCTTGTGGGACTCTGTTCGGGCCTATGCTTGCCTGCGGGAATCTCCTTTCAGGGTTATGCTGACCTGTGGGATTCTCAGTTTGGGCGTATTCTCGCCTGCAGGACATCTCTTCGGGCCTATTCTCGCCCGCGGGACCCTCCGTTCGGTCGTTTCTGGCCTGCGGGACTCTCCGTTCGGGCCTAATCTTGCCTGCAGGATTCTGCGTTCGGGCTTACTCTTGCTTGCCGGACAGGGTTCGGGCGTCTTCTTGCCTGCACGGCTCCTCTACTCGGGCCTCATTTTGCCTTCGGGACACCGTTCGGGTCTATTCTTGGTCCGGGAATCTCCGTTCGGGCCTATGCTGGCCTGCTGGACTCTGTTCGGGCCTATGCTTGCCTGCGGGAATGACCGTTCGGGCCTATGTTGGCCTGCGGGACTCTCCGTTCGGGCCTTTCTGGCCTGCGGGACTCTCCGTTCGGGCCTATTCTCTGGAGCGGGACTTTACTCGGGCCTATTCTTGCCTCCGGGCCTCCTCTATTCTTGCCTATTCTTGCCTCCGGGAATCTCCGTTCTGGCCTGTTCGGGCCTGCAGGACTCTGTTCGGGCCTATGCTTGCCTGCAGGAATCTCTGTTCCGCCCTACTCTGGCCTGCGGGACTCTCCGTTCGGGCCTATTCTGGCCTGCGGGACTCTGTTCGGGGCTATTCTTGCTCCGGGAATCGCCGGTCGGGCGTACCCTGGCTTGCGGGACTCTGTTAGGGCCTATGCTTGCCTGCAGGAATCTCTGTTCTGGCCTATTCTGGCCTGCAGGACTCTCCGTTCGGGCCTATTCTGGCCTGCAGGACTCTGTTTGGGCCTATGCTTGCCTACGGGAATCTCCGTTCAGGCGTATGCTGGCCTGCGGGTCTCTCCGTTCGGGCCTATTCTTGCCTGCGGGACTCTCCGTTTGGGCGTATCCTTGCCTGCGGGACTCTGTTCGGGCCTCTTCTTGCCCGCACGGCTCCTCTACTCGGGCCTATTTTTGCCTGTGGGACTCTATTGGGGCCTATTCTTGCCTCCGACAATCTCCGTTCGGGCCTATTCTGGCCTGCGGGACTCTTCGTTCGGGCCTAGGCTTCCCTTTGGCAATCTCCGTTCAGGCGTATGCTGGCCTGCGGGACTCTGTTCGGGCCTTTGGTTGCTTTCGGAAATCCCCGTTCTGGCCTATTCTGGCCTGCGGAATACTGTTCGGGGCTATTCTTGCTCCGGGAATCTCTGTTCGGGACTATTCTGGCCTGTGGGACTCTGTTCGGGCCCATGCGTGCCTGCGGGGCTCTCTGTTCAGGCCTTTTTCGCCTACGGGACTCTCCGTTCGGGCCTATTCTCTGGAGCGGGACTTTAGTCGGGCCTACTCTTGCCTACGGGGCTCCTCTATTCTTGCCTCTGGGATTCTGTTCGGGCCTATTCTTGTCTGCGGGACTCTCCGTTTGAGCCTATTCTTGCCTGTGGGTTCTCCGTTCAGGGCTACTCTTGCCAGCGGGACTCTGTTCGTGCCTCATCTTGCCTGCATGGCTGCTCTACTCGGGCCTACTCTTGCCTGCGGGACTCTGTTCGGGCCTATCCTTGCTCTGGGAATCTCCGTTCGGGCATACCCTGGCCTGCGGGAGTCCGTTCGGGCCTATTGTGGCCTGCGGGACTCTGTTTGGGCCTATGCTTGCCTACGGGAATCTCCGTTCAGGCGTATGCTGGCCTGCGGTATTCTCAATTTGGGCATATTCTCTCGCCTCCGGGACTTTCCTTTGGGCCTATTCTCGCCTGTGCAACTCTCCGTTCGGGCCTATTCTTGCCTGCGGGACTCTCCGTTCCGGCCTATTCTTGCCTGCGGGTCTCTCCGTTCGGGACAATTCTGACCTGCAAAACTCTCCGTTCGGACCTAATCTAGCGTCTGGGAGTCTCCTTTGGGGTCTCCTGTTGCGTGCGGGGCTGCTCCATTCCAGCCTTTTGTGCTTACGGAGCTCCGATAATCGGTCCTGTTCTAGCATGCGGAGCTCCGCTACTCAGGCCTGATTGTGCGTGCGGGGCTCCGCTACTCGGGCCTGTTGGTGCATGCGGGGCTCCACTACTTGGGCCTGTTCTTGCATGCGGGGCTCCGCTACTCGGGTCTGTTCGTGCTTGCAGGTTTCTGCTACTCGGGCCTGTTCGTGCGTGCGGGGATCCGCTATTCAGGCCTGATAGTGTGTGCTGGGCTCCTCTATTCAGGCCTGTCCTTCCCTGCGGGACTCTATTCGGGCCTATACTTCCCTGCGGGACTCTGTTCGGGCCTATTCTGGCCTGCGAGACCCTCCGTTCGCCCCTATCGTGGTCTGCGGGACCCTCGTTCGGGCCCATTCTCGCCTTCGAGACCCTCTGTTCGGGCTTTTCTGGCCTGCGGGACTCTCCGTTCGGGCCTATTCTTGTGAGCGGGTCTCTATTCCGGCCTATTTTTGCCTAAGGGCTCCTCTATTCGGGCCTATTCTGGCCTGCGGGACTCTCCGTTCGGGCCTATTCTCACCTGGGGAACTCTCCGTTCGGACCTTTCTGACCTTCGGGACTCGGTTCGGGTCTCTTCTTGCCAGCGGGGCTCTTCGTTTGGGCCTATTCTTGCCTGCAGGACTCTGTTCGGGCCTCTTCTTGCCTGCACAGCCCCTCTACTCGGGCCTATTTTTGCCTGCAGGACTCTGTCCAGGCCTATTGTTGCCCCCGGAAAACTCCGTTCGGTCCTATTCTGGCTTGTGGGACTCTGTTCGGGCCTATGCTTGCCTGCGGGAATCTCCTTTCAGGGTTATGCTGACCTGTGGGATTCTCAGTTTGGGCGTATTCTCGCCTGCAGGACATCTCTTCGGGCCTATTCTCGCCCGCGGGACCCTCCGTTCGGTCGTTTCTGGCCTGCGGGACTCTCCGTTCGGGCCTAATCTTGCCTGCAGGATTCTGCGTTCGGGCTTACTCTTGCTTGCCGGACAGGGTTCGGGCGTCTTCTTGCCTGCACGGCTCCTCTACTCGGGCCTCATTTTGCCTTCGGGACACCGTTCGGGTCTATTCTTGGTCCGGGAATCTCCGTTCGGGCCTATGCTGGCCTGCTGGACTCTGTTCGGGCCTATGCTTGCCTGCGGGAATGACCGTTCGGGCCTATGTTGGCCTGCGGGACTCTCCGTTCGGGCCTTTCTGGCCTGCGGGACTCTCCGTTCGGGCCTATTCTCTGGAGCGGGACTTTACTCGGGCCTATTCTTGCCTCCGGGCCTCCTCTATTCTTGCCTATTCTTGCCTCCGGGAATCTCCGTTCTGGCCTGTTCGGGCCTGCAGGACTCTGTTCGGGCCTATGCTTGCCTGCAGGAATCTCTGTTCCGCCCTACTCTGGCCTGCGGGACTCTCCGTTCGGGCCTATTCTGGCCTGCGGGACTCTGTTCGGGGCTATTCTTGCTCCGGGAATCGCCGGTCGGGCGTACCCTGGCTTGCGGGACTCTGTTAGGGCCTATGCTTGCCTGCAGGAATCTCTGTTCTGGCCTATTCTGGCCTGCAGGACTCTCCGTTCGGGCCTATTCTGGCCTGCAGGACTCTGTTTGGGCCTATGCTTGCCTACGGGAATCTCCGTTCAGGCGTATGCTGGCCTGCGGGTCTCTCCGTTCGGGCCTATTCTTGCCTGCGGGACTCTCCGTTTGGGCGTATCCTTGCCTGCGGGACTCTGTTCGGGCCTCTTCTTGCCCGCACGGCTCCTCTACTCGGGCCTATTTTTGCCTGTGGGACTCTATTGGGGCCTATTCTTGCCTCCGACAATCTCCGTTCGGGCCTATTCTGGCCTGCGGGACTCTTCGTTCGGGCCTAGGCTTCCCTTTGGCAATCTCCGTTCAGGCGTATGCTGGCCTGCGGGACTCTGTTCGGGCCTTTGGTTGCTTTCGGAAATCCCCGTTCTGGCCTATTCTGGCCTGCGGAATACTGTTCGGGGCTATTCTTGCTCCGGGAATCTCTGTTCGGGACTATTCTGGCCTGTGGGACTCTGTTCGGGCCCATGCGTGCCTGCGGGGCTCTCTGTTCAGGCCTTTTTCGCCTACGGGACTCTCCGTTCGGGCCTATTCTCTGGAGCGGGACTTTAGTCGGGCCTACTCTTGCCTACGGGGCTCCTCTATTCTTGCCTCTGGGATTCTGTTCGGGCCTATTCTTGTCTGCGGGACTCTCCGTTTGAGCCTATTCTTGCCTGTGGGTTCTCCGTTCAGGGCTACTCTTGCCAGCGGGACTCTGTTCGTGCCTCATCTTGCCTGCATGGCTGCTCTACTCGGGCCTACTCTTGCCTGCGGGACTCTGTTCGGGCCTATCCTTGCTCTGGGAATCTCCGTTCGGGCATACCCTGGCCTGCGGGAGTCCGTTCGGGCCTATTGTGGCCTGCGGGACTCTGTTTGGGCCTATGCTTGCCTACGGGAATCTCCGTTCAGGCGTATGCTGGCCTGCGGTATTCTCAATTTGGGCATATTCTCTCGCCTCCGGGACTTTCCTTTGGGCCTATTCTCGCCTGTGCAACTCTCCGTTCGGGCCTATTCTTGCCTGCGGGACTCTCCGTTCCGGCCTATTCTTGCCTGCGGGTCTCTCCGTTCGGGACAATTCTGACCTGCAAAACTCTCCGTTCGGACCTAATCTAGCGTCTGGGAGTCTCCTTTGGGGTCTCCTGTTGCGTGCGGGGCTGCTCCATTCCAGCCTTTTGTGCTTACGGAACTCCGATAATCGGTCCTGTTCTAGCATGCGGAGCTCCGCTACTCAGGCCTGATTGTGCGTGCGGGGCTCCGCTACTCGGGCCTGTTCGTGCGTGCGGGGATCCGCTATTCAGGCCTGATAGTGTGTGCTGGGCTCCTCTATTCAGGCCTGTCTTTCCCTGCGGGACTTTATTCGGGCCTATACTTCCCTGCGGGACTCTGTTCGGGCCTATTCTGGCCTGCGAGACCCTCCGTTCGCCCCTATCGTGGTCTGCGGGACCCTCGTTCGGGCCCATTCTCGCCTTCGAGACCCTCTGTTCGGGCTTTTCTGGCCTGCGGGACTCTCCGTTCGGGCCTATTCTTGTGAGCGGGTCTCTATTCCGGCCTATTTTTGCCTAAGGGCTCCTCTATTCGGGCCTATTCTGGCCTGCGGGACTCTCCGTTCGGGCCTATTCTCACCTGGGGAACTCTCCGTTCGGACCTTTCTGACCTTCGGGACTCGGTTCGGGTCTCTTCTTGCCAGCGGGGCTCTTCGTTTGGGCCTATTCTTGCCTGCAGGACTCTGTTCGGGCCTCTTCTTGCCTGCACAGCCCCTCTACTCGGGCCTATTTTTGCCTGCAGGACTCTGTCCAGGCCTATTGTTGCCCCCGGAAAACTCCGTTCGGTCCTATTCTGGCTTGTGGGACTCTGTTCGGGCCTATGCTTGCCTGCGGGAATCTCCTTTCAGGGTTATGCTGACCTGTGGGATTCTCAGTTTGGGCGTATTCTCGCCTGCAGGACATCTCTTCGGGCCTATTCTCGCCCGCGGGACCCTCCGTTCGGTCGTTTCTGGCCTGCGGGACTCTCCGTTCGGGCCTAATCTTGCCTGCAGGATTCTGCGTTCGGGCTTACTCTTGCTTGCCGGACAGGGTTCGGGCGTCTTCTTGCCTGCACGGCTCCTCTACTCGGGCCTCATTTTGCCTTCGGGACACCGTTCGGGTCTATTCTTGGTCCGGGAATCTCCGTTCGGGCCTATGCTGGCCTGCTGGACTCTGTTCGGGCCTATGCTTGCCTGCGGGAATGACCGTTCGGGCCTATGTTGGCCTGCGGGACTCTCCGTTCGGGCCTTTCTGGCCTGCGGGACTCTCCGTTCGGGCCTATTCTCTGGAGCGGGACTTTACTCGGGCCTATTCTTGCCTCCGGGCCTCCTCTATTCTTGCCTATTCTTGCCTCCGGGAATCTCCGTTCTGGCCTGTTCGGGCCTGCGGGACTCTGTTCGGGCCTATGCTTGCCTGCAGGAATCTCTGTTCCGCCCTACTCTGGCCTGCGGGACTCTCCGTTCGGGCCTATTCTGGCCTGCGGGACTCTGTTCGGGGCTATTCTTGCTCCGGGAATCGCCGGTCGGGCGTACCCTGGCTTGCGGGACTCTGTTAGGGCCTATGCTTGCCTGCAGGAATCTCTGTTCTGGCCTATTCTGGCCTGCAGGACTCTCCGTTCGGGCCTATTCTGGCCTGCAGGACTCTGTTTGGGCCTATGCTTGCCTACGGGAATCTCCGTTCAGGCGTATGCTGGCCTGCGGGTCTCTCCGTTCGGGCCTATTCTTGCCTGCGGGACTCTCCGTTTGGGCGTATCCTTGCCTGCGGGACTCTGTTCGGGCCTCTTCTTGCCCGCACGGCTCCTCTACTCGGGCCTATTTTTGCCTGTGGGACTCTATTGGGGCCTATTCTTGCCTCCGACAATCTCCGTTCGGGCCTATTCTGGCCTGCGGGACTCTTCGTTCGGGCCTAGGCTTCCCTTTGGCAATCTCCGTTCAGGCGTATGCTGGCCTGCGGGACTCTGTTCGGGCCTTTGGTTGCTTTCGGAAATCCCCGTTCTGGCCTATTCTGGCCTGCGGAATACTGTTCGGGGCTATTCTTGCTCCGGGAATCTCTGTTCGGGACTATTCTGGCCTGTGGGACTCTGTTCGGGCCCATGCGTGCCTGCGGGGCTCTCTGTTCAGGCCTTTTTCGCCTACGGGACTCTCCGTTCGGGCCTATTCTCTGGAGCGGGACTTTAGTCGGGCCTACTCTTGCCTACGGGGCTCCTCTATTCTTGCCTCTGGGATTCTGTTCGGGCCTATTCTTGTCTGCGGGACTCTCCGTTTGAGCCTATTCTTGCCTGTGGGTTCTCCGTTCAGGGCTACTCTTGCCAGCGGGACTCTGTTCGTGCCTCATCTTGCCTGCATGGCTGCTCTACTCGGGCCTACTCTTGCCTGCGGGACTCTGTTCGGGCCTATCCTTGCTCTGGGAATCTCTGTTCGGGCATACCCTGGCCTGCGGGAGTCCGTTCGGGCCTATTGTGGCCTGCGGGACTCTGTTTGGGCCTATGCTTGCCTACGGGAATCTCCGTTCAGGCGTATGCTGGCCTGCGGTATTCTCAATTTGGGCATATTCTCTCGCCTCCGGGACTTTCCTTTGGGCCTATTCTCGCCTGTGCAACTCTCCGTTCGGGCCTATTCTTGCCTGCGGGACTCTCCGTTCCGGCCTATTCTTGCCTGCGGGTCTCTCCGTTCGGGACAATTCTGACCTGCAAAACTCTCCGTTCGGACCTAATCTAGCGTCTGGGAGTCTCCTTTGGGGTCTCCTGTTGCGTGCGGGGCTGCTCCATTCCAGCCTTTTGTGCTTACGGAGCTCCGATAATCGGTCCTGTTCTAGCATGCGGAGCTCCGCTACTCAGGCCTGATTGTGCGTGCGGGGCTCCGCTACTCGGGCCTGTTGGTGCATGCGGGGCTCCACTACTTGGGCCTGTTCTTGCATGCGGGGCTCCGCTACTCGGGTCTGTTCGTGCTTGCAGGTTTCTGCTACTCGGGCCTGTTCGTGCGTGCGGGGATCCGCTATTCAGGCCTGATAGTGTGTGCTGGGCTCCTCTATTCAGGCCTGTCTTTCCCTGCGGGACTTTATTCGGGCCTATACTTCCCTGCAGGACTCTGTTCGGGCCTATTCTGGCCTGCGAGACCCTCCGTTCGCCCCTATCGTGGTCTGCGGGACCCTCGTTCGGGCCCATTCTCGCCTTCGAGACCCTCTGTTCGGGCTTTTCTGGCCTGCGGGACTCTCCGTTCGGGCCTATTCTTGTGAGCGGGTCTCTATTCCGGCCTATTTTTGCCTAAGGGCTCCTCTATTCGGGCCTATTCTGGCCTGCGGGACTCTCCGTTCGGGCCTATTCTCACCTGGGGAACTCTCCGCTCGGACCTTTCTGACCTTCGGGACTCGGTTCGGGTCTCTTCTTGCCAGCGGGGCTCTTCGTTTGGGCCTATTCTTGCCTGCAGGACTCTGTTCGGGCCTCTTCTTGCCTGCACAGCCCCTCTACTCGGGCCTATTTTTGCCTGCAGGACTCTGTCCAGGCCTATTGTTGCCCCCGGAAAACTCCGTTCGGTCCTATTCTGGCTTGTGGGACTCTGTTCGGGCCTATGCTTGCCTGCGGGAATCTCCTTTCAGGGTTATGCTGACCTGTGGGATTCTCAGTTTGGGCGTATTCTCGCCTGCAGGACATCTCTTCGGGCCTATTCTCGCCCGCGGGACCCTCCGTTCGGTCGTTTCTGGCCTGCGGGACTCTCCGTTCGGGCCTAATCTTGCCTGCAGGATTCTGCGTTCGGGCTTACTCTTGCTTGCCGGACAGGGTTCGGGCGTCTTCTTGCCTGCACGGCTCCTCTACTCGGGCCTCATTTTGCCTTCGGGACACCGTTCGGGTCTATTCTTGGTCCGGGAATCTCCGTTCGGGCCTATGCTGGCCTGCTGGACTCTGTTCGGGCCTATGCTTGCCTGCGGGAATGACCGTTCGGGCCTATGTTGGCCTGCGGGACTCTCCGTTCGGGCCTTTCTGGCCTGCGGGACTCTCCGTTCGGGCCTATTCTCTGGAGCGGGACTTTACTCGGGCCTATTCTTGCCTCCGGGCCTCCTCTATTCTTGCCTATTCTTGCCTCCGGGAATCTCCGTTCTGGCCTGTTCGGGCCTGCAGGACTCTGTTCGGGCCTATGCTTGCCTGCAGGAATCTCTGTTCCGCCCTACTCTGGCCTGCGGGACTCTCCGTTCGGGCCTATTCTGGCCTGCGGGACTCTGTTCGGGGCTATTCTTGCTCCGGGAATCGCCGGTCGGGCGTACCCTGGCTTGCGGGACTCTGTTAGGGCCTATGCTTGCCTGCAGGAATCTCTGTTCTGGCCTATTCTGGCCTGCAGGACTCTCCGTTCGGGCCTATTCTGGCCTGCAGGACTCTGTTTGGGCCTATGCTTGCCTACGGGAATCTCCGTTCAGGCGTATGCTGGCCTGCGGGTCTCTCCGTTCGGGCCTATTCTTGCCTGCGGGACTCTCCGTTTGGGCGTATCCTTGCCTGCGGGACTCTGTTCGGGCCTCTTCTTGCCCGCACGGCTCCTCTACTCGGGCCTATTTTTGCCTGTGGGACTCTATTGGGGCCTATTCTTGCCTCCGACAATCTCCGTTCGGGCCTATTCTGGCCTGCGGGACTCTTCGTTCGGGCCTAGGCTTCCCTTTGGCAATCTCCGTTCAGGCGTATGCTGGCCTGCGGGACTCTGTTCGGGCCTTTGGTTGCTTTCGGAAATCCCCGTTCTGGCCTATTCTGGCCTGCGGAATACTGTTCGGGGCTATTCTTGCTCCGGGAATCTCTGTTCGGGACTATTCTGGCCTGTGGGACTCTGTTCGGGCCCATGCCTGCCTGCGGGGCTCTCTGTTCAGGCCTTTTTCGCCTACGGGACTCTCCGTTCGGGCCTATTCTCTGGAGCGGGACTTTAGTCGGGCCTACTCTTGCCTACGGGGCTCCTCTATTCTTGCCTCTGGGATTCTGTTCGGGCCTATTCTTGTCTGCGGGACTCTCCGTTTGAGCCTATTCTTGCCTGTGGGTTCTCCGTTCAGGGCTACTCTTGCCAGCGGGACTCTGTTCGTGCCTCATCTTGCCTGCATGGCTGCTCTACTCGGGCCTACTCTTGCCTGCGGGACTCTGTTCGGGCCTATCCTTGCTCTGGGAATCTCCGTTCGGGCATACCCTGGCCTGCGGGAGTCCGTTCGGGCCTATTGTGGCCTGCGGGACTCTGTTTGGGCCTATGCTTGCCTACGGGAATCTCCGTTCAGGCGTATGCTGGCCTGCGGTATTCTCAATTTGGGCATATTCTCTCGCCTCCGGGACTTTCCTTTGGGCCTATTCTCGCCTGTGCAACTCTCCGTTCGGGCCTATTCTTGCCTGCGGGACTCTCCGTTCCGGCCTATTCTTGCCTGCGGGTCTCTCCGTTCGGGACAATTCTGACCTGCAAAACTCTCCGTTCGGACCTAATCTAGCGTCTGGGAGTCTCCTTTGGGGTCTCCTGTTGCGTGCGGGGCTGCTCCATTCCAGCCTTTTGTGCTTACGGAACTCCGATAATCGGTCCTGTTCTAGCATGCGGAGCTCCGCTACTCAGGCCTGATTGTGCGTGCGGGGCTCCGCTACTCGGGCCTGTTGGTGCATGCGGGGCTCCACTACTTGGGCCTGTTCTTGCATGCGGGGCTCCGCTACTCGGGTCTGTTCGTGCTTGCAGGTTTCTGCTACTCGGGCCTGTTCGTGCGTGCGGGGATCCGCTATTCAGGCCTGATAGTGTGTGCTGGGCTCCTCTATTCAGGCCTGTCTTTCCCTGCGGGACTTTATTCGGGCCTATACTTCCCTGCGGGACTCTGTTCGGGCCTATTCTGGCCTGCGAGACCCTCCGTTCGCCCCTATCGTGGTCTGCGGGACCCTCGTTCGGGCCCATTCTCGCCTTCGAGACCCTCTGTTCGGGCTTTTCTGGCCTGCGGGACTCTCCGTTCGGGCCTATTCTTGTGAGCGGGTCTCTATTCCGGCCTATTTTTGCCTAAGGGCTCCTCTATTCGGGCCTATTCTGGCCTGCGGGACTCTCCGTTCGGGCCTATTCTCACCTGGGGAACTCTCCGTTCGGACCTTTCTGACCTTCGGGACTCGGTTCGGGTCTCTTCTTGCCAGCGGGGCTCTTCGTTTGGGCCTATTCTTGCCTGCAGGACTCTGTTCGGGCCTCTTCTTGCCTGCACAGCCCCTCTACTCGGGCCTATTTTTGCCTGCAGGACTCTGTCCAGGGCTATTGTTGCCCCCGGAAAACTCCGTTCGGTCCTATTCTGGCTTGTGGGACTCTGTTCGGGCCTATGCTTGCCTGCGGGAATCTCCTTTCAGGGTTATGCTGACCTGTGGGATTCTCAGTTTGGGCGTATTCTCGCCTGCAGGACATCTCTTCGGGCCTATTATCGCCCGCGGGACCCTCCGTTCGGTCGTTTCTGGCCTGCGGGACTCTCCGTTCGGGCCTAATCTTGCCTGCAGGATTCTGCGTTCGGGCTTACTCTTGCTTGCCGGACAGGGTTCGGGCGTCTTCTTGCCTGCACGGCTCCTCTACTCGGGCCTCATTTTGCCTTCGGGACACCGTTCGGGTCTATTCTTGGTCCGGGAATCTCCGTTCGGGCCTATGCTGGCCTGCTGGACTCTGTTCGGGCCTATGCTTGCCTGCGGGAATGACCGTTCGGGCCTATGTTGGCCTGCGGGACTCTCCGTTCGGGCCTTTCTGGCCTGCGGGACTCTCCGTTCGGGCCTATTCTCTGGAGCGGGACTTTACTCGGGCCTATTCTTGCCTCCGGGCCTCCTCTATTCTTGCCTATTCTTGCCTCCGGGAATCTCCGTTCTGGCCTGTTCGGGCCTGCGGGACTCTGTTCGGGCCTATGCTTGCCTGCAGGAATCTCTGTTCCGCCCTACTCTGGCCTGCGGGACTCTCCGTTCGGGCCTATTCTGGCCTGCGGGACTCTGTTCGGGGCTATTCTTGCTCCGGGAATCGCCGGTCGGGCGTACCCTGGCTTGCGGGACTCTGTTAGGGCCTATGCTTGCCTGCAGGAATCTCTGTTCTGGCCTATTCTGGCCTGCAGGACTCTCCGTTCGGGCCTATTCTGGCCTGCAGGACTCTGTTTGGGCCTATGCTTGCCTACGGGAATCTCCGTTCAGGCGTATGCTGGCCTGCGGGTCTCTCCGTTCGGGCCTATTCTTGCCTGCGGGACTCTCCGTTTGGGCGTATCCTTGCCTGCGGGACTCTGTTCGGGCCTCTTCTTGCCCGCACGGCTCCTCTACTCGGGCCTATTTTTGCCTGTGGGACTCTATTGGGGCCTATTCTTGCCTCCGACAATCTCCGTTCGGGCCTATTCTGGCCTGCGGGACTCTTCGTTCGGGCCTAGGCTTCCCTTTGGCAATCTCCGTTCAGGCGTATGCTGGCCTGCGGGACTCTGTTCGGGCCTTTGGTTGCTTTCGGAAATCCCCGTTCTGGCCTATTCTGGCCTGCGGAATACTGTTCGGGGCTATTCTTGCTCCGGGAATCTCTGTTCGGGACTATTCTGGCCTGTGGGACTCTGTTCGGGCCCATGCGTGCCTGCGGGGCTCTCTGTTCAGGCCTTTTTCGCCTACGGGACTCTCCGTTCGGGCCTATTCTCTGGAGCGGGACTTTAGTCGGGCCTACTCTTGCCTACGGGGCTCCTCTATTCTTGCCTCTGGGATTCTGTTCGGGCCTATTCTTGTCTGCGGGACTCTCCGTTTGAGCCTATTCTTGCCTGTGGGTTCTCCGTTCAGGGCTACTCTTGCCAGCGGGACTCTGTTCGTGCCTCATCTTGCCTGCATGGCTGCTCTACTCGGGCCTACTCTTGCCTGCGGGACTCTGTTCGGGCCTATCCTTGCTCTGGGAATCTCCGTTCGGGCATACCCTGGCCTGCGGGAGTCCGTTCGGGCCTATTGTGGCCTGCGGGACTCTGTTTGGGCCTATGCTTGCCTACGGGAATCTCCGTTCAGGCGTATGCTGGCCTGCGGTATTCTCAATTTGGGCATATTCTCTCGCCTCCGGGACTTTCCTTTGGGCCTATTCTCGCCTGTGCAACTCTCCGTTCGGGCCTATTCTTGCCTGCGGGACTCTCCGTTCCGGCCTATTCTTGCCTGCGGGTCTCTCCGTTCGGGACAATTCTGACCTGCAAAACTCTCCGTTCGGACCTAATCTAGCGTCTGGGAGTCTCCTTTGGGGTCTCCTGTTGCGTGCGGGGCTGCTCCATTCCAGCCTTTTGTGCTTACGGAGCTCCGATAATCGGTCCTGATCTAGCATGCGGAGCTCCGCTACTCAGGCCTGATTGTGCGTGCGGGGCTCCGCTACTCGGGCCTGTTGGTGCATGCGGGGCTCCACTACTTGGGCCTGTTCTTGCATGCGGGGCTCCGCTACTCGGGTCTGTTCGTGCTTGCAGGTTTCTGCTACTCGGGCCTGTTCGTGCGTGCGGGGATCCGCTATTCAGGCCTGATAGTGTGTGCTGGGCTCCTCTATTCAGGCCTGTCTTTCCCTGCGGGACTTTATTCGGGCCTATACTTCCCTGCAGGACTCTGTTCGGGCCTATTCTGGCCTGCGAGACCCTCCGTTCGCCCCTATCGTGGTCTGCGGGACCCTCGTTCGGGCCCATTCTCGCCTTCGAGACCCTCTGTTCGGGCTTTTCTGGCCTGCGGGACTCTCCGTTCGGGCCTATTCTTGTGAGCGGGTCTCTATTCCGGCCTATTTTTGCCTAAGGGCTCCTCTATTCGGGCCTATTCTGGCCTGCGGGACTCTCCGTTCGGGCCTATTCTCACCTGGGGAACTCTCCGCTCGGAACTTTCTGACCTTCGGGACTCGGTTCGGGTCTCTTCTTGCCAGCGGGGCTCTTCGTTTGGGCCTATTCTTGCCTGCAGGACTCTGTTCGGGCCTCTTCTTGCCTGCACAGCCCCTCTACTCGGGCCTATTTTTGCCTGCGGGACTCTGTCCAGGCCTATTGTTGCCCCCGGAAAACTCCGTTCGGTCCTATTCTGGCTTGTGGGACTCTGTTCGGGCCTATGCTTGCCTGGGGGAATCTCCTTTCAGGGTTATGCTGACCTGTGGGATTCTCAGTTTGGGCGTATTCTCGCCTGCAGGACATCTCTTCGGGCCTATTCTCGCCCGCGGGACCCTCCGTTCGGTCGTTTCTGGCCTGCGGGACTCTCCGTTCGGGCCTAATCTTGCCTGCAGGATTCTGCGTTCGGGCTTACTCTTGCTTGCCGGACAGGGTTCGGGCGTCTTCTTGCCTGCACGGCTCCTCTACTCGGGCCTCATTTTGCCTTCGGGACACCGTTCGGGTCTATTCTTGGTCCGGGAATCTCCGTTCGGGCCTATGCTGGCCTGCTGGACTCTGTTCGGGCCTATGCTTGCCTGCGGGAATGACCGTTCGGGCCTATGTTGGCCTGCGGGACTCTCCGTTCGGGCCATTCTGGCCTGCGGGACTCTCCGTTCGGGACTATTCTCTGGAGCGGGACTTTTCTCGGGCCTATTCTTGCCTCCGGGCCTCCTCTATTCTTGCCTATTCTTGCCTCCGGGAATCTCCGTTCTGGCCTGTTCGGGCCTGCGGGACTCTGTTCGGGCCTATGCTTGCCTGCAGGAATCTCTGTTCCGCCCTACTCTGGCCTGCGGGACTCTCCGTTCGGGCCTATTCTGGCCTGCGGGACTCTGTTCGGGCCTATTCTTGCTCCGGGAATCGCCGGTCGGGCGTACCCTGGCTTGCGGGACTCTGTTCGGGCCTATGCTTGCCTGCAGGAATCTCTGTTCTGGCCTATTCTGGCCTGCAGGACTCTCCGTTCGGGCCTATTCTGGCCTGCAGGACTCTGTTTGGGCCTATGCTTGCCTACGGGAATCTCCGTTCAGGCGTATGCTGGCCTGCGGGTCTCTCTGTTCGGGCCTATTCTTGCCTGCGGGTCTCTCCGTTCGTGCCTATTCTTGCCTGCGGGACTCTCCGTTTGGGCGTATCGTTGCCTGCGGGACTCTGTTCGGGCCTCTTCTTGCCCGCACGGCTCCTCTACTCGGGCCTATTTTTGCCTGTGGGACTCTATTGGGGCCTATTCTTGCGTCCGACAATCTCCGTTCGGGCCTATTCTGGCCTGCGGGACTCTTCGTTCGGGCCTAGGCTTCCCTTTGGCAATCTCCGTTCAGGCGTATGCTGGCCTGCGGGACTCTGTTCGGGCCTTTGGTTGCTTTCGGAAATCCCCGTTCTGGCCTACGGAGTTCTGTTCTGGGCTATTCTTGCTCCGGGAATCTCTGTTCGGGACTATTCTGGCCTGTGGGACTCTGTTCGGGCCCATGCCTGCCTGCGGGGCTCTCTGTTCAGGCCTTTTTCGCCTACGGGACTCTCCGTTCGGGCCTATTCTCTGGAGCGGGACTTTAGTCGGGCCTACTCTTGCCTACGGGGCTCCTCTATTCTTGCCTCTGGGATTCTGTTCGGGCCTATTCTTGTCTGCGGGACTCTCCGTTTGAGCCTATTCTTGCCTGTGGGTTCTCCGTTCAGGGCTACTCTTGCCAGCGGGACTCTGTTCGTGCCTCATCTTGCCTGCATGGCTGCTCTACTCGGGCCTACTCTTGCCTGCGGGACTCTGTTCGGGCCTATCCTGCTCTGGGAATCTCCGTTCGGGCATACCCTGGCCTGCGGGACTCCGTTCGGGCCTATTCTGGCCTGCGGGACTCTGTTTGGGCCTATGGTTGCCTACGGGAATCTCCGTTCAGGCGTATGCTGGCCTGCGGTATTCTCAATTTGGGCATATTCTCTCGCCTCCGGGACTTTCCTTTGGGCCTATTCTCGCCTGCGCATCTCTCCGTTCGGGCCTATTCTTGCCTGCGGGACTCTCCGTTCCGGCCTATTCTTGCCTGCGGGTCTCTCCGTTCGGGACAATTCTGACCTGCAAAACTCTCCGTTCGGACCTAATCTAGCCTCTGGGAGTCTCCTTTGGGGTCTCCTGTTGCGTGCGGGGCTGCTCCATTCCAGCCTTTTGTGCTTACGGAGCTCCGATATTCGGTCCTGTTCTAGCATGCGGAGCTCCGCTACTCAGGCCTGATTGTGCGTGCGGGGCTCCGCTACTCGGGCCTGTTGGTGCATGCGGGGCTCCACTACTTGGGCCTGTTCTTGCATGCGGGGCTCCGCTACTCGGGTCTGTTCGTGCTTGCAGGGCTCTGCTACTCGGGCCTGTTCGTGCGTGCGGGGATCCGCTATTCAGGCCTGATAGTGTGTGCGGGGCTCCTCTATTCAGGCCTGTCCTTCCCTGCGGGACTCTATTCGGGCCTATACTTCCCTGCGGGACTCTCTTCGGGCCTATTCTGGCCTGCGAGACCCTCGCTTCGCCCCTATCGTGGTCTGCGGGACCCTCGTTCGGGCCCATTCTCGCCTTCGAGACCCTCCGTTCGGGCCTATTCTTGTGAGCGGGTCTCTATTCGGGCCTATTTTTGCCTAAGGGCTCCTCTATTCGGGCCTATTCTGGCCTGCGGGACTCTCCGTTCGGGCCTATTCTCACCTGGGGAACTCTCCGTTCGGGCCTTTCTGGCCTTCGGGACTCTGTTCGGGTCTCTTCTTGCCAGCGGGGCTCTTCGTTTGGGCCTCTTCTTGCCTGCAGGACTCTGTTCGGGCCTCTTCTTGCCTGCACAGCCCCTCTACTCGGGCCTATTTTTGCCTGCGGGACTCTGTCCAGGCCTATTGTTGCCCCCGGAAAACTCCGTTCGGTCCTATTCTGGCTTGTGGGACTCTGTTCGGGCCTATGCTTGCCTACGGGAATCTCCGTTCAGGCGTATGCTGGCCTGCGGGTCTCTCCGTTCGGGCCTATTCTTGCCTCTGGGACTCTCTGTTTGGGCGTATCCTTGCCTGCGGGACTCTATTCGGGCCTCTTCTTGCCCGCACGGCTCCTCTACTCGGGCCTATTTTTGCCTGTGGGACTCTATTGGGGCCTATTCTTGCCTCCGACAATCTCCGTTCGGGCCTATTCTGGCCTGCGGGACTCTTCGTTCGGGCCTAGGCTTCCCTTTGGCAATCTCCGTTCAGGCGTATGCTGGCCTGCGGGACTCTGTTCGGGCCTTTGGTTGCTTTCGGAAATCCCCGTTCTGGCCTATTCTGGCCTGCGGAATACTGTTCGGGGCTATTCTTGCTCCGGGAATCTCTGTTCGGGACTATTCTGGCCTGTGGGACTCTCCGTTCCGGCCTATTCTCGCCTGCGCATCTCTCCGTTCGGGCCTATTCTTGCCTGCGGGACTCTCCGTTCCGGCCTATTCTTGCCTGCGGGTCTCTCCGTTCGGGACAATTCTGACCTGCAAAACTCTCCGTTCGGACCTAATCTAGCCTCTGGGAGTCTCCTTTGGGGTCTCCTGTTGCGTGCGGGGCTGCTCCATTCCAGCCTTTTGTGCTTACGGAGCTCCGATATTCGGTCCTGTTCTAGCATGCGGAGCTCCGCTACTCAGGCCTGATTGTGCGTGCGGGGCTCCGCTACTCGGGCCTGTTGGTGCATGCGGGGCTCCACTACTTGGGCCTGTTCTTGCATGCGGGGCTCCGCTACTCGGGTCTGTTCGTGCTTGCAGGGCTCTGCTACTCGGGCCTGTTCGTGCGTGCGGGGATCCGCTATTCAGGCCTGATAGTGTGTGCGGGGCTCCTCTATTCAGGCCTGTCCTTCCCTGCGGGACTCTATTCGGGACTATACTTCCCTGCGGGACTCTGTTCGGGCCAATTCTGGCCTGCGAGACCCTCCGTTCGCCCCTATTGTGGTCTGCGGAACCCTCGTTCGGGCCCATTCTCACCTTCGAGACCCTCTGTTCGGGCTTTTCTGGCCTGCGGGACTCTCCGTTCGGGCCTATTCTTGTGAGCGGGTCTCTATTCGGGCCTATTTTTGCCTAAGGGCTCCTCTATTCGGGCCTATTGTGGCCTGCGGGACTCTCCGTTCGGGCCTATTCTCACCTGGGGAACTCTCCGTTCGGGCCTTTCTGGCCTTCGGGACTCTGTTCGGGTCTCTTCTTGCCAGCGGGGCTCTTCGTTTGGGCCTATTCTTGCCTGCAGGACTCTGTTCGGGCCTCTTCTTGCCTGCACAGCCCCTCTACTCGGGCCTCTTTTTGCCTGCGGGACTCTGTCCAGGCCTATTGTTGCCCCCGGAAAACTCCGTTCGGTCCTATTCTGGCTTGTGGGACTCTGTTCGGGCCTATGCTTGCCTGCGGGAATCTCCTTTCAGGGTTATGCTGACCTGTGGGATTCTCAGTTTGGGCGTATTCTCGCCTGCAGGACATCTCTTCGGGCCTATTCTCGCCCGCGGGACCCTCCGTTCGGTCGTTTCTGGCCTGCGGGACTCTCCATTCGGGCCTAATCTTGGGAGCGGGAGCGGGACTCTACTCGGGCCTATTCTTGCCTAGGGGCCTCTTCTATTCGTGCTTCTTCTTGCCAGTGGGACTCTGTTCAGGCCCGTTCTTGCCTGCAGGATTCTGCGTTCGGGCTTATTCTTGCTTGCCGGACAGTGTTCGGGCGTCTTCTTGCCTGCACGGCTCCTCTACTCGGGCCTCATTTTGCCTTCGGGACACCGTTCGGGTCTATTCTTGGTCCGGGAATCTCCGTTCGGGCCTATGCTCGCCTGCTGGAATCTGTTCGGGCCTATGCTTGCCTGCGGGAATGACCGTTCGGGCCTATGTTTCCCTGCGGGACTGACCGTTCGGGCCTTTCTGACCTTCGGGACTCTGTTCGTGTCTCTTCTTGCCAGCGGGGCTCTTCGTTTGGGCCTATTCTTGCCTGCAGAACTCTGTTCGGGCCTCTTCTTGCCTGCACAGCCCCTCTACTCGGGCCTATTTTTGCCTGCGGGTCTCTGTCCAGGCCTATTGTTGCCCCCGGAAAACTCCGTTCGGTCCTATTCTGGCTTGTGGGACTCTGTTCGGGCCTATGCTTGCCTGCGGGAATCTCCTTTCAGGGTTATGCTGACCTGTGGGATTCTCAGTTTGGGCGTATTCTCGCCTGCAGGACATCTCTTCGGGCCTATTCTCGCCCGCGGGACCCTCCGTTCGGTCGTTTCTGGCCTGCGGGACTCTCCGTTCGGGCCTAATCTTGCCTGCAGGATTCTGCGTTCGGGCTTACTCTTGCTTGCCGGATAGGGTTCGGGCGTCTTGTTGCCTGCACGGCTCCTCTACTCGGGCCTCATTTTGCCTTCGGGACACCGTTCGGGTCTATTCTTGGTCCGGGAATCTCCGTTCGGGCCTATGCTGGCCTGCTGGACTCTGTTCGGGCCTATGCTTGCCTGCGGGAATGACCGTTCGGGCCTATGTTGGCCTGCGGGACTCTCCGTTCGGGCCATTCTGGCCTGCGGGACTCTCCGTTCGGGCCTATTCTCTGGAGCGGGACTTTACTCGGGCCTATTCTTGCCTCCGGGCCTCCTCTATTCTTGCCTATTCTTGCCTCCGGGAATCTCCGTTCTGGCCTGTTCGGGCCTGCAGGACTCTGTTCGGGCCTATGCTTGCCTGCAGGAATCTCTGTTCCGCCCTACTCTGGCCTGCGGGACTCTCCGTTCGGGCCTATTCTTGCCTGCGGGACTCTCCGTTTGGGCGTATCCTTGCCTGCGGGACTCTGTTCGGGCCTCTTCTTGCCCGCACGGCTCCTCTACTCGGGCCTATTTTTGCCTGTGGGACTCTATTGGGGCCTATTCTTGCCTCCGACAATCTCCGTTCGGGCCTATTCTGGCCTGCGGGACTCTTCGTTCGGGCCTAGGCTTCCCTTTGGCAATCTCCGTTCAGGCGTATGGTGGCCTGCGGGACTCTGTTCGGGCCTTTGGTTGCTTTCGGAAATCCCTGTTCTGGCCTATTCTGGCCTGCGGAATACTGTTCGGGGCTATTCTTGCTCCGGGAATCTCTGTTCGGGACTATTCTGGCCTGTGGGACTCTGTTCGGGCCCATGCCTGCCTGCGGGGCTCTCTGTTCAGGCCTTTTTCGCCTACGGGACTCTCCGTTCGGGCCTATTCTCTGGAGCGGGACTTTAGTCGGGCCTACTCTTGCCTACGGGGCTCCTCTATTCTTGCCTCTGGGATTCTGTTCGGGCCTATTCTTGTCTGCGGGACTCTCCGTTTGAGCCTATTCTTGCCTGTGGGTTCTCCGTTCAGGGCTACTCTTGCCAGCGGGACTCTGTTCGTGCCTCATCTTGCCTGCATGGCTGCTCTACTCGGGCCTACTCTTGCCTGCGGGACTCTGTTCGGGCCTATCCTGCTCTGGGAATCTCCGTTCGGGCATACCCTGGCCTGCGGGACTCCGTTCGGGCCTATTCTGGCCTGCGGGACTCTGTTTGGGCCTATGCTTGCCTGCAGGAATCTCTGTTCCGGCCTATTGTGGCCTGCAGGACTCTCCGTTCGGGCCTATTCTGGCCTACGGGACTCTGTTTGGGCCTATGCTTGCCTACGGGAATCTCCGTTCAGGCGTATGCTGGCCTGCGGTATTCTCAATTTGGGCATATTCTCTCGCCTCCGGGACTTTCCTTTGGGCCTATTCTCGCCTGCGCATCTCTCCGTTCGGGCCTATTCTTGCCTGCGGGACTCTCCGTTCCGGCCTATTCTTGCCTGCGGGTCTCTCCGTTCGGGACAATTCTGACCTGCAAAACTCTCCGTTCGGACCTAATCTAGCCTCTGGGAGTCTCCTTTGGGGTCTCCTGTTGCGTGCGGGGCTGCTCCATTCCAGCCTTTTGTGCTTACGGAGCTCCGATATTCGGTCCTGTTCTAGCATGCGGAGCTCCGCTACTCAGGCCTGATTGTGCGTGCGGGGCTCCGCTACTCGGGCCTGTTGGTGCATGCGGGGCTCCACTACTTGGGCCTGTTCTTGCATGCGGGGCTCCGCTACTCGGGTCTGTTCGTGCTTGCAGGGCTCTGCTACTCGGGCCTGTTCGTGCGTGCGGGGATCCGCTATTCAGGCCTGATAGTGTGTGCGGGGCTCCTCTATTCAGGCCTGTCCTTCCCTGCGGGACTCTATTCGGGCCTATACTTCCCTGCGGGACTCTCTTCGGGCCTATTCTGGCCTGCGAGACCCTCGCTTCGCCCCTATCGTGGTCTGCGGGACCCTCGTTCGGGCCCATTCTCGCCTTCGAGACCCTCCGTTCGGGCCTATTCTTGTGAGCGGGTCTCTATTCGGGCCTATTTTTGCCTAAGGGCTCCTCTATTCGGGCCTATTCTGGCCTGCGGGACTCTCCGTTCGGGCCTATTCTCACCTGGGGAACTCTCCGTTCGGGCCTTTCTGGCCTTCGGGACTCTGTTCGGGTCTCTTCTTGCCAGCGGGGCTCTTCGTTTGGGCCTCTTCTTGCCTGCAGGACTCTGTTCGGGCCTCTTCTTGCCTGCACAGCCCCTCTACTCGGGCCTATTTTTGCCTGCGGGACTCTGTCCAGGCCTATTGTTGCCCCCGGAAAACTCCGTTCGGTCCTATTCTGGCTTGTGGGACTCTGTTCGGGCCTATGCTTGCCTACGGGAATCTCCGTTCAGGCGTATGCTGGCCTGCGGGTCTCTCCGTTCGGGCCTATTCTTGCCTCTGGGACTCTCTGTTTGGGCGTATCCTTGCCTGCGGGACTCTATTCGGGCCTCTTCTTGCCCGCACGGCTCCTCTACTCGGGCCTATTTTTGCCTGTGGGACTCTATTGGGGCCTATTCTTGCCTCCGACAATCTCCGTTCGGGCCTATTCTGGCCTGCGGGACTCTTCGTTCGGGCCTAGGCTTCCCTTTGGCAATCTCCGTTCAGGCGTATGCTGGCCTGCGGGACTCTGTTCGGGCCTTTGGTTGCTTTCGGAAATCCCCGTTCTGGCCTATTCTGGCCTGCGGAATACTGTTCGGGGCTATTCTTGCTCCGGGAATCTCTGTTCGGGACTATTCTGGCCTGTGGGACTCTCCGTTCCGGCCTATTCTCGCCTGCGCATCTCTCCGTTCGGGCCTATTCTTGCCTGCGGGACTCTCCGTTCCGGCCTATTCTTGCCTGCGGGTCTCTCCGTTCGGGACAATTCTGACCTGCAAAACTCTCCGTTCGGACCTAATCTAGCCTCTGGGAGTCTCCTTTGGGGTCTCCTGTTGCGTGCGGGGCTGCTCCATTCCAGCCTTTTGTGCTTACGGAGCTCCGATATTCGGTCCTGTTCTAGCATGCGGAGCTCCGCTACTCAGGCCTGATTGTGCGTGCGGGGCTCCGCTACTCGGGCCTGTTGGTGCATGCGGGGCTCCACTACTTGGGCCTGTTCTTGCATGCGGGGCTCCGCTACTCGGGTCTGTTCGTGCTTGCAGGGCTCTGCTACTCGGGCCTGTTCGTGCGTGCGGGGATCCGCTATTCAGGCCTGATAGTGTGTGCGGGGCTCCTCTATTCAGGCCTGTCCTTCCCTGCGGGACTCTATTCGGGACTATACTTCCCTGCGGGACTCTGTTCGGGCCAATTCTGGCCTGCGAGACCCTCCGTTCGCCCCTATTGTGGTCTGCGGAACCCTCGTTCGGGCCCATTCTCACCTTCGAGACCCTCTGTTCGGGCTTTTCTGGCCTGCGGGACTCTCCGTTCGGGCCTATTCTTGTGAGCGGGTCTCTATTCGGGCCTATTTTTGCCTAAGGGCTCCTCTATTCGGGCCTATTGTGGCCTGCGGGACTCTCCGTTCGGGCCTATTCTCACCTGGGGAACTCTCCGTTCGGGCCTTTCTGGCCTTCGGGACTCTGTTCGGGTCTCTTCTTGCCAGCGGGGCTCTTCGTTTGGGCCTATTCTTGCCTGCAGGACTCTGTTCGGGCCTCTTCTTGCCTGCACAGCCCCTCTACTCGGGCCTCTTTTTGCCTGCGGGACTCTGTCCAGGCCTATTGTTGCCCCCGGAAAACTCCGTTCGGTCCTATTCTGGCTTGTGGGACTCTGTTCGGGCCTATGCTTGCCTGCGGGAATCTCCTTTCAGGGTTATGCTGACCTGTGGGATTCTCAGTTTGGGCGTATTCTCGCCTGCAGGACATCTCTTCGGGCCTATTCTCGCCCGCGGGACCCTCCGTTCGGTCGTTTCTGGCCTGCGGGACTCTCCATTCGGGCCTAATCTTGGGAGCGGGAGCGGGACTCTACTCGGGCCTATTCTTGCCTAGGGGCCTCTTCTATTCGTGCTTCTTCTTGCCAGTGGGACTCTGTTCAGGCCCGTTCTTGCCTGCAGGATTCTGCGTTCGGGCTTATTCTTGCTTGCCGGACAGTGTTCGGGCGTCTTGTTGCCTGCACGGCTCCTCTACTCGGGCCTCATTTTGCCTTCGGGACACCGTTCGGGTCTATTCTTGGTCCGGGAATCTCCGTTCGGGCCTATGCTCGCCTGCTGGACTCTGTTCGGGCCTATGCTTGCCTGCGGGAATGACCGTTCGGGCCTATGTTTCCCTGCGGGACTGACCGTTCGGGCCTTTCTGACCTTCGGGACTCTGTTCGTGTCTCTTCTTGCCAGCGGGGCTCTTCGTTTGGGCCTATTCTTGCCTGCAGAACTCTGTTCGGGCCTCTTCTTGCCTGCACAGCCCCTCTACTCGGGCCTATTTTTGCCTGCGGGTCTCTGTCCAGGCCTATTGTTGCCCCCGGAAAACTCCGTTCGGTCCTATTCTGGCTTGTGGGACTCTGTTCGGGCCTATGCTTGCCTGCGGGAATCTCCTTTCAGGGTTATGCTGACCTGTGGGATTCTCAGTTTGGGCGTATTCTCGCCTGCAGGACATCTCTTCGGGCCTATTCTCGCCCGCGGGACCCTCCGTTCGGTCGTTTCTGGCCTGCGGGACTCTCCGTTCGGGCCTAATCTTGCCTGCAGGATTCTGCGTTCGGGCTTACTCTTGCTTGCCGGATAGGGTTCGGGCGTCTTGTTGCCTGCACGGCTCCTCTACTCGGGCCTCATTTTGCCTTCGGGACACCGTTCGGGTCTATTCTTGGTCCGGGAATCTCCGTTCGGGCCTATGCTGGCCTGCTGGACTCTGTTCGGGCCTATGCTTGCCTGCGGGAATGACCGTTCGGGCCTATGTTGGCCTGCGGGACTCTCCGTTCGGGCCATTCTGGCCTGCGGGACTCTCCGTTCGGGCCTATTCTCTGGAGCGGGACTTTACTCGGGCCTATTCTTGCCTCCGGGCCTCCTCTATTCTTGCCTATTCTTGCCTCCGGGAATCTCCGTTCTGGCCTGTTCGGGCCTGCAGGACTCTGTTCGGGCCTATGCTTGCCTGCAGGAATCTCTGTTCCGCCCTACTCTGGCCTGCGGGACTCTCCGTTCGGGCCTAATCTTGCCTGCAGGATTCTGCGTTCGGGCTTACTCTTGCTTGCCGGATAGGGTTCGGGCGTCTTGTTGCCTGCACGGCTCCTCTACTCGGGCCTCATTTTGCCTTCGGGACACCGTTCGGGTCTATTCTTGGTCCGGGAATCTCCGTTCGGGCCTATGCTGGCCTGCTGGACTCTGTTCGGGCCTATGCTTGCCTGCGGGAATGACCGTTCGGGCCTATGTTGGCCTGCGGGACTCTCCGTTCGGGCCATTCTGGCCTGCGGGACTCTCCGTTCGGGCCTATTCTCTGGAGCGGGACTTTACTCGGGCCTATTCTTGCCTCCGGGCCTCCTCTATTCTTGCCTATTCTTGCCTCCGGGAATCTCCGTTCTGGCCTGTTCGGGCCTGCAGGACTCTGTTCGGGCCTATGCTTGCCTGCAGGAATCTCTGTTCCGCCCTACTCTGGCCTGCGGGACTCTCCGTTCGGGCCTATTCTTGCCTGCGGGACTCTCCGTTTGGGCGTATCCTTGCCTGCGGGACTCTGTTCGGGCCTCTTCTTGCCCGCACGGCTCCTCTACTCGGGCCTATTTTTGCCTGTGGGACTCTATTGGGGCCTATTCTTGCCTCCGACAATCTCCGTTCGGGCCTATTCTGGCCTGCGGGACTCTTCGTTCGGGCCTAGGCTTCCCTTTGGCAATCTCCGTTCAGGCGTATGCTGGCCTGCGGGACTCTGTTCGGGCCTTTGGTTGCTTTCGGAAATCCCCGTTCTGGCCTATTCTGGCCTGCGGAATACTGTTCGGGGCTATTCTTGCTCCGGGAATCTCTGTTCGGGACTATTCTGGCCTGTGGGACTCTGTTCGGGCCCATGCCTGCCTGCGGGGCTCTCTGTTCAGGCCTTTTTCGCCTACGGGACTCTCCGTTCGGGCCTATTCTCTGGAGCGGGACTTTAGTCGGGCCTACTCTTGCCTACGGGGCTCCTCTATTCTTGCCTCTGGGATTCTGTTCGGGCCTATTCTTGTCTGCGGGACTCTCCGTTTGAGCCTATTCTTGCCTGTGGGTTCTCCGTTCAGGGCTACTCTTGCCAGCGGGACTCTGTTCGTGCCTCATCTTGCCTGCATGGCTGCTCTACTCGGGCCTACTCTTGCCTGCGGGACTCTGTTCGGGCCTATCCTGCTCTGGGAATCTCCGTTCGGGCATACCCTGGCCTGCGGGACTCCGTTCGGGCCTATTCTGGCCTGCGGGACTCTGTTTGGGCCTATGCTTGCCTGCAGGAATCTCTGTTCCGGCCTATTGTGGCCTGCAGGACTCTCCGTTCGGGCCTATTCTGGCCTACGGGACTCTGTTTGGGCCTATGGTTGCCTACGGGAATCTCCGTTCAGGCGTATGCTGGCCTGCGGTATTCTCAATTTGGGCATATTCTCTCGCCTCCGGGACTTTCCTTTGGGCCTATTCTCGCCTGTGCAACTCTCCGTTCGGGCCTATTCTTGCCTGCGGGACTCTCCGTTCCGGCCTATTCTTGCCTGCGGGTCTCTCCGTTCGGGACAATTCTGACCTGCAAAACTCTCCGTTCGGACCTAATCTAGCCTCTGGGAGTCTCCTTTGGGGTCTCCTGTTGCGTGCGGGGCTGCTCCATTCCAGCCTTTTGTGCTTACGGAGCTCCGATAATCGGTCCTGTTCTAGCATGCGGAGCTCCGCTACTCAGGCCTGATTGTGCGTGCGGGGCTCCGCTACTCGGGCCTGTTGGTGCATGCGGGGCTCCACTACTTGGGCCTGTTCTTGCATGCGGGGCTCCGCTACTCGGGTCTGTTCGTGCTTGCAGGGTTCTGCTACTCGGGCCTGTTCGTGCGTGCGGGGATCCGCTATTCAGGCCTGATAGTGTGTGCAGGACTCCTCTATTCAGGCCTGTCCTTCCCTGCGGGACTCTATTCTGCCTATACTTCCCTGCGGGACTCTGTTCGGGCCTATTCTGGCCTGCGAGACCCTCCGTTCGCCCCTATCGTGGTCTGCGGGACCCTCGTTCGGGCCCATTCTCGCCTTCGAGACCCTCTGTTCGGGCTTTTCTGGCCTGCGGGACTCTCCGTTCGGGCCTATTCTTGTGAGCGGGTCTCTATTACGGCCTATTTTTGCCTAAGGGCTCCTCTATTCGGGCCTATTCTGGCCTGCGGGACTCTCCGTTCGGGCCTATTCTCACCTGGGGAACTCTCCGTTCGGACCTTTCTGACCTTCGGGACTCTGTTCGTGTCTCTTCTTGCCAGCGGGGCTCTTCGTTTGGGCCTATTCTTGCCTGCAGGACTCTGTTCGGGCCTCTTCTTGCCTGCACAGCCCCTCTACTCGGGCCTATTTTTGCCTGCGGGACTCTGTCCAGGCCTATTGTTGCCCCCGGAAAACTCCGTTCAGTCCTATTCTGGCTTGTGGGACTCTGTTCGGGCCTATGCTTGCCTGCGGGAATCTCCTTTCAGGGTTATGCTGACCTGTGGGATTCTCAGTTTGGGCGTATTCTCGCCTGCAGGACATCTCTTCGGGCCTATTCTCGCCCGCGGGACCCTCCGTTCGGTCGTTTCTGGCCTGCGGGACTCTCCATTCGGGCCTAATCTTGGGAGCGGGAGCGGGACTCTACTCGGGCCTATTCTTGCCTAGGGGCCTCTTCTATTCGTGCTTCTTCTTGCCAGTGGGACTCTGTTCAGGCCCGTTCTTGCCTGCAGGATTCTGCGTTCGGGCTTATTCTTGCTTGCCGGACAGTGTTCGGGCGTCTTGTTGCCTGCACGGCTCCTCTACTCGGGCCTCATTTTGCCTTCGGGACACCGTTCGGGTCTATTCTTGGTCCGGGAATCTCCGTTCGGGCCTATGCTCGCCTGCTGGACTCTGTTCGGGCCTATGCTTGCCTGCGGGAATGACCGTTCGGGCCTATGTTTCCCTGCGGGACTGACCGTTCGGGCCTTTCTGACCTTCGGGACTCTGTTCGTGTCTCTTCTTGCCAGCGGGGCTCTTCGTTTGGGCCTATTCTTGCCTGCAGAACTCTGTTCGGGCCTCTTCTTGCCTGCACAGCCCCTCTACTCGGGCCTATTTTTGCCTGCGGGTCTCTGTCCAGGCCTATTGTTGCCCCCGGAAAACTCCGTTCGGTCCTATTCTGGCTTGTGGGACTCTGTTCGGGCCTATGCTTGCCTGCGGGAATCTCCTTTCAGGGTTATGCTGACCTGTGGGATTCTCAGTTTGGGCGTATTCTCGCCTGCAGGACATCTCTTCGGGCCTATTCTCGCCCGCGGGACCCTCCGTTCGGTCGTTTCTGGCCTGCGGGACTCTCCGTTCGGGCCTAATCTTGCCTGCAGGATTCTGCGTTCGGGCTTACTCTTGCTTGCCGGATAGGGTTCGGGCGTCTTGTTGCCTGCACGGCTCCTCTACTCGGGCCTCATTTTGCCTTCGGGACACCGTTCGGGTCTATTCTTGGTCCGGGAATCTCCGTTCGGGCCTATGCTGGCCTGCTGGACTCTGTTCGGGCCTATGCTTGCCTGCGGGAATGACCGTTCGGGCCTATGTTGGCCTGCGGGACTCTCCGTTCGGGCCATTCTGGCCTGCGGGACTCTCCGTTCGGGCCTATTCTCTGGAGCGGGACTTTACTCGGGCCTATTCTTGCCTCCGGGCCTCCTCTATTCTTGCCTATTCTTGCCTCCGGGAATCTCCGTTCTGGCCTGTTCGGGCCTGCAGGACTCTGTTCGGGCCTATGCTTGCCTGCAGGAATCTCTGTTCCGCCCTACTCTGGCCTGCGGGACTCTCCGTTCGGGCCTATTCTTGCCTGCGGGACTCTCCGTTTGGGCGTATCCTTGCCTGCGGGACTCTGTTCGGGCCTCTTCTTGCCCGCACGGCTCCTCTACTCGGGCCTATTTTTGCCTGTGGGACTCTATTGGGGCCTATTCTTGCCTCCGACAATCTCCGTTCGGGCCTATTCTGGCCTGCGGGACTCTTCGTTCGGGCCTAGGCTTCCCTTTGGCAATCTCCGTTCAGGCGTATGCTGGCCTGCGGGACTCTGTTCGGGCCTTTGGTTGCTTTCGGAAATCCCCGTTCTGGCCTATTCTGGCCTGCGGAATACTGTTCGGGGCTATTCTTGCTCCGGGAATCTCTGTTCGGGACTATTCTGGCCTGTGGGACTCTGTTCGGGCCCATGCCTGCCTGCGGGGCTCTCTGTTCAGGCCTTTTTCGCCTACGGGACTCTCCGTTCGGGCCTATTCTCTGGAGCGGGACTTTAGTCGGGCCTACTCTTGCCTACGGGGCTCCTCTATTCTTGCCTCTGGGATTCTGTTCGGGCCTATTCTTGTCTGCGGGACTCTCCGTTTGAGCCTATTCTTGCCTGTGGGTTCTCCGTTCAGGGCTACTCTTGCCAGCGGGACTCTGTTCGTGCCTCATCTTGCCTGCATGGCTGCTCTACTCGGGCCTACTCTTGCCTGCGGGACTCTGTTCGGGCCTATCCTGCTCTGGGAATCTCCGTTCGGGCATACCCTGGCCTGCGGGACTCCGTTCGGGCCTATTCTGGCCTGCGGGACTCTGTTTGGGCCTATGCTTGCCTGCAGGAATCTCTGTTCCGGCCTATTGTGGCCTGCAGGACTCTCCGTTCGGGCCTATTCTGGCCTACGGGACTCTGTTTGGGCCTATGGTTGCCTACGGGAATCTCCGTTCAGGCGTATGCTGGCCTGCGGTATTCTCAATTTGGGCATATTCTCTCGCCTCCGGGACTTTCCTTTGGGCCTATTCTCGCCTGTGCAACTCTCCGTTCGGGCCTATTCTTGCCTGCGGGACTCTCCGTTCCGGCCTATTCTTGCCTGCGGGTCTCTCCGTTCGGGACAATTCTGACCTGCAAAACTCTCCGTTCGGACCTAATCTAGCCTCTGGGAGTCTCCTTTGGGGTCTCCTGTTGCGTGCGGGGCTGCTCCATTCCAGCCTTTTGTGCTTACGGAGCTCCGATAATCGGTCCTGTTCTAGCATGCGGAGCTCCGCTACTCAGGCCTGATTGTGCGTGCGGGGCTCCGCTACTCGGGCCTGTTGGTGCATGCGGGGCTCCACTACTTGGGCCTGTTCTTGCATGCGGGGCTCCGCTACTCGGGTCTGTTCGTGCTTGCAGGGTTCTGCTACTCGGGCCTGTTCGTGCGTGCGGGGATCCGCTATTCAGGCCTGATAGTGTGTGCTGGGCTCCTCTATTCAGGCCTGTCCTTCCCTGCGGGACTCTATTCTGCCTATACTTCCCTGCGGGACTCTGTTCGGGCCTATTCTGGCCTGCGAGACCCTCCGTTCGCCCCTATCGTGGTCTGCGGGACCCTCGTTCGGGCCCATTCTCGCCTTCGAGACCCTCTGTTCGGGCTTTTCTGGCCTGCGGGACTCTCCGTTCGGGCCTATTCTTGTGAGCGGGTCTCTATTACGGCCTATTTTTGCCTAAGGGCTCCTCTATTCGGGCCTATTCTGGCCTGCGGGACTCTCCGTTCGGGCCTATTCTCACCTGGGGAACTCTCCGTTCGGACCTTTCTGACCTTCGGGACTCTGTTCGTGTCTCTTCTTGCCAGCGGGGCTCTTCGTTTGGGCCTATTCTTGCCTGCAGGACTCTGTTCGGGCCTCTTCTTGCCTGCACAGCCCCTCTACTCGGGCCTATTTTTGCCTGCGGGACTCTGTCCAGGCCTATTGTTGCCCCCGGAAAACTCCGTTCAGTCCTATTCTGGCTTGTGGGACTCTGTTCGGGCCTATGCTTGCCTGCGGGAATCTCCTTTCAGGGTTATGCTGACCTGTGGGATTCTCAGTTTGGGCGTATTCTCGCCTGCAGGACATCTCTTCGGGCCTATTCTCGCCCGCGGGACCCTCCGTTCGGTCGTTTCTGGCCTGCGGGACTCTCCATTCGGGCCTAATCTTGGGAGCGGGAGCGGGACTCTACTCGGGCCTATTCTTGCCTAGGGGCCTCTTCTATTCGTGCTTCTTCTTGCCAGTGGGACTCTGTTCAGGCCCGTTCTTGCCTGCAGGATTCTGCGTTCGGGCTTATTCTTGCTTGCCGGACAGTGTTCGGGCGTCTTGTTGCCTGCACGGCTCCTCTACTCGGGCCTCATTTTGCCTTCGGGACACCGTTCGGGTCTATTCTTGGTCCGGGAATCTCCGTTCGGGCCTATGCTCGCCTGCTGGACTCTGTTCGGGCCTATGCTTGCCTGCGGGAATGACCGTTCGGGCCTATGTTTCCCTGCGGGACTGACCGTTCCAGCCTTTCTGACCTTCGGGACTCTGTTCGTGTCTCTTCTTGCCAGCGGGGCTCTTCGTTTGGGCCTATTCTTGCCTGCAGAACTCTGTTCGAGCCTCTTCTTGCCTGCACAGCCCCTCTACTCGGGCCTATTTTTGCCTGCGGGTCTCTGTCCAGGCCTATTGTTGCCCCCGGAAAACTCCGTTCGGTCCTATTCTGGCTTGTGGGACTCTGTTCGGGCCTATGCTTGCCTGCGGGAATCTCCTTTCAGGGTTATGCTGACCTGTGGGATTCTCAGTTTGGGCGTATTCTCGCCTGCAGGACATCTCTTCGGGCCTATTCTCGCCCGCGGGACCCTCCGTTCGGTCGTTTCTGGCCTGCGGGACTATCCGTTCGGGCCTAATCTTGCCTGCAGGATTCTGCGTTCGGGCTTACTCTTGCTTGCCGGACAGGGTTCGGGCGTCTTCTTGCCTGCACGGCTCCTCTACTCGGGCCTCATTTTGCCTTCGGGACACCGTTCGGGTCTATTCTTGGTCCGGGAATCTCCGTTCGGGCCTATGCTGGCCTGCTGGACTCTGTTCGGGCCTATGCTTGCCTGCGGGAATGACCGTTCGGGCCTATGTTGGCCTGCGGGACTCTCCGTTCGGGCCATTCTGGCCTGCGGGACTCTCCGTTCGGGCCTATTCTCTGGAGCGGGACTTTACTCGGGCCTATTCTTGCCTCCGGGCCTCCTCTATTCTTGCCTATTCTTGCCTCCGGGAATCTCCGTTCTGGCCTGTTCGGGCCTGCAGGACTCTGTTCGGGCCTATGCTTGCCTGCAGGAATCTCTGTTCCGCCCTACTCTGGCCTGCGGGACTCTCCGTTCGGGCCTATTCTTGCCTGCGGGACTCTCCGTTTGGGCGTATCCTTGCCTGCGGGACTCTGTTCGGGCCTCTTCTTGCCCGCACGGCTCCTCTACTCGGGCCTATTTTTGCCTGTGGGACTCTATTGGGGCCTATTCTTGCCTCCGACAATCTCCGTTCGGGCCTATTCTGGCCTGCGGGACTCTTCGTTCGGGCCTAGGCTTCCCTTTGGCAATCTCCGTTCAGGCGTATGCTGGCCTGCGGGACTCTGTTCGGGCCTTTGGTTGCTTTCGGAAATCCCCGTTCTGGCCTATTCTGGCCTGCGGAATACTGTTCGGGGCTATTCTTGCTCCGGGAATCTCTGTTCGGGACTATTCTGGCCTGTGGGACTCTGTTCGGGCCCATGCCTGCCTGCGGGGCTCTCTGTTCAGGCCTTTTTCGCCTACGGGACTCTCCGTTCGGGCCTATTCTCTGGAGCGGGACTTTAGTCGGGCCTACTCTTGCCTACGGGGCTCCTCTATTCTTGCCTCTGGGATTCTGTTCGGGCCTATTCTTGTCTGCGGGACTCTCCGTTTGAGCCTATTCTTGCCTGTGGGTTCTCCGTTCAGGGCTACTCTTGCCAGCGGGACTCTGTTCGTGCCTCATCTTGCCTGCATGGCTGCTCTACTCGGGCCTACTCTTGCCTGCGGGACTCTGTTCGGGCCTATCCTGCTCTGGGAATCTCCGTTCGGGCATACCCTGGCCTGCGGGACTCCGTTCGGGCCTATTCTGGCCTGCGGGACTCTGTTTGGGCCTATGCTTGCCTGCAGGAATCTCTGTTCCGGCCTATTGTGGCCTGCAGGACTCTCCGTTCGGGCCTATTCTGGCCTACGGGACTCTGTTTGGGCCTATGGTTGCCTACGGGAATCTCCGTTCAGGCGTATGCTGGCCTGCGGTATTCTCAATTTGGGCATATTCTCTCGCCTCCGGGACTTTCCTTTGGGCCTATTCTCGCCTGTGCAACTCTCCGTTCGGGCCTATTCTTGCCTGCGGGACTCTCCGTTCCGGCCTATTCTTGCCTGCGGGTCTCTCCGTTCGGGACAATTCTGACCTGCAAAACTCTCCGTTCGGACCTAATCTAGCGTCTGGGAGTCTCCTTTGGGGTCTCCTGTTGCGTGCGGGGCTGCTCCATTCCAGCCTTTTGTGCTTACGGAGCTCCGATAATCGGTCCTGTTCTAGCATGCGGAGCTCCGCTACTCAGGCCTGATTGTGCGTGCGGGGCTCCGCTACTCGGGCCTGTTGGTGCATGCGGGGCTCCACTACTTGGGCCTGTTCTTGCATGCGGGGCTCCGCTACTCGGGTCTGTTCGTGCTTGCAGGGTTCTGCTACTCGGGCCTGTTCGTGCGTGCGGGGATCCGCTATTCAGGCCTGATAGTGTGTGCAGGACTCCTCTATTCAGGCCTGTCCTTCCCTGCGGGACTCTATTCTGCCTATACTTCCCTGCGGGACTCTGTTCGGGCCTATTCTGGCCTGCGAGACCCTCCGTTCGCCCCTATCGTGGTCTGCGGGACCCTCGTTCGGGCCCATTCTCGCCTTCGAGACCCTCTGTTCGGGCTTTTCTGGCCTGCGGGACTCTCCGTTCGGGCCTATTCTTGTGAGCGGGTCTCTATTACGGCCTATTTTTGCCTAAGGGCTCCTCTATTCGGGCCTATTCTGGCCTGCGGGACTCTCCGTTCGGGCCTATTCTCACCTGGGGAACTCTCCGTTCGGACCTTTCTGACCTTCGGGACTCTGTTCGTGTCTCTTCTTGCCAGCGGGGCTCTTCGTTTGGGCCTATTCTTGCCTGCAGGACTCTGTTCGGGCCTCTTCTTGCCTGCACAGCCCCTCTACTCGGGCCTATTTTTGCCTGCGGGACTCTGTCCAGGCCTATTGTTGCCCCCGGAAAACTCCGTTCAGTCCTATTCTGGCTTGTGGGACTCTGTTCGGGCCTATGCTTGCCTGCGGGAATCTCCTTTCAGGGTTATGCTGACCTGTGGGATTCTCAGTTTGGGCGTATTCTCGCCTGCAGGACATCTCTTCGGGCCTATTCTCGCCCGCGGGACCCTCCGTTCGGTCGTTTCTGGCCTGCGGGACTCTCCATTCGGGCCTAATCTTGGGAGCGGGAGCGGGACTCTACTCGGGCCTATTCTTGCCTAGGGGCCTCTTCTATTCGTGCTTCTTCTTGCCAGTGGGACTCTGTTCAGGCCCGTTCTTGCCTGCAGGATTCTGCGTTCGGGCTTATTCTTGCTTGCCGGACAGTGTTCGGGCGTCTTGTTGCCTGCACGGCTCCTCTACTCGGGCCTCATTTTGCCTTCGGGACACCGTTCGGGTCTATTCTTGGTCCGGGAATCTCCGTTCGGGCCTATGCTCGCCTGCTGGACTCTGTTCGGGCCTATGCTTGCCTGCGGGAATGACCGTTCGGGCCTATGTTTCCCTGCGGGACTGACCGTTCGGGCCTTTCTGACCTTCGGGACTCTGTTCGTGTCTCTTCTTGCCAGCGGGGCTCTTCGTTTGGGCCTATTCTTGCCTGCAGAACTCTGTTCGGGCCTCTTCTTGCCTGCACAGCCCCTCTACTCGGGCCTATTTTTGCCTGCGGGTCTCTGTCCAGGCCTATTGTTGCCCCCGGAAAACTCCGTTCGGTCCTATTCTGGCTTGTGGGACTCTGTTCGGGCCTATGCTTGCCTGCGGGAATCTCCTTTCAGGGTTATGCTGACCTGTGGGATTCTCAGTTTGGGCGTATTCTCGCCTGCAGGACATCTCTTCGGGCCTATTCTCGCCCGCGGGACCCTCCGTTCGGTCGTTTCTGGCCTGCGGGACTCTCCGTTCGGGCCTAATCTTGCCTGCAGGATTCTGCGTTCGGGCTTACTCTTGCTTGCCGGATAGGGTTCGGGCGTCTTGTTGCCTGCACGGCTCCTCTACTCGGGCCTCATTTTGCCTTCGGGACACCGTTCGGGTCTATTCTTGGTCCGGGAATCTCCGTTCGGGCCTATGCTGGCCTGCTGGACTCTGTTCGGGCCTATGCTTGCCTGCGGGAATGACCGTTCGGGCCTCTGTTGGCCTGCGGGACTCTCCGTTCGGGCCATTCTGGCCTGCGGGACTCTCCGTTCGGGCCTATTCTCTGGAGCGGGACTTTACTCGGGCCTATTCTTGCCTCCGGGCCTCCTCTATTCTTGCCTATTCTTGCCTCCGGGAATCTCCGTTCTGGCCTGTTCGGGCCTGCAGGACTCTGTTCGGGCCTATGCTTGCCTGCAGGAATCTCTGTTCCGCCCTACTCTGGCCTGCGGGACTCTCCGTTCGGGCCTATTCTTGCCTGCGGGACTCTCCGTTTGGGCGTATCCTTGCCTGCGGGACTCTGTTCGGGCCTCTTCTTGCCCGCACGGCTCCTCTACTCGGGCCTATTTTTGCCTGTGGGACTCTATTGGGGCCTATTCTTGCCTCCGACAATCTCCGTTCGGGCCTATTCTGGCCTGCGGGACTCTTCGTTCGGGCCTAGGCTTCCCTTTGGCAATCTCCGTTCAGGCGTATGCTGGCCTGCGGGACTCTGTTCGGGCCTTTGGTTGCTTTCGGAAATCCCCGTTCTGGCCTATTCTGGCCTGCGGAATACTGTTCGGGGCTATTCTTGCTCCGGGAATCTCTGTTCGGGACTATTCTGGCCTGTGGGACTCTGTTCGGGCCCATGCCTGCCTGCGGGGCTCTCTGTTCAGGCCTTTTTCGCCTACGGGACTCTCCGTTCGGGCCTATTCTCTGGAGCGGGACTTTAGTCGGGCCTACTCTTGCCTACGGGGCTCCTCTATTCTTGCCTCTGGGATTCTGTTCGGGCCTATTCTTGTCTGCGGGACTCTCCGTTTGAGCCTATTCTTGCCTGTGGGTTCTCCGTTCAGGGCTACTCTTGCCAGCGGGACTCTGTTCGTGCCTCATCTTGCCTGCATGGCTGCTCTACTCGGGCCTACTCTTGCCTGCGGGACTCTGTTCGGGCCTATCCTGCTCTGGGAATCTCCGTTCGGGCATACCCTGGCCTGCGGGACTCCGTTCGGGCCTATTCTGGCCTGCGGGACTCTGTTTGGGCCTATGCTTGCCTGCAGGAATCTCTGTTCCGGCCTATTGTGGCCTGCAGGACTCTCCGTTCGGGCCTATTCTGGCCTACGGGACTCTGTTTGGGCCTATGGTTGCCTACGGGAATCTCCGTTCAGGCGTATGCTGGCCTGCGGTATTCTCAATTTGGGCATATTCTCTCGCCTCCGGGACTTTCCTTTGGGCCTATTCTCGCCTGTGCAACTCTCCGTTCGGGCCTATTCTTGCCTGCGGGACTCTCCGTTCCGGCCTATTCTTGCCTGCGGGTCTCTCCGTTCGGGACAATTCTGACCTGCAAAACTCTCCGTTCGGACCTAATCTAGCCTCTGGGAGTCTCCTTTGGGGTCTCCTGTTGCGTGCGGGGCTGCTCCATTCCAGCCTTTTGTGCTTACGGAGCTCCGATAATCGGTCCTGTTCTAGCATGCGGAGCTCCGCTACTCAGGCCTGATTGTGCGTGCGGGGCTCCGCTACTCGGGCCTGTTGGTGCATGCGGGGCTCCACTACTTGGGCCTGTTCTTGCATGCGGGGCTCCGCTACTCGGGTCTGTTCGTGCTTGCAGGGTTCTGCTACTCGGGCCTGTTCGTGCGTGCGGGGATCCGCTATTCAGGCCTGATAGTGTGTGCTGGGCTCCTCTATTCAGGCCTGTCCTTCCCTGCGGGACTCTATTCTGCCTATACTTCCCTGCGGGACTCTGTTCGGGCCTATTCTGGCCTGCGAGACCCTCCGTTCGCCCCTATCGTGGTCTGCGGGACCCTCGTTCGGGCCCATTCTCGCCTTCGAGACCCTCTGTTCGGGCTTTTCTGGCCTGCGGGACTCTCCGTTCGGGCCTATTCTTGTGAGCGGGTCTCTATTACGGCCTATTTTTGCCTAAGGGCTCCTCTATTCGGGCCTATTCTGGCCTGCGGGACTCTCCGTTCGGGCCTATTCTCACCTGGGGAACTCTCCGTTCGGACCTTTCTGACCTTCGGGACTCTGTTCGTGTCTCTTCTTGCCAGCGGGGCTCTTCGTTTGGGCCTATTCTTGCCTGCAGGACTCTGTTCGGGCCTCTTCTTGCCTGCACAGCCCCTCTACTCGGGCCTATTTTTGCCTGCGGGACTCTGTCCAGGCCTATTGTTGCCCCCGGAAAACTCCGTTCAGTCCTATTCTGGCTTGTGGGACTCTGTTCGGGCCTATGCTTGCCTGCGGGAATCTCCTTTCAGGGTTATGCTGACCTGTGGGATTCTCAGTTTGGGCGTATTCTCGCCTGCAGGACATCTCTTCGGGCCTATTCTCGCCCGCGGGACCCTCCGTTCGGTCGTTTCTGGCCTGCGGGACTCTCCATTCGGGCCTAATCTTGGGAGCGGGAGCGGGACTCTACTCGGGCCTATTCTTGCCTAGGGGCCTCTTCTATTCGTGCTTCTTCTTGCCAGTGGGACTCTGTTCAGGCCCGTTCTTGCCTGCAGGATTCTGCGTTCGGGCTTATTCTTGCTTGCCGGACAGTGTTCGGGCGTCTTGTTGCCTGCACGGCTCCTCTACTCGGGCCTCATTTTGCCTTCGGGACACCGTTCGGGTCTATTCTTGGTCCGGGAATCTCCGTTCGGGCCTATGCTCGCCTGCTGGACTCTGTTCGGGCCTATGCTTGCCTGCGGGAATGACCGTTCGGGCCTATGTTTCCCTGCGGGACTGACCGTTCCAGCCTTTCTGACCTTCGGGACTCTGTTCGTGTCTCTTCTTGCCAGCGGGGCTCTTCGTTTGGGCCTATTCTTGCCTGCAGAACTCTGTTCGAGCCTCTTCTTGCCTGCACAGCCCCTCTACTCGGGCCTATTTTTGCCTGCGGGTCTCTGTCCAGGCCTATTGTTGCCCCCGGAAAACTCCGTTCGGTCCTATTCTGGCTTGTGGGACTCTGTTCGGGCCTATGCTTGCCTGCGGGAATCTCCTTTCAGGGTTATGCTGACCTGTGGGATTCTCAGTTTGGGCGTATTCTCGCCTGCAGGACATCTCTTCGGGCCTATTCTCGCCCGCGGGACCCTCCGTTCGGTCGTTTCTGGCCTGCGGGACTATCCGTTCGGGCCTAATCTTGCCTGCAGGATTCTGCGTTCGGGCTTACTCTTGCTTGCCGGACAGGGTTCGGGCGTCTTCTTGCCTGCACGGCTCCTCTACTCGGGCCTCATTTTGCCTTCGGGACACCGTTCGGGTCTATTCTTGGTCCGGGAATCTCCGTTCGGGCCTATGCTGGCCTGCTGGACTCTGTTCGGGCCTATGCTTGCCTGCGGGAATGACCGTTCGGGCCTATGTTGGCCTGCGGGACTCTCCGTTCGGGCCATTCTGGCCTGCGGGACTCTCCGTTCGGGCCTATTCTCTGGAGCGGGACTTTACTCGGGCCTATTCTTGCCTCCGGGCCTCCTCTATTCTTGCCTATTCTTGCCTCTGGGAATCTCCGTTCTGGCCTGTTCGGGCCTGCGGGACTCTGTTCGGGCCTATGCTTGCCTGCAGGAATCTCTGTTCCGCCCTACTCTGGCCTGCGGGACTCTCCGTTCAGGCCTATTCTGGCCTGCGGGACTCTGTTCGGGCCTATTCTTGCTCCGGGAATCGCCGGTCGGGCGTACCCTGGCTTGCGGGACTCTGTTCGGGCCTATGCTTGCCTGCAGGAATCTCTGTTCTGGCCTATTCTGGCCTGCATGACTCTCCGTTCGGGCCTATTCTGGCCTGCAGGACTCTCCGTTCGGGCCTATTCTGGCCTGCAGGACTCTGTTTGGGCCTATGCTTGCCTACGGGAATCTCCGTTCAGGCGTATGCTGGCCTGCGGGTCTCTCTGTTCGGGCCTATTCTTGCCTGCGGGACTCTCCGTTTGGGCGTATCCTTGCCTGCGGGACTCTGTTCGGGCCTCTTCTTGCCCGCACGGCTCCTCTACTCGGGCCTATTTTTGCCTGTGGGACTCTATTGGGGCCTATTCTTGCCTCCGACAATCTCCGTTCGGGCCTATTCTGGCCTGCGGGACTCTTCGTTCGGGCCTAGGCTTCCCTTTGGCAATCTCCGTTCAGGCGTATGCTGGCCTGCGGGACTCTGTTCGGGCCTTTGGTTGCTTTCGGAAATCCCCGTTCTGGCCTATTCTGGCCTGCGGAATTCTGTTCTGGGCTATTCTTGCTCCGGGAATCTCTGTTCGGGACTATTCTGGCCTGTGGGACTCTGTTCGGGCCCATGCCTGCCTGCGGGGCTCTCTGTTCAGGCCTTTTTCGCCTACGGGACTCTCCGTTCGGGCCTATTCTCTGGAGTGGGACTTTAGTCGGGCCTACTCTTGCCTACGGGGCTCCTCTATTCTTGCCTCTGGGATTCTGTTCGGGCCTATTCTTGTCTGCGGGACTCTCCCTTTGAGCCTATTCTTGCCTGCGGGTTCTCCGTTCAGGGCTACTCTTGCCAGCGAGACTCTGTTCGTGCCTCATCTTGCCTGCATGGCTGCTCTACTCGGGCCTACTCTTGCCTGCGGGACTCTGTTCGGGCCTATCCTTGCTCTGGGAAACTCCGTTCGGGCATACCCTGGCCTGCGGGACTCCGTTCGGGCCTATTCTGGCCTGCGGGACTCTGTTTGGGCCTATGCTTGCCTGCAGGAATCTCTGTTCCGGCCTATTGTGGCCTGCAGGACTCTCCGTTCGGGCCTATTTTGGCCTACGGGACTCTGTTTGGGCCTATGCTTGCCTACGGGAATCTCCGTTCAGGCGTATGCTGGCCTGCGGTATTCTCAATTTGGGCATATTCTCTCGCCTCCGGGACTTTCCTTTGGGCCTATTCTCGCCTGTGCAACTCTCCGTTCGGGCCTATTCTTGCCTGCGGGACTCTCCGTTCCGGCCTATTCTTGCCTGCGGGTCTCTCCGTTCGGGACAATTCTGACCTGCAAAACTCTCCGTTCGGACCTAATCTAGCGTCTGGGAGTCTCCTTTGGGGTCTCCTGTTGCGTGCGGGGCTGCTCCATTCCAGCCTTTTGTGCTTACGGAGCTCCGATAATCGGTCCTGTTCTAGCATGCGGAGCTCCGCTACTCAGGCCTGATTGTGCGTGCGGGGCTCCGCTACTCGGGCCTGTTGGTGCATGCGGGGCTCCACTACTTGGGCCTGTTCTTGCATGCGGGGCTCCGCTACTCGGGTCTGTTCGTGCTTGCAGGGTTCTGCTACTCGGGCCTGTTCGTGCGTGCGGGGATCCGCTATTCAGGCCTGATAGTGTGTGCAGGACTCCTCTATTCAGGCCTGTCCTTCCCTGCGGGACTCTATTCTGCCTATACTTCCCTGCGGGACTCTGTTCGGGCCTATTCTGGCCTGCGAGACCCTCCGTTCGCCCCTATCGTGGTCTGCGGGACCCTCGTTCGGGCCCATTCTCGCCTTCGAGACCCTCTGTTCGGGCTTTTCTGGCCTGCGGGACTCTCCGTTCGGGCCTATTCTTGTGAGCGGGTCTCTATTACGGCCTATTTTTGCCTAAGGGCTCCTCTATTCGGGCCTATTCTGGCCTGCGGGACTCTCCGTTCGGGCCTATTCTCACCTGGGGAACTCTCCGTTCGGACCTTTCTGACCTTCGGGACTCTGTTCGTGTCTCTTCTTGCCAGCGGGGCTCTTCGTTTGGGCCTATTCTTGCCTGCAGGACTCTGTTCGGGCCTCTTCTTGCCTGCACAGCCCCTCTACTCGGGCCTATTTTTGCCTGCGGGACTCTGTCCAGGCCTATTGTTGCCCCCGGAAAACTCCGTTCAGTCCTATTCTGGCTTGTGGGACTCTGTTCGGGCCTATGCTTGCCTGCGGGAATCTCCTTTCAGGGTTATGCTGACCTGTGGGATTCTCAGTTTGGGCGTATTCTCGCCTGCAGGACATCTCTTCGGGCCTATTCTCGCCCGCGGGACCCTCCGTTCGGTCGTTTCTGGCCTGCGGGACTCTCCATTCGGGCCTAATCTTGGGAGCGGGAGCGGGACTCTACTCGGGCCTATTCTTGCCTAGGGGCCTCTTCTATTCGTGCTTCTTCTTGCCAGTGGGACTCTGTTCAGGCCCGTTCTTGCCTGCAGGATTCTGCGTTCGGGCTTATTCTTGCTTGCCGGACAGTGTTCGGGCGTCTTGTTGCCTGCACGGCTCCTCTACTCGGGCCTCATTTTGCCTTCGGGACACCGTTCGGGTCTATTCTTGGTCCGGGAATCTCCGTTCGGGCCTATGCTCGCCTGCTGGACTCTGTTCGGGCCTATGCTTGCCTGCGGGAATGACCGTTCGGGCCTATGTTTCCCTGCGGGACTGACCGTTCCAGCCTTTCTGACCTTCGGGACTCTGTTCGTGTCTCTTCTTGCCAGCGGGGCTCTTCGTTTGGGCCTATTCTTGCCTGCAGAACTCTGTTCGGGCCTCTTCTTGCCTGCACAGCCCCTCTACTCGGGCCTATTTTTGCCTGCGGGTCTCTGTCCAGGCCTATTGTTGCCCCCGGAAAACTCCGTTCGGTCCTATTCTGGCTTGTGGGACTCTGTTCGGGCCTATGCTTGCCTGCGGGAATCTCCTTTCAGGGTTATGCTGACCTGTGGGATTCTCAGTTTGGGCGTATTCTCGCCTGCAGGACATCTCTTCGGGCCTATTCTCGCCCGCGGGACCCTCCGTTCGGTCGTTTCTGGCCTGCGGGACTATCCGTTCGGGCCTAATCTTGCCTGCAGGATTCTGCGTTCGGGCTTACTCTTGCTTGCCGGACAGGGTTCGGGCGTCTTCTTGCCTGCACGGCTCCTCTACTCGGGCCTCATTTTGCCTTCGGGACACCGTTCGGGTCTATTCTTGGTCCGGGAATCTCCGTTCGGGCCTATGCTGGCCTGCTGGACTCTGTTCGGGCCTATGCTTGCCTGCGGGAATGACCGTTCGGGCCTATGTTGGCCTGCGGGACTCTCCGTTCGGGCCATTCTGGCCTGCGGGACTCTCCGTTCGGGCCTATTCTCTGGAGCGGGACTTTACTCGGGCCTATTCTTGCCTCCGGGCCTCCTCTATTCTTGCCTATTCTTGCCTCTGGGAATCTCCGTTCTGGCCTGTTCGGGCCTGCGGGACTCTGTTCGGGCCTATGCTTGCCTGCAGGAATCTCTGTTCCGCCCTACTCTGGCCTGCGGGACTCTCCGTTCAGGCCTATTCTGGCCTGCGGGACTCTGTTCGGGCCTATTCTTGCTCCGGGAATCGCCGGTCGGGCGTACCCTGGCTTGCGGGACTCTGTTCGGGCCTATGCTTGCCTGCAGGAATCTCTGTTCTGGCCTATTCTGGCCTGCATGACTCTCCGTTCGGGCCTATTCTGGCCTGCAGGACTCTCCGTTCGGGCCTATTCTGGCCTGCAGGACTCTGTTTGGGCCTATGCTTGCCTACGGGAATCTCCGTTCAGGCGTATGCTGGCCTGCGGGTCTCTCTGTTCGGGCCTATTCTTGCCTGCGGGACTCTCCGTTTGGGCGTATCCTTGCCTGCGGGACTCTGTTCGGGCCTCTTCTTGCCCGCACGGCTCCTCTACTCGGGCCTATTTTTGCCTGTGGGACTCTATTGGGGCCTATTCTTGCCTCCGACAATCTCCGTTCGGGCCTATTCTGGCCTGCGGGACTCTTCGTTCGGGCCTAGGCTTCCCTTTGGCAATCTCCGTTCAGGCGTATGCTGGCCTGCGGGACTCTGTTCGGGCCTTTGGTTGCTTTCGGAAATCCCCGTTCTGGCCTATTCTGGCCTGCGGAATTCTGTTCTGGGCTATTCTTGCTCCGGGAATCTCTGTTCGGGACTATTCTGGCCTGTGGGACTCTGTTCGGGCCCATGCCTGCCTGCGGGGCTCTCTGTTCAGGCCTTTTTCGCCTACGGGACTCTCCGTTCGGGCCTATTCTCTGGAGTGGGACTTTAGTCGGGCCTACTCTTGCCTACGGGGCTCCTCTATTCTTGCCTCTGGGATTCTGTTCGGGCCTATTCTTGTCTGCGGGACTCTCCCTTTGAGCCTATTCTTGCCTGCGGGTTCTCCGTTCAGGGCTACTCTTGCCAGCGAGACTCTGTTCGTGCCTCATCTTGCCTGCATGGCTGCTCTACTCGGGCCTACTCTTGCCTGCGGGACTCTGTTCGGGCCTATCCTTGCTCTGGGAAACTCCGTTCGGGCATACCCTGGCCTGCGGGACTCCGTTCGGGCCTATTCTGGCCTGCGGGACTCTGTTTGGGCCTATGCTTGCCTGCAGGAATCTCTGTTCCGGCCTACTGTGGCCTGCAGGACTCTCCGTTCGGGCCTATTTTGGCCTACGGGACTCTGTTTGGGCCTATGCTTGCCTACGGGAATCTCCGTTCAGGCGTATGCTGGCCTGCGGTATTCTCAATTTGGGCATATTCTCTCGCCTCCGGGACTTTCCTTTGGGCCTATTCTCGCCTGTGCAACTCTCCGTTCGGGCCTATTCTTGCCTGCGGGACTCTCCGTTCCGGCCTATTCTTGCCTGCGGGTCTCTCCGTTCGGGAGAATTCTGACCTGCAAAACTCTCCGTTCGGACCTAATCTAGCGTCTGGGAGTCTCCTTTGGGGTCTCCTGTTGCGTGCGGGGCTGCTCCATTCCAGCCTTTTGTGCTTACGGAGCTCCGATATTCGGTCCTGTTCTAGCATGCGGAGCTCCGCTACTCAGGCCTGATTGTGCGTGCGGGGCTCCGCTACTCGGGCCTGTTGGTGCATGCGGGGCTCCACTACTTGGGCCTGTTCTTGCATGCGGGGCTCCGCTACTCGGGTCTGTTCGTGCTTGCAGGGCTCTGCTACTCGGGCCTGTTCGTGCGTGCGGGGATCCGCTATTCAGGCCTGATAGTGTGTGCGGGGCTCCTCTATTCAGGCCTGTCCTTCCCTGCGGGACTCTATTCGGGCCTATACTTCCCTGCGGGACTCTCTTCGGGCCTATTCTGGCCTGCGAGACCCTCGCTTCGCCCCTATCGTGGTCTGCGGGACCCTCGTTCGGGCCCATTCTCGCCTTCGAGACCCTCCGTTCGGGCCTATTCTTGTGAGCGGGTCTCTATTCGGGCCTATTTTTGCCTAAGGGCTCCTCTATTCGGGCCTATTCTGGCCTGCGGGACTCTCCGTTCGGGCCTATTCTCACCTGGGGAACTCTCCGTTCGGGCCTTTCTGGCCTTCGGGACTCTGTTCGGGTCTCTTCTTGCCAGCGGGGCTCTTCGTTTGGGCCTCTTCTTGCCTGCAGGACTCTGTTCGGGCCTCTTCTTGCCTGCACAGCCCCTCTACTCGGGCCTATTTTTGCCTGCGGGACTCTGTCCAGGCCTATTGTTGCCCCCGGAAAACTCCGTTCGGTCCTATTCTGGCTTGTGGGACTCTGTTCGGGCCTATGCTTGCCTACGGGAATCTCCGTTCAGGCGTATGCTGGCCTGCGGGTCTCTCCGTTCGGGCCTATTCTTGCCTCTGGGACTCTCTGTTTGGGCGTATCCTTGCCTGCGGGACTCTATTCGGGCCTCTTCTTGCCCGCACGGCTCCTCTACTCGGGCCTATTTTTGCCTGTGAGACTCTATTGGGGCCTATTCTTGCCTCCGACAATCTCCGTTCGGGCCTATTCTGGCCTGCGGGACTCTTCGTTCGGGCCTAGGCTTCCCTTTGGCAATCTCCGTTCAGGCGTATGCTGGCCTGCGGGACTCTGTTCGGGCCTTTGGTTGCTTTCGGAAATCCCCGTTCTGGCCTATTCTGGCCTGCGGAATACTGTTCGGGGCTATTCTTGCTCCGGGAATCTCTGTTCGGGACTATTCTGGCCTGTGGGACTCTCCGTTCCGGCCTATTCTCGCCTGCGCATCTCTCCGTTCGGGCCTATTCTTGCCTGCGGGACTCTCCGTTCCGGCCTATTCTTGCCTGCGGGTCTCTCCGTTCGGGACAATTCTGACCTGCAAAACTCTCCGTTCGGACCTAATCTAGCCTCTGGGAGTCTCCTTTGGGGTCTCCTGTTGCGTGCGGGGCTGCTCCATTCCAGCCTTTTGTGCTTACGGAGCTCCGATATTCGGTCCTGTTCTAGCATGCGGAGCTCCGCTACTCAGGCCTGATTGTGCGTGCGGGGCTCCGCTACTCGGGCCTGTTGGTGCATGCGGGGCTCCACTACTTGGGCCTGTTCTTGCATGCGGGGCTCCGCTACTCGGGTCTGTTCGTGCTTGCAGGGCTCTGCTACTCGGGCCTGTTCGTGCGTGCGGGGATCCGCTATTCAGGCCTGATAGTGTGTGCGGGGCTCCTCTATTCAGGCCTGTCCTTCCCTGCGGGACTCTATTCGGGACTATACTTCCCTGCGGGACTCTGTTCGGGCCAATTCTGGCCTGCGAGACCCTCCGTTCGCCCCTATTGTGGTCTGCGGAACCCTCGTTCGGGCCCATTCTCACCTTCGAGACCCTCTGTTCGGGCTTTTCTGGCCTGCGGGACTCTCCGTTCGGGCCTATTCTTGTGAGCGGGTCTCTATTCGGGCCTATTTTTGCCTAAGGGCTCCTCTATTCGGGCCTATTGTGGCCTGTGGGACTCTCCGTTCGGGCCTATTCTCACCTGGGGAACTCTCCGTTCGGGCCTTTCTGGCCTTCGGGACTCTGTTCGGGTCTCTTCTTGCCAGCGGGGCTCTTCGTTTGGGCCTATTCTTGCCTGCAGGACTCTGTTCGGGCCTCTTCTTGCCTGCACAGCCCCTCTACTCGGGCCTCTTTTTGCCTGCGGGACTCTGTCCAGGCCTATTGTTGCCCCCGGAAAACTCCGTTCGGTCCTATTCTGGCTTGTGGGACTCTGTTCGGGCCTATGCTTGCCTGCGGGAATCTCCTTTCAGGGTTATGCTGACCTGTGGGATTCTCAGTTTGGGCGTATTCTCGCCTGCAGGACATCTCTTCGGGCCTATTCTCGCCCGCGGGACCCTCCGTTCGGTCGTTTCTGGCCTGCGGGACTCTCCATTCGGGCCTAATCTTGGGAGCGGGAGCGGGACTCTACTCGGGCCTATTCTTGCCTAGGGGCCTCTTCTATTCGTGCTTCTTCTTGCCAGTGGGACTCTGTTCAGGCCCGTTCTTGCCTGCAGGATTCTGCGTTCGGGCTTATTCTTGCTTGCCGGACAGTGTTCGGGCGTCTTGTTGCCTGCACGGCTCCTCTACTCGGGCCTCATTTTGCCTTCGGGACACCGTTCGGGTCTATTCTTGGTCCGGGAATCTCCGTTCGGGCCTATGCTCGCCTGCTGGACTCTGTTCGGGCCTATGCTTGCCTGCGGGAATGACCGTTCGGGCCTATGTTTCCCTGCGGGACTGACCGTTCGGGCCTTTCTGACCTTCGGGACTCTGTTCGTGTCTCTTCTTGCCAGCGGGGCTCTTCGTTTGGGCCTATTCTTGCCTGCAGAACTCTGTTCGGGCCTCTTCTTGCCTGCACAGCCCCTCTACTCGGGCCTATTTTTGCCTGCGGGTCTCTGTCCAGGCCTATTGTTGCCCCCGGAAAACTCCGTTCGGTCCTATTCTGGCTTGTGGGACTCTGTTCGGGCCTATGCTTGCCTGCGGGAATCTCCTTTCAGGGTTATGCTGACCTGTGGGATTCTCAGTTTGGGCGTATTCTCGCCTGCAGGACATCTCTTCGGGCCTATTCTCGCCCGCGGGACCCTCCGTTCGGTCGTTTCTGGCCTGCGGGACTCTCCGTTCGGGCCTAATCTTGCCTGCAGGATTCTGCGTTCGGGCTTGCTCTTGCTTGCCGGATAGGGTTCGGGCGTCTTCTTGCCTGCACGGCTCCTCTACTCGGGCCTCATTTTGCCTTCGGGACACCGTTCGGGTCTATTCTTGGTCCGGGAATCTCCGTTCGGGCCTATGCTGGCCTGCTGGACTCTGTTCGGGCCTATGCTTGCCTGCGGGAATGACCGTTCGGGCCTATGTTGGCCTGCGGGACTCTCCGTTCGGGCCATTCTGGCCTGCGGGACTCTCCGTTCGGGCCTATTCTCTGGAGCGGGACTTTACTCGGGCCTATTCTTGCCTCCGGGCCTCCTCTATTCTTGCCTATTCTTGCCTCCGGGAATCTCCGTTCTGGCCTGTTCGGGCCTGCAGGACTCTGTTCGGGCCTATGCTTGCCTGCAGGAATCTCTGTTCCGCCCTACTCTGGCCTGCGGGACTCTCCGTTCGGGCCTATTCTTGCCTGCGGGACTCTCCGTTTGGGCGTATCCTTGCCTGCGGGACTCTGTTCGGGCCTCTTCTTGCCCGCACGGCTCCTCTACTCGGGCCTATTTTTGCCTGTGGGACTCTATTGGGGCCTATTCTTGCCTCCGACAATCTCCGTTCGGGCCTATTCTGGCCTGCGGGACTCTTCGTTCGGGCCTAGGCTTCCCTTTGGCAATCTCCGTTCAGGCGTATGCTGGCCTGCGGGACTCTGTTCGGGCCTTTGGTTGCTTTCGGAAATCCCCGTTCTGGCCTATTCTGGCCTGCGGAATACTGTTCGGGGCTATTCTTGCTCCGGGAATCTCTGTTCGGGACTATTCTGGCCTGTGGGACTCTGTTCGGGCCCATGCCTGCCTGCGGGGCTCTCTGTTCAGGCCTTTTTCGCCTACGGGACTCTCCGTTCGGGCCTATTCTCTGGAGCGGGACTTTAGTCGGGCCTACTCTTGCCTACGGGGCTCCTCTATTCTTGCCTCTGGGATTCTGTTCGGGCCTATTCTTGTCTGCGGGACTCTCCGTTTGAGCCTATTCTTGCCTGTGGGTTCTCCGTTCAGGGCTACTCTTGCCAGCGGGACTCTGTTCGTGCCTCATCTTGCCTGCATGGCTGCTCTACTCGGGCCTACTCTTGCCTGCGGGACTCTGTTCGGGCCTATCCTTGCTCTGGGAATCTCCGTTCGGGCATACCCTGGCCTGCGGGACTCCGTTCGGGCCTATTCTGGCCTGCGGGACTCTGTTTGGGCCTATGCTTGCCTACGGGAATCTCCGTTCAGGCGTATGCTGGCCTGCGGTATTCTCAATTTGGGCATATTCTCTCGCCTCCGGGACTTTCCTTTGGGCCTATTCTCGCCTGTGCAACTCTCCGTTCGGGCCTATTCTTGCCTGCGGGACTCTCCGTTCCGGCCTATTCTTGCCTGCGGGTCTCTCCGTTCGGGACAATTCTGACCTGCAAAACTCTCCGTTCGGACCTAATCTAGCGTCTGGGAGTCTCCTTTGGGGTCTCCTGTTGCGTGCGGGGCTGCTCCATTCCAGCCTTTTGTGCTTACGGAGCTCCGATAATCGGTCCTGTTCTAGCATGCGGAGCTCCGCTACTCAGGCCTGATTGTGCGTGCGGGGCTCCGCTACTCGGGCCTGTTGGTGCATGCGGGGCTCCACTACTTGGGCCTGTTCTTGCATGCGGGGCTCCGCTACTCGGGTCTGTTCGTGCTTGCAGGGTTCTGCTACTCGGGCCTGTTCGTGCGTGCGTGGATCCGCTATTCAGGCCTGATAGTGTGTGCAGGACTCCTCTATTCAGGCCTGTCCTTCCCTGCGGGACTCTATTCTGCCTATACTTCCCTGCGGGACTCTGTTCGGGCCTATTCTGGCCTGCGAGACCCTCCGTTCGCCCCTATCGTGGTCTGCGGGACCCTCGTTCGGGCCCATTCTCGCCTTCGAGACCCTCTGTTCGGGCTTTTCTGGCCTGCGGGACTCTCCGTTCGGGCCTATTCTTGTGAGCGGGTCTCTATTACGGCCTATTTTTGCCTAAGGGCTCCTCTATTCGGGCCTATTCTGGCCTGCGGGACTCTCCGTTCGGGCCTATTCTCACCTGGGGAACTCTCCGTTCGGAGCTTTCTGACCTTCGGGACTCTGTTCGTGTCTCTTCTTGCCAGCGGGGCTCTTCGTTTGGGCCTATTCTTGCCTGCAGGACTCTGTTCGGGCCTCTTTTTGCCTGCACAGCCCCTCTACTCGGGCCTATTTTTGCCTGCGGGACTCTGTCCAGGCCTATTGTTGCCCCCGGAAAACTCCGTTCAGTCCTATTCTGGCTTGTGGGACTCTGTTCGGGCCTATGCTTGCCTGCGGGAATCTCCTTTCAGGGTTATGCTGACCTGTGGGATTCTCAGTTTGGGCGTATTCTCGCCTGCAGGACATCTCTTCGGGCCTATTCTCGCCCGCGGGACCCTCCGTTCGGTCGTTTCTGGCCTGCGGGACTCTCCGTTCGGGCCTAATCTTGCCTGCAGGATTCTGCGTTCGGGCTTACTCTTGCTTGCCGGACAGGGTTCGGGCGTCTTCTTGCCTGCACGGCTCCTCTACTCGGGCCTCATTTTGCCTTCGGGACACCGTTCGGGTCTATTCTTGGTCCGGGAATCTCCGTTCGGGCCTATGCTGGCCTGCTGGACTCTGTTCGGGCCTATGCTTGCCTGCGGGAATGACCGTTCGGGCCTATGTTGGCCTGCGGGACTCTCCGTTCGGGCCATTCTGGCCTGCGGGACTCTCCGTTCGGGCCTATTCTCTGGAGCGGGACTTTACTCGGGCCTATTCTTGCCTCCGGGCCTCCTCTATTCTTGCCTATTCTTGCCTCTGGGAATCTCCGTTCTGGCCTGTTCGGGCCTGCGGGACTCTGTTCGGGCCTATGCTTGCCTGCAGGAATCTCTGTTCCGCCCTACTCTGGCCTGCGGGACTCTCCGTTCAGGCCTATTCTGGCCTGCGGGACTCTGTTCGGGCCTATTCTTGCTCCGGGAATCGCCGGTCGGGCGTACCCTGGCTTGCGGGACTCTGTTCGGGCCTATGCTTGCCTGCAGGAATCTCTGTTCTGGCCTATTCTGGCCTGCATGACTCTCCGTTCGGGCCTATTCTGGCCTGCAGGACTCTCCGTTCGGGCCTATTCTGGCCTGCAGGACTCTGTTTGGGCCTATGCTTGCCTACGGGAATCTCCGTTCAGGCGTATGCTGGCCTGCGGGTCTCTCTGTTCGGGCCTATTCTTGCCTGCGGGACTCTCCGTTTGGGCGTATCCTTGCCTGCGGGACTCTGTTCGGGCCTCTTCTTGCCCGCACGGCTCCTCTACTCGGGCCTATTTTTGCCTGTGGGACTCTATTGGGGCCTATTCTTGCCTCCGACAATCTCCGTTCGGGCCTATTCTGGCCTGCGGGACTCTTCGTTCGGGCCTAGGCTTCCCTTTGGCAATCTCCGTTCAGGCGTATGCTGGCCTGCGGGACTCTGTTCGGGCCTTTGGTTGCTTTCGGAAATCCCCGTTCTGGCCTATTCTGGCCTGCGGAATTCTGTTCTGGGCTATTCTTGCTCCGGGAATCTCTGTTCGGGACTATTCTGGCCTGTGGGACTCTGTTCGGGCCCATGCCTGCCTGCGGGGCTCTCTGTTCAGGCCTTTTTCGCCTACGGGACTCTCCGTTCGGGCCTATTCTCTGGAGTGGGACTTTAGTCGGGCCTACTCTTGCCTACGGGGCTCCTCTATTCTTGCCTCTGGGATTCTGTTCGGGCCTATTCTTGTCTGCGGGACTCTCCCTTTGAGCCTATTCTTGCCTGCGGGTTCTCCGTTCAGGGCTACTCTTGCCAGCGAGACTCTGTTCGTGCCTCATCTTGCCTGCATGGCTGCTCTACTCGGGCCTACTCTTGCCTGCGGGACTCTGTTCGGGCCTATCCTTGCTCTGGGAAACTCCGTTCGGGCATACCCTGGCCTGCGGGACTCCGTTCGGGCCTATTCTGGCCTGCGGGACTCTGTTTGGGCCTATGCTTGCCTGCAGGAATCTCTGTTCCGGCCTACTGTGGCCTGCAGGACTCTCCGTTCGGGCCTATGCTCGCCTGCTGGACTCTGTTCGGGCCTATGCTTGCCTGCGGGAATGACCGTTCGGGCCTATGTTTCCCTGCGGGACTGACCGTTCGGGCCTTTCTGACCTTCGGGACTCTGTTCGTGTCTCTTCTTGCCAGCGGGGCTCTTCGTTTGGGCCTATTCTTGCCTGCAGAACTCTGTTCGGGCCTCTTCTTGCCTGCACAGCCCCTCTACTCGGGCCTATTTTTGCCTGCGGGTCTCTGTCCAGGCCTATTGTTGCCCCCGGAAAACTCCGTTCGGTCCTATTCTGGCTTGTGGGACTCTGTTCGGGCCTATGCTTGCCTGCGGGAATCTCCTTTCAGGGTTATGCTGACCTGTGGGATTCTCAGTTTGGGCGTATTCTCGCCTGCAGGACATCTCTTCGGGCCTATTCTCGCCCGCGGGACCCTCCGTTCGGTCGTTTCTGGCCTGCGGGACTCTCCGTTCGGGCCTAATCTTGCCTGCAGGATTCTGCGTTCGGGCTTACTCTTGCTTGCCGGATAGGGTTCGGGCGTCTTCTTGCCTGCACGGCTCCTCTACTCGGGCCTCATTTTGCCTTCGGGACACCGTTCGGGTCTATTCTTGGTCCGGGAATCTCCGTTCGGGCCTATGCTGGCCTGCTGGACTCTGTTCGGGCCTATGCTTGCCTGCGGGAATGACCGTTCGGGCCTATGTTGGCCTGCGGGACTCTCCGTTCGGGCCATTCTGGCCTGCGGGACTCTCCGTTCGGGCCTATTCTCTGGAGCGGGACTTTACTCGGGCCTATTCTTGCCTCCGGGCCTCCTCTATTCTTGCCTATTCTTGCCTCCGGGAATCTCCGTTCTGGCCTGTTCGGGCCTGCAGGACTCTGTTCGGGCCTATGCTTGCCTGCAGGAATCTCTGTTCCGCCCTACTCTGGCCTGCGGGACTCTCCGTTCGGGCCTATTCTTGCCTGCGGGACTCTCCGTTTGGGCGTATCCTTGCCTGCGGGACTCTGTTCGGGCCTCTTCTTGCCCGCACGGCTCCTCTACTCGGGCCTATTTTTGCCTGTGGGACTCTATTGGGGCCTATTCTTGCCTCCGACAATCTCCGTTCGGGCCTATTCTGGCCTGCGGGACTCTTCGTTCGGGCCTAGGCTTCCCTTTGGCAATCTCCGTTCAGGCGTATGCTGGCCTGCGGGACTCTGTTCGGGCCTTTGGTTGCTTTCGGAAATCCCCGTTCTGGCCTATTCTGGCCTGCGGAATACTGTTCGGGGCTATTCTTGCTCCGGGAATCTCTGTTCGGGACTATTCTGGCCTGTGGGACTCTGTTCGGGCCCATGCCTGCCTGCGGGGCTCTCTGTTCAGGCCTTTTTCGCCTACGGGACTCTCCGTTCGGGCCTATTCTCTGGAGCGGGACTTTAGTCGGGCCTACTCTTGCCTACGGGGCTCCTCTATTCTTGCCTCTGGGATTCTGTTCGGGCCTATTCTTGTCTGCGGGACTCTCCGTTTGAGCCTATTCTTGCCTGTGGGTTCTCCGTTCAGGGCTACTCTTGCCAGCGGGACTCTGTTCGTGCCTCATCTTGCCTGCATGGCTGCTCTACTCGGGCCTACTCTTGCCTGCGGGACTCTGTTCGGGCCTATCCTTGCTCTGGGAATCTCCGTTCGGGCATACCCTGGCCTGCGGGACTCCGTTCGGGCCTATTCTGGCCTGCGGGACTCTGTTTGGGCCTATGCTTGCCTACGGGAATCTCCGTTCAGGCGTATGCTGGCCTGCGGTATTCTCAATTTGGGCATATTCTCTCGCCTCCGGGACTTTCCTTTGGGCCTATTCTCGCCTGTGCAACTCTCCGTTCGGGCCTATTCTTGCCTGCGGGACTCTCCGTTCCGGCCTATTCTTGCCTGCGGGTCTCTCCGTTCGGGACAATTCTGACCTGCAAAACTCTCCGTTCGGACCTAATCTAGCGTCTGGGAGTCTCCTTTGGGGTCTCCTGTTGCGTGCGGGGCTGCTCCATTCCAGCCTTTTGTGCTTACGGAGCTCCGATAATCGGTCCTGTTCTAGCATGCGGAGCTCCGCTACTCAGGCCTGATTGTGCGTGCGGGGCTCCGCTACTCGGGCCTGTTGGTGCATGCGGGGCTCCACTACTTGGGCCTGTTCTTGCATGCGGGGCTCCGCTACTCGGGTCTGTTCGTGCTTGCAGGGTTCTGCTACTCGGGCCTGTTCGTGCGTGCGTGGATCCGCTATTCAGGCCTGATAGTGTGTGCAGGACTCCTCTATTCAGGCCTGTCCTTCCCTGCGGGACTCTATTCTGCCTATACTTCCCTGCGGGACTCTGTTCGGGCCTATTCTGGCCTGCGAGACCCTCCGTTCGCCCCTATCGTGGTCTGCGGGACCCTCGTTCGGGCCCATTCTCGCCTTCGAGACCCTCTGTTCGGGCTTTTCTGGCCTGCGGGACTCTCCGTTCGGGCCTATTCTTGTGAGCGGGTCTCTATTACGGCCTATTTTTGCCTAAGGGCTCCTCTATTCGGGCCTATTCTGGCCTGCGGGACTCTCCGTTCGGGCCTATTCTCACCTGGGGAACTCTCCGTTCGGAGCTTTCTGACCTTCGGGACTCTGTTCGTGTCTCTTCTTGCCAGCGGGGCTCTTCGTTTGGGCCTATTCTTGCCTGCAGGACTCTGTTCGGGCCTCTTTTTGCCTGCACAGCCCCTCTACTCGGGCCTATTTTTGCCTGCGGGACTCTGTCCAGGCCTATTGTTGCCCCCGGAAAACTCCGTTCAGTCCTATTCTGGCTTGTGGGACTCTGTTCGGGCCTATGCTTGCCTGCGGGAATCTCCTTTCAGGGTTATGCTGACCTGTGGGATTCTCAGTTTGGGCGTATTCTCGCCTGCAGGACATCTCTTCGGGCCTATTCTCGCCCGCGGGACCCTCCGTTCGGTCGTTTCTGGCCTGCGGGACTCTCCGTTCGGGCCTAATCTTGCCTGCAGGATTCTGCGTTCGGGCTTACTCTTGCTTGCCGGACAGGGTTCGGGCGTCTTCTTGCCTGCACGGCTCCTCTACTCGGGCCTCATTTTGCCTTCGGGACACCGTTCGGGTCTATTCTTGGTCCGGGAATCTCCGTTCGGGCCTATGCTGGCCTGCTGGACTCTGTTCGGGCCTATGCTTGCCTGCGGGAATGACCGTTCGGGCCTATGTTGGCCTGCGGGACTCTCCGTTCGGGCCATTCTGGCCTGCGGGACTCTCGGTTCGGGCCTATTCTCTGGAGCGGGACTTTACTCGGGCCTATTCTTGCCTCCGGGCCTCCTCTATTCTTGCCTATTCTTGCCTCTGGGAATCTCCGTTCTGGCCTGTTCGGGCCTGCGGGACTCTGTTCGGGCCTATGCTTGCCTGCAGGAATCTCTGTTCCGCCCTACTCTGGCCTGCGGGACTCTCCGTTCAGGCCTATTCTGGCCTGCGGGACTCTGTTCGGGCCTATTCTTGCTCCGGGAATCGCCGGTCGGGCGTACCCTGGCTTGCGGGACTCTGTTCGGGCCTATGCTTGCCTGCAGGAATCTCTGTTCTGGCCTATTCTGGCCTGCATGACTCTCCGTTCGGGCCTATTCTGGCCTGCAGGACTCTCCGTTCGGGCCTATTCTGGCCTGCAGGACTCTGTTTGGGCCTATGCTTGCCTACGGGAATCTCCGTTCAGGCGTATGCTGGCCTGCGGGTCTCTCTGTTCGGGCCTATTCTTGCCTGCGGGACTCTCCGTTTGGGCGTATCCTTGCCTGCGGGACTCTGTTCGGGCCTCTTCTTGCCCGCACGGCTCCTCTACTCGGGCCTATTTTTGCCTGTGGGACTCTATTGGGGCCTATTCTTGCCTCCGACAATCTCCGTTCGGGCCTATTCTGGCCTGCGGGACTCTTCGTTCGGGCCTAGGCTTCCCTTTGGCAATCTCCGTTCAGGCGTATGCTGGCCTGCGGGACTCTGTTCGGGCCTTTGGTTGCTTTCGGAAATCCCCGTTCTGGCCTATTCTGGCCTGCGGAATTCTGTTCTGGGCTATTCTTGCTCCGGGAATCTCTGTTCGGGACTATTCTGGCCTGTGGGACTCTGTTCGGGCCCATGCCTGCCTGCGGGGCTCTCTGTTCAGGCCTTTTTCGCCTACGGGACTCTCCGTTCGGGCCTATTCTCTGGAGTGGGACTTTAGTCGGGCCTACTCTTGCCTACGGGGCTCCTCTATTCTTGCCTCTGGGATTCTGTTCGGGCCTATTCTTGTCTGCGGGACTCTCCCTTTGAGCCTATTCTTGCCTGCGGGTTCTCCGTTCAGGGCTACTCTTGCCAGCGAGACTCTGTTCGTGCCTCATCTTGCCTGCATGGCTGCTCTACTCGGGCCTACTCTTGCCTGCGGGACTCTGTTCGGGCCTATCCTTGCTCTGGGAAACTCCGTTCGGGCATACCCTGGCCTGCGGGACTCCGTTCGGGCCTATTCTGGCCTGCGGGACTCTGTTTGGGCCTATGCTTGCCTGCAGGAATCTCTGTTCCGGCCTACTGTGGCCTGCAGGACTCTCCGTTCGGGCCTATTTTGGCCTACGGGACTCTGTTTGGGCCTATGCTTGCCTACGGGAATCTCCGTTCAGGCGTATGCTGGCCTGCGGTATTCTCAATTTGGGCATATTCTCTCGCCTCCGGGACTTTCCTTTGGGCCTATTCTCGCCTGTGCAACTCTCCGTTCGGGCCTATTCTTGCCTGCGGGACTCTCCGTTCCGGCCTATTCTTGCCTGCGGGTCTCTCCGTTCGGGACAATTCTGACCTGCAAAACTCTCCGTTCGGACCTAATCTAGCCTCTGGGAGTCTCCTTTGGGGTCTCCTGTTGCGTGCGGGGCTGCTCCATTCCAGCCTTTTGTGCTTACGGAGCTCCGATATTCGGTCCTGTTCTAGCATGCGGAGCTCCGCTACTCAGGCCTGATTGTGCGTGCGGGGCTCCGCTACTCGGGCCTGTTGGTGCATGCGGGGCTCCACTACTTGGGCCTGTTCTTGCATGCGGGGCTCCGCTACTCGGGTCTGTTCGTGCTTGCAGGGCTCTGCTACTCGGGCCTGTTCGTGCGTGCGGGGATCCGCTATTCAGGCCTGATAGTGTGTGCGGGGCTCCTCTATTCAGGCCTGTCCTTCCCTGCGGGACTCTATTCGGGACTATACTTCCCTGCGGGACTCTGTTCGGGCCAATTCTGGCCTGCGAGACCCTCCGTTCGCCCCTATTGTGGTCTGCGGGACACTCGTTCGGGCCCATTCTCACCTTCGAGACCCTCTGTTCTGGCTTTTCTGGCCTGCGGGACTCTCCGTTCGGGCCTATTCTTGTGAGCGGGTCTCTATTCGGGCCTATTTTTGCCTAAGGGCTCCTCTATTCGGGCCTATTGTGGCCTGCGGGACTCTCCGTTCGGGCCTATTCTCACCTGGGGAACTCTCCGTTCGGGCCTTTCTGGCCTTCGGGACTCTGTTCGGGTCTCTTCTTGCCAGCGGGGCTCTTCGTTTGGGCCTATTCTTGCCTGCAGGACTCTGTTCGGGCCTCTTCTTGCCTGCACAGCCCCTCTACTCGGGCCTCTTTTTGCCTGCGGGACTCTGTCCAGGCCTATTGTTGCCCCCGGAAAACTCCGTTCGGTCCTATTCTGGCTTGTGGGACTCTGTTCGGGCCTATGCTTGCCTGCGGGAATCTCCTTTCAGGGTTATGCTGACCTGTGGGATTCTCAGTTTGGGCGTATTCTCGCCTGCAGGACATCTCTTCGGGCCTATTCTCGCCCGCGGGACCCTCCGTTCGGTCGTTTCTGGCCTGCGGGACTCTCCATTCGGGCCTAATCTTGGGAGCGGGAGCGGGACTCTACTCGGGCCTATTCTTGCCTAGGGGCCTCTTCTATTCGTGCTTCTTCTTGCCAGTGGGACTCTGTTCAGGCCCGTTCTTGCCTGCAGGATTCTGCGTTCGGGCTTATTCTTGCTTGCCGGACAGTGTTCGGGCGTCTTGTTGCCTGCACGGCTCCTCTACTTGGGCCTCATTTTGCCTTCGGGACACCGTTCGGGTCTATTCTTGGTCCGGGAATCTCCGTTCGGGCCTATGCTCGCCTGCTGGACTCTGTTCGGGCCTATGCTTGCCTGCGGGAATGACCGTTCGGGCCTATGTTTCCCTGCGGGACTGACCGTTCGGGCCTTTCTGACCTTCGGGACTCTGTTCGTGTCTCTTCTTGCCAGCGGGGCTCTTCGTTTGGGCCTATTCTTGCCTGCAGAACTCTGTTCGGGCCTCTTCTTGCCTGCACAGCCCCTCTACTCGAGCCTATTTTTGCCTGCGGGTCTCTGTCCAGGCCTATTGTTGCCCCCGGAAAACTCCGTTCGGTCCTATTCTGGCTTGTGGGACTCTGTTCGGGCCTATGCTTGCCTGCGGGAATCTCCTTTCAGGGTTATGCTGACCTGTGGGATTCTCAGTTTGGGCGTATTCTCGCCTGCAGGACATCTCTTCGGGCCTATTCTCGCCCGCGGGACCCTCCGTTCGGTCGTTTCTGGCCTGCGGGACTCTCCGTTCGGGCCTAATCTTGCCTGCAGGATTCTGCGTTCGGGCTTACTCTTGCTTGCCGGACAGGGTTCGGGCGTCTTGTTGCCTGCACGGCTCCTCTACTCGGGCCTCATTTTGCCTTCGGGACACCGTTCGGGTCTATTCTTCGTCCGGGAATCTCCGTTCGGGCCTATGCTGGCCTGCTGGACGCTGTTCGGGCCTATGCTTGTCTGCGGGAATGACCGTTCGGGCCTATGTTGGCCTGCGGGACTCTCCGTTCGGGCCATTCTGGCCTGCGGGACTCTCCGTTCGGGCCTATTCTCTGGAGCGGGACTTTACTCGGGCCTATTCTTGCCTCCGGGCCTCCTCTATTCTTGCCTATTCTTGCCTCCGGGAATCTCCGTTCTGGCCTGTTCGGGCCTGCAGGACTCTGTTCGGGCCTATGCTTGCCTGCAGGAATCTCTGTTCCGCCCTACTCTGGCCTGCGGGACTCTCCGTTCGGGCCTATTCTGGCCTGCGGGACTCTGTTCGGGCCTATTCTTGCTCCGGGAATCGCCGGTCGGGCGTACCCTGGCTTGCGGGACTCTGTTCGGGCCTATGCTTGCCTGCGGGAATCTCTGTTCTGGCCTATTCTGGCCTGCAGGACTCTCCGTTCGGGCCTATTCTGGCCTGCAGGACTCTGTTTGGGCCTATGCTTGCCTACGGGAATCTCCGTTCAGGCGTATGCTGGCCTGCGGGTCTCTCCGTTCGGGCCTATTCTTGCCTGCGGGACTCTCCGTTTGGGCGTATCCTTGCCTGCGGGACTCTGTTCGGGCCTCTTCTTGCCCGCACGGCTCCTCTACTCGGGCCTATTTTTGCCTGTGGGACTCTATTGGGGCCTATTCTTGCCTCCGACAATCTCCGTTCGGGCCTATTCTGGCCTGCGGGACTCTTCGTTCGGGCCTAGGCTTCCCTTTGGCAATCTCCGTTCAGGCGTATGCTGGCCTGCGGGACTCTGTTCGGGCCTTTGGTTGCTTTCAGAAATCCCCGTTCTGGCCTATTCTGGCCTGCGGAATACTGTTCGGGGCTATTCTTGCTTCGGGAATCTCTGTTCGGGACTATTCTGGCCTGTGGGACTCTGTTCGGGCCCATGCCTGCCTGCGGGGCTCTCTGTTCAGGCCTTTTTCGCCTACGGGACTCTCCGTTCGGGCCTATTCTCTGGAGCGGGACTTTAGTCGGGCCTACTCTTGCCTACGGGGCTCCTCTATTCTTGCCTCTGGGATTCTGTTCGGGCCTATTCTTGTCTGCGGGACTCTCCGTTTGAGCCTATTCTTGCCTGTGGGTTCTCCGTTCAGGGCTACTCTTGCCAGCGGGACTCTGTTCGTGCCTCATCTTGCCTGCATGGCTGCTCTACTCGGGCCTACTCTTGCCTGCGGGACTCTGTTCCGGCCTATCCTTGCTCTGGGAATCTCCGTTCGGGCATACCCTGGCCTGCGGGACTCCGTTCGGGCCTATTCTGGCCTGCGGGACTCTGTTTGGGCCTATGCTTGCCTACGGGAATCTCCGTTCAGGCGTATGCTGGCCTGCGGTATTCTCAATTTGGGCATATTCTCTCGCCTCCGGGACTTTCCTTTGGGCCTATTCTCGCCTGTGCAACTCTCCGTTCGGGCCTATTCTTGCCTGCGGGACTCTCCGTTCGGGACAATTCTGACCTGCAAAACTCTCCGTTCGGACCTAATCTAGCGTCTGGGAGTCTCCTTTGGGGTCTCCTGTTGCGTGCGGGGCTGCTCCATTCCAGCCTTTTGTGCTTACGGAGCTCCGATAATCGGTCCTGTTCTAGCATGCGGAGCTCCGCTACTCAGGCCTGATTGTGCGTGCGGGGCTCCGCTACTCGGGCCTGTTGGTGCATGCGGGGCTCCACTACTTGGGCCTGTTCTTGCATGCGGGGCTCCGCTACTCGGGTCTGTTCGTGCTTGCAGGGTTCTGCTACTCGGGCCTGTTCGTGCGTGCGTGGATCCGCTATTCAGGCCTGATAGTGTGTGCTGGGCTCCTCTATTCAGGCCTGTCCTTCCCTGCGGGACTCTATTCGGGCCTATACTTCCCTGCGTGACTCTGTTCGGGCCTATTCTGGCCTGCGAGACCCTCGGTTCGCCCCTATCGTGGTCTGCGGGACCCTCGTTCGGGCCCATTCTCGCCTTCGAGACCCTCTGTTCGGGCTTTTCTGGCCTGCGGGACTCTCCGTTCGGGCCTATTCTCACCTGGGGAACTCTGCGTTCGGACCTTTCTGACCTTCGGGACTCGGTTCGGGTCTCTTCTTGCCAGCGGGGCTCTTCGTTTGGGCCTATTCTTGCCTGCAGGACTCTGTTCGGGCCTCTTCTTGCCTGCACAGCCCCTCTACTCGGGCCTATTTTTGCCTGCGGGTCTCTGTCCAGGCCTATTGTTGCCCCAGGAAAACTCCGTTCGGTCCTATTCTGGCTTGTGGGACTCTGTTCGGGCCTATGCTTGCCTGGGGGAATCTCCTTTCAGGGTTATGCTGACCTGTGGGATTCTCAGTTTGGGCGTATTCTCGCCTGCAGGACATCTCTTCGGGCCTATTCTCGCCCGCGGGACCCTCCGTTCGGTCGTTTCTGGCCTGCGGGACTCTCCGTTCGGGCCTAATCTTGCCTGCAGGATTCTGCGTTCGGGCTTACTCTTGCTTGCCGGACAGGGTTCGGGCGTCTTCTTGCCTGCACGGCTCCTCTACTCGGGCCTCATTTTGCCTTCGGGACACCGTTCGGGTCTATTCTTGGTCCGGGAATCTCCGTTCGGGCCTATGCTGGCCTGCTGGACTCTGTTCGGGCCTATGCTTGCCTGCGGGAATGACCGTTCGGGCCTATTTTGGCCTGCGGGACTCTCCTTTCGGGCCTTTCTGGCCTGCGGGACTCTCCGTTCGGGCCTATTCTCTGGAGCGGGACTTTACTCGGGCCTATTCTTGCCTCCGGGCCTCCTCTATTCTTGCCTATTCTTGCCTGCGGGACTCTCCGTTTGGGCGTATCCTTGCCTGCGGGACTCTGTTCGGGCCTCTTCTTGCCCGCACGGCTCCTCTACTCGGGCCTATTTTTGCCTGTGGGACTCTATTGGGGCCTATTCTTGCCTCCGACAATCTCCGTTCGGGCCTATTCTGGCCTGCGGGACTCTTCGTTCGGGCCTAGGCTTCCCTTTGGCAATCTCCGTTCAGGCGTATGCTGGCCTGCGGGACTCTGTTCGGGCCTTTGGTTGCTTTCGGAAATCCCCGTTCTGGCCTGCGGAATTCTGTTCGGGGCTATTCTTGCTCCGGGAATCTCTGTTCGGGACTATTCTGGCCTGTGGGACTCTGTTCGGGCCCATGCCTGCCTGCGGGGCTCTCTGTTCAGGCCTTTTTCGCCTACGGGACTCTCCGTTCGGGCCTATTCTCTGGAGCGGGACTTTAGTCGGGCCTACTCTTGCCTACGGGGCTCCTCTATTCTTGCCTCTGGGATTCTGTTCGGGCCTATTCTTGTCTGCGGGACTCTCCGTTTGAGCCTATTCTTGCCTGTGGGTTCTCCGTTCAGGGCTACTCTTGCCAGCGGGACTCTGTTCGTGCCTCATCTTGCCTGCATGGCTGCTCTACTCGGGCCTACTCTTGCCTGCGGGACTCTGTTCGGGCCTATCCTTGCTCTGGGAATCTCCGTTCGGGCATACCCTGGCCTGCGGGACTCCGTTCGGGCCTATTCTGGCCTGCGGGACTCTGTTTGGGCCTATGCTTGCCTGCAGGAATCTCTGTTCCGGCCTATTGTGGCCTGCAGCACTCTCCGTTTGGGCCTATTCTGGCCTACGGGACTCTGTTTGGGCCTATGCTTGCCTACGGGAATCTCCGTTCAGGCGTATGCTGGCCTGCGGTATTCTCAATTTGGGCATATTCTCTCGCCTCCGGGACTTTCCTTTGGGCCTATTCTCGCCTGCGCATCTCTCCGTTCGGGCCTATTCTTGCCTGCGGGACTCTCCGTTCCGGCCTATTCTTGCCTGCGGGTCTCTCCGTTCGGGACAATTCTGACCTGCAAAACTCTCCGTTCGGACCTAATCTAGCCTCTGGGAGTCTCCTTTGGGGTCTCCTGTTGCGTGCGGGGCTGCTCCATTCCAGCCTTTTGTGCTTACGGAGCTCCGATATTTGGTCCTGTTCTAGCATGCGGAGCTCCGCTACTCAGGCCTGATTGTGCGTGCGGGGCTCCGCTACTCGGGCCTGTTGGTGCATGCGGGGCTCCACTACTTGGGCCTGTTCTTGCATGCGGGGCTCCGCTACTCGGGTCTGTTCGTGCTTGCAGGGCTCTGCTACTCGGGCCTGTTCGTGCGTGCGGGGATCCGCTATTCAGGCCTGATAGTGTGTGCGGGGCTCCTCTATTCAGGCCTGTCCTTCCCTGCGGGACTCTATTCGGGCCTATACTTCCCTGCGGGACTCTCTTCGGGCCTATTCTGGCCTGCGAGACCCTCGCTTCGCCCCTATCGTGGTCTGCGGGACCCTCGTTCGGGCCCATTCTCGCCTTCGAGACCCTCCGTTCGGGCCTATTCTTGTGAGCGGGTCTCTATTCGGGCCTATTTTTGCCTAAGGGCTCCTCTATTCGGGCCTATTCTGGCCTGCGGGACTCTCCGTTCGGGCCTATTCTCACCTGGGGAACTCTCCGTTCGGGCCTTTCTGGCCTTCGGGACTCGGTTCGGGTCTCTTCTTGCCAGCGGGGCTCTTCGTTTGGGCCTATTCTTGCCTGCAGAACTCTGTTCGGGCCTCTTCTTGCCTGCACAGCCCCTCTACTCGGGCCTATTTTTGCCTGCGGGACTCTGTCCAGGCCTATTGTTGCCCCCGGAAAACTCCGTTCAGTCCTATTCTGGCTTGTGGGACTCTGTTCGGGCCTATGCTTGCCTGCGGGAATCTCCTTTCAGGGTTATGCTGACCTGTGGGATTCTCAGTTTGGGCGTATTCTCGCCTGCAGGACATCTCTTCGGGCCTATTCTCGCCCGCGGGACCCTCCGTTCGGTCGTTTCTGGCCTGCGGGACTCTCCATTCGGGCCTAATCTTGGGAGCGGGAGCGGGACTCTACTCGGGCCTATTCTTGCCTAGGGGCCTCTTCTATTCGTGCTTCTTCTTGCCAGTGGGACTCTGTTCAGGCCCGTTCTTGCCTGCAGGATTCTGCGTTCGGGCTTATTCTTGCTTGCCGGACAGTGTTCGGGCGTCTTGTTGCCTGCACGGCTCCTCTACTCGGGCCTCATTTTGCCTTCGGGACACCGTTCGGGTCTATTCTTGGTCCGGGAATCTCCGTTCGGGCCTATGCTCGCCTGCTGGACTCTGTTCGGGCCTATGCTTGCCTGCGGGAATGACCGTTCGGGCCTATGTTTCCCTGCGGGACTGACCGTTCGGGCCTTTCTGACCTTTGAGACTCTGTTCGTGTCTCTTCTTGCCAGCGGGGCTCTTCGTTTGGGCCTATTCTTGCCTGCAGAACTCTGTTCGGGCCTCTTCTTGCCTGCACAGCCCCTCTACTCGGGCCTATTTTTGCCTGCGGGTCTCTGTCCAGGCCTATTGTTGCCCCCGGAAAACTCCGTTCGGTCCTATTCTGGCTTGTGGGACTCTGTTCGGGCCTATGCTTGCCTGCGGGAATCTCCTTTCAGGGTTATGCTGACCTGTGGGATTCTCAGTTTGGGCGTATTCTCGCCTGCAGGACATCTCTTCGGGCCTATTCTCGCCCGCGGGACCCTCCGTTCGGTCGTTTCTGGCCTGCGGGACTCTCCGTTCGAGCCTAATCTTGCCTGCAGGATTCTGCGTTCGGGCTTACTCTTGCTTGCCGGACAGGGTTCGGGCGTCTTCTTGCCTGCACGGCTCCTCTACTCGGGCCTCATTTTGCCTTCAGGACACCGTTCGGGTCTATTCTTGGTCCGGGAATCTCCGTTCGGGCCTATGCTGGCCTGCTGGACTCTGTTCGGGCCTATGCTTGCCTGCGGGAATGACCGTTCGGGCCTATGTTGGCCTGCGGGACTCTCCGTTCGGGCCATTCTGGCCTGCGGGACTCTCCGTTCGGGCCTATTCTCTGGAGCGGGACTTTACTCGGGCCTATTCTTGCCTCCGGGCCTCCTCTATTCTTGCCTATTCTTGCCTCCGGGAATCTCCGTTCTGGCCTGTTCGGGCCTGCGGGACTCTGTTCGGGCGTATGCTTGCCTGCAGGAATCTCTGTTCCGCCCTACTCTGGCCTGTGGGACTCTCCGTTCAGGCCTATTCTGGCCTGCGGGACTCTGTTCGGGCCTATTCTTGCTCCGGGAATCGCCGGTCGGGCGTACCCTGGCTTGCGGGACTCTGTTCGGGCCTATGCTTGCCTGCAGGAATCTCTGTTCTGGCCTATTCTGGCCTGCAGGACTCTCCGTTCGGGCCTATTCTGGCCTGCAGGACTCTGTTTGGGCCTATGCTTGCCTACGGGAATCTCCGTTCAGGCGTATGCTGGCCTGCGGGTCTCTCCGTTCGGGCCTATTCTTGCCTGCGGGACTCTCCGTTTGGGCGTATCCTTGCCTGCGGGACTCTGTTCGGGCCTCTTCTTGCACGCACGGCTCCTCTACTCGGGCCTATTTTTGCCTGTGGGACTCTATCGGGGCCTATTCTTGCCTCCGACAATCTCCGTTCGGGCCTATTCTGGCCTGCGGGACTCTTCGTTCAGGCCTAGGCTTCCCTTTGGCAATCTCCGTTCAGGCGTATGCTGGCCTGCGGGACTCTGTTCGGGCCTTTGGTTGCTTTCGGAAATCCCCGTTCTGGCCTATTCTGGCCTGCGGAATTCTGTTCGGGGCTATTCTTGCTCCGGGAATCTCTGTTCGGGACTATTCTGGCCTGTGGGACTCTGTTCGGGCCCATGCCTGCCTGCGGGGCTCTCTGTTCAGGCCTTTTTCGCCTACGGGACTCTCCGTTCGGGCCTATTCTCTGGAGCGGGACTTTAGTCGGGCCTACTCTTGCCTACGGGGCTCCTCTATTCTTGCCTCTGGGATTCTGTTCGGGCCTATTCTTGTCTGCGGGACTCTCCGTTTGAGCCTATTCTTGCCTGTGGGTTCTCCGTTCAGGGCTACTCTTGCCAGCGGGACTCTGTTCGTGCCTCATCTTGCCTGCATGGCTGCTCTACTCGGGCCTACTCTTGCCTGCGGGACTCTGTTCGGGCCTATCCTTGCTCTGGGAATCTCCGTTCGGGCATACCCTGGCCTGCGGGACTCCGTTCGGGCCTATTCTGGCCTGCGGGACTCTGTTTGGGCCTATGCTTGCCTGCAGGAATCTCTGTTCCGGCCTATTGTGGCCTGCAGGACTCTCCGTTCGGGCCTATTGTGGCCTACGGGACTCTGTTTGGGCCTATGCTTGCCTACGGGAATCTCCGTTCAGGCGTATGCTGGCCTGCGGTGTTCTCAATTTGGGCATATTCTCTCGCCTCCGGGACTTTCCTTTGGGCCTATTCTCGCCTGCGCATCTCTCCGTTCGGGCCTATTCTTGCCTGCGGGACTCTCCGTTCCGGCCTATTCTTGCCTGCGGGTCTCTCCGTTCGGGACAATTCTGACCTGCAAAACTCTCCGTTCGGACCTAATCTAGCCTCTGGGAGTCTCCTTTGGGGTCTCCTGTTGCGTGCGGGGCTGCTCCATTCCAGCCTTTTGTGCTTACGGAGCTCCGATATTCGGTCCTGTTCTAGCATGCGGAGCTCCGCTACTCAGGCCTGATTGTGCGTGCGGGGCTCCGCTACTCGGGCCTGTTGGTGCATGCGGGGCTCCACTACTTGGGCCTGTTCTTGCATGCGGGGCTCCGCTACTCGGGTCTGTTCGTGCTTGCAGGGCTCTGCTACTCGGGCCTGTTCGTGCGTGCGGGGATCCGCTATTCAGGCCTGATAGTGTGTGCGGGGCTCCTCTATTCAGGCCTGTCCTTCCCTGCGGGACTCTATTCGGGACTATACTTCCCTGCGGGACTCTGTTCGGGCCTATTCTGGCCTGCGAGACCCTCCGTTCGCCGCTATCGTGGTCTGCGGGACCCTCGTTCGGGCCCATTCTCGCCTTCGAGACCCTCTGTTCGGGCTTTTCTGGCCTGCGGGACTCTCCGTTCGGGCCTATTCTTGTGAGCGGGTCTCTATTCGGGCCTATTTTTGCCTAAGGGCTCCTCTATTCGGGCCTATTCTGGCCTGCGGGACTCTCCGTTCGGGCCTATTCTCACCTGGGGAACTCTCTGGGCCTTTCTGGCCTTCGGGACTCTGTTCGGGTCTCTTCTTGCCAGCGGGGCTCTTCGTTTGGGCCTATTCTTGCCTGCAGGACTCTGTTCGGGCCTCTTCTTGCCTGCACAGCCCCTCTACTCGGGCCTATTTTTGCCTGCGGGACTCTGTCCAGGCCTATTGTTGCCCCCGGAAAACTCCGTTCAGTCCTATTCTGGCTTGTGGGACTCTGTTCGGGCCTATGCTTGCCTGCGGGAATCTCCTTTCAGGGTTATGCTGACCTGTGGGATTCTCAGTTTGGGCGTATTCTCGCCTGCAGGACATCTCTTCGGGCCTATTCTCGCCCGCGGGACCCTCCGTTCGGTCGTTTCTGGCCTGCGGGACTCTCCATTCGGGCCTAATCTTGGGAGCGGGAGCGGGACTCTACTCGGGCCTATTCTTGCCTAGGGGCCTCTTCTATTCGTGCTTCTTCTTGCCAGTGGGACTCTGTTCAGGCCCGTTCTTGCCTGCAGGATTCTGCGTTCGGGCTTATTCTTGCTTGCCGGACAGTGTTCGGGCGTCTTGTTGCCTGCACGGCTCCTCTACTCGGGCCTCATTTTGCCTTCGGGACACCGTTCGGGTCTATTCTTGGTCCGGGAATCTCCGTTCGGGCCTATGCTCGCCTGCTGGACTCTGTTCGGGCCTATGCTTGCCTGCGGGAATGACCGTTCGGGCCTATGTTTCCCTGCGGGACTGACCGTTCGGGCCTTTCTGACCTTCGGGACTCTGTTCGTGTCTCTTCTTGCCTGCGGGGCTCTTCGTTTGGGCCTATTCTTGCCTGCAGAACTCTGTTCGGGCCTCTTCTTGCCTGCACAGCCCCTCTACTCGGGCCTATTTTTGCCTGCGGGTCTCTGTCCAGGCCTATTGTTGCCCCCGGAAAACTCCGTTCGGTCCTATTCTGGCTTGTGGGACTCTGTTCGGGCCTATGCTTGCCTGCGGGAATCTCCTTTCAGGGTTATGCTGACCTGTGGGATTCTCAGTTTGGGCGTATTCTCGCCTGCAGGACATCTCTTCGGGCCTATTCTCGCCCGCGGGACCCTCCGTTCGGTCGTTTCTGGCCTGCGGGACTCTCCGTTCGAGCCTAATCTTGCCTGCAGGATTCTGCGTTCGGGCTTACTCTTGCTTGCCGGACAGGGTTCGGGCGTCTTCTTGCCTGCACGGCTCCTCTACTCGGGCCTCATTTTGCCTTCAGGACACCGTTCGGGTCTATTCTTGGTCCGGGAATCTCCGTTCGGGCCTATGCTGGCCTGCTGGACTCTGTTCGGGCCTATGCTTGCCTGCGGGAATGACCGTTCGGGCCTATGTTGGCCTGCGGGACTCTCCGTTCGGGCCATTCTGGCCTGCGGGACTCTCCGTTCGGGCCTATTCTCTGGAGCGGGACTTTTCTCGGGCCTATTCTTGCCTCCGGGCCTCCTCTATTCTTGCCTATTCTTGCCTCCGGGAATCTCCGTTCTGGCCTGTTCGGGCCTGCGGGACTCTGTTCGGGCCTATGCTTGCCTGCAGGAATCTCTGTTCCGCCCTACTCTGGCCTGCGGGACTCTCCGTTCGGGCCTATTCTGGCCTGCGGGACTCTGTTCGGGCCTATTCTTGCTCCGGGAATCGCCGGTCGGGCGTACCCTGGCTTGCGGGACTCTGTTCGGGCCTATGCTTGCCTGCAGGAATCTCTGTTCTGGCCTATTCTGGCCTGCAGGACTCTCCGTTCGGGCCTATTCTGGCCTGCAGGACTCTGTTTGGGCCTATGCTTGCCTACGGGAATCTCCGTTCAGGCGTATGCTGGCCTGCGGGTCTCTCTGTTCGGGCCTATTCTTGCCTGCGGGTCTCTCCGTTCGTGCCTATTCTTGCCTGCGGGACTCTCCGTTTGGGCGTATCCTTGCCTGCGGGACTCTGTTCGGGCCTCTTCTTGCCCGCACGGCTCCTCTACTCGGGCCTATTTTTGCCTGTGGGACTCTATTGGGGCCTATTCTTGCGTCCGACAATCTCCGTTCGGGCCTATTCTGGCCTGCGGGACTCTTCGTTCGGGCCTAGGCTTCCCTTTGGCAATCTCCGTTCAGGCGTATGCTGGCCTGCGGGACTCTGTTCGGGCCTTTGGTTGCTTTCGGAAATCCCCGTTCTGGCCTACGGAGTTCTGTTCTGGGCTATTCTTGCTCCGGGAATCTCTGTTCGGGACTATTCTGGCCTGTGGGACTCTGTTCGGGCCCATGCCTGCCTGCGGGGCTCTCTGTTCAGGCCTTTTTCGCCTACGGGACTCTCCGTTCGGGCCTATTCTCTGGAGCGGGACTTTAGTCGGGCCTACTCTTGCCTACGGGGCTCCTCTATTCTTGCCTCTGGGATTCTGTTCGGGCCTATTCTTGTCTGCGGGACTCTCCGTTTGAGCCTATTCTTGCCTGTGGGTTCTCCGTTCAGGGCTACTCTTGCCAGCGGGACTCTGTTCGTGCCTCATCTTGCCTGCATGGCTGCTCTACTCGGGCCTACTCTTGCCTGCGGGACTCTGTTCGGGCCTATCCTGCTCTGGGAATCTCCGTTCGGGCATACCCTGGCCTGCGGGACTCCGTTCGGGCCTATTCTGGCCTGCGGGACTCTGTTTGGGCCTATGCTTGCCTGCAGGAATCTCTGTTCCGGCCTATTGTGGCCTGCAGGACTCTCCGTTCGGGCCTATTCTGGCCTACGGGACTCTGTTTGGGCCTATGCTTGCCTACGGGAATCTCCGTTCAGGCGTATGCTGGCCTGCGGTATTCTCAATTTGGGCATATTCTCTCGCCTCCGGGACTTTCCTTTGGGCCTATTCTCGCCTGCGCATCTCTCCGTTCGGGCCTATTCTTGCCTGCGGGACTCTCCGTTCCGGCCTATTCTTGCCTGCGGGTCTCTCCGTTCGGGACAATTCTGACCTGCAAAACTCTCCGTTCGGACCTAATCTAGCCTCTGGGAGTCTCCTTTGGGGTCTCCTGTTGCGTGCGGGGCTGCTCCATTCCAGCCTTTTGTGCTTACGGAGCTCCGATATTCGGTCCTGTTCTAGCATGCGGAGCTCCGCTACTCAGGCCTGATTGTGCGTGCGGGGCTCCGCTACTCGGGCCTGTTGGTGCATGCGGGGCTCCACTACTTGGGCCTGTTCTTGCATGCGGGGCTCCGCTACTCGGGTCTGTTCGTGCTTGCAGGGCTCTGCTACTCGGGCCTGTTCGTGCGTGCGGGGATCCGCTATTCAGGCCTGATAGTGTGTGCGGGGCTCCTCTATTCAGGCCTGTCCTTCCCTGCGGGACTCTATTCGGGCCTATACTTCCCTGCGGGACTCTGTTCGGGCCTATTCTGGCCTGCGAGACCCTCGCTTCGCCCCTATCGTGGTCTGCGGGACCCTCGTTCGGGCCCATTCTCGCCTTCGAGACCCTCCGTTCGGGCCTATTCTTGTGAGCGGGTCTCTATTCGGGCCTATTTTTGCCTAAGGGCTCCTCTATTCGGGCCTATTCTGGCCTGCGGGACTCTCCGTTCGGGCCTATTCTCACCTGGGGAACTCTCCGTTCGGGCCTTTCTGGCCTTCGGGACTCTGTTCGGGTCTCTTCTTGCCAGCGGGGCTCTTCGTTTGGGCCTCTTCTTGCCTGCAGGACTCTGTTCGGGCCTCTTCTTGCCTGCACAGCCCCTCTACTCGGGCCTATTTTTGCCTGCGGGACTCTGTCCAGGCCTATTGTTGCCCCCGGAAAACTCCGTTCGGTCCTATTCTGGCTTGTGGGACTCTGTTCGGGCCTATGCTTGCCTACGGGAATCTCCGTTCAGGCGTATGCTGGCCTGCGGGTCTCTCCGTTCGGGCCTATTCTTGCCTCTGGGACTCTCTGTTTGGGCGTATCCTTGCCTGCGGGACTCTATTCGGGCCTCTTCTTGCCCGCACGGCTCCTCTACTCGGGCCTATTTTTGCCTGTGGGACTCTATTGGGGCCTATTCTTGCCTCCGACAATCTCCGTTCGGGCCTATTCTGGCCTGCGGGACTCTTCGTTCGGGCCTAGGCTTCCCTTTGGCAATCTCCGTTCAGGCGTATGCTGGCCTGCGGGACTCTGTTCGGGCCTTTGGTTGCTTTCGGAAATCCCCGTTCTGGCCTATTCTGGCCTGCGGAATACTGTTCGGGGCTATTCTTGCTCCGGGAATCTCTGTTCGGGACTATTCTGGCCTGTGGGACTCTCCGTTCCGGCCTATTCTCGCCTGCGCATCTCTCCGTTCGGGCCTATTCTTGCCTGCGGGACTCTCCGTTCCGGCCTATTCTTGCCTGCGGGTCTCTCCGTTCGGGACAATTCTGACCTGCAAAACTCTCCGTTCGGACCTAATCTAGCCTCTGGGAGTCTCCTTTGGGGTCTCCTGTTGCGTGCGGGGCTGCTCCATTCCAGCCTTTTGTGCTTACGGAGCTCCGATATTCGGTCCTGTTCTAGCATGCGGAGCTCCGCTACTCAGGCCTGATTGTGCGTGCGGGGCTCCGCTACTCGGGCCTGTTGGTGCATGCGGGGCTCCACTACTTGGGCCTGTTCTTGCATGCGGGGCTCCGCTACTCGGGTCTGTTCGTGCTTGCAGGGCTCTGCTACTCGGGCCTGTTCGTGCGTGCGGGGATCCGCTATTCAGGCCTGATAGTGTGTGCGGGGCTCCTCTATTCAGGCCTGTCCTTCCCTGCGGGACTCTATTCGGGACTATACTTCCCTGCGGGACTCTGTTCGGGCCAATTCTGGCCTGCGAGACCCTCCGTTCGCCCCTATTGTGGTCTGCGGAACCCTCGTTCGGGCCCATTCTCACCTTCGAGACCCTCTGTTCGGGCTTTTCTGGCCTGCGGGACTCTCCGTTCGGGCCTATTCTTGTGAGCGGGTCTCTATTCGGGCCTATTTTTGCCTAAGGGCTCCTCTATTCGGGCCTATTGTGGCCTGCGGGACTCTCCGTTCGGGCCTATTCTCACCTGGGGAACTCTCCGTTCGGGCCTTTCTGGCCTTCGGGACTCTGTTCGGGTCTCTTCTTGCCAGCGGGGCTCTTCGTTTGGGCCTATTCTTGCCTGCAGGACTCTGTTCGGGCCTCTTCTTGCCTGCACAGCCCCTCTACTCGGGCCTCTTTTTGCCTGCGGGACTCTGTCCAGGCCTATTGTTGCCCCCGGAAAACTCCGTTCGGTCCTATTCTGGCTTGTGGGACTCTGTTCGGGCCTATGCTTGCCTGCGGGAATCTCCTTTCAGGGTTATGCTGACCTGTGGGATTCTCAGTTTGGGCGTATTCTCGCCTGCAGGACATCTCTTCGGGCCTATTCTCGCCCGCGGGACCCTCCGTTCGGTCGTTTCTGGCCTGCGGGACTCTCCATTCGGGCCTAATCTTGGGAGCGGGAGCGGGACTCTACTCGGGCCTATTCTTGCCTAGGGGCCTCTTCTATTCGTGCTTCTTCTTGCCAGTGGGACTCTGTTCAGGCCCGTTCTTGCCTGCAGGATTCTGCGTTCGGGCTTATTCTTGCTTGCCGGACAGTGTTCGGGCGTCTTGTTGCCTGCACGGCTCCTCTACTCGGGCCTCATTTTGCCTTCGGGACACCGTTCGGGTCTATTCTTGGTCCGGGAATCTCCGTTCGGGCCTATGCTCGCCTGCTGGACTCTGTTCGGGCCTATGCTTGCCTGCGGGAATGACCGTTCGGGCCTATGTTTCCCTGCGGGACTGACCGTTCGGGCCTTTCTGACCTTCGGGACTCTGTTCGTGTCTCTTCTTGCCAGCGGGGCTCTTCGTTTGGGCCTATTCTTGCCTGCAGAACTCTGTTCGGGCCTCTTCTTGCCTGCACAGCCCCTCTACTCGGGCCTATTTTTGCCTGCGGGTCTCTGTCCAGGCCTATTGTTGCCCCCGGAAAACTCCGTTCGGTCCTATTCTGGCTTGTGGGACTCTGTTCGGGCCTATGCTTGCCTGCGGGAATCTCCTTTCAGGGTTATGCTGACCTGTGGGATTCTCAGTTTGGGCGTATTCTCGCCTGCAGGACATCTCTTCGGGCCTATTCTCGCCCGCGGGACCCTCCGTTCCGTCGTTTCTGGCCTGCGGGACTCTCCGTTCGGGCCTAATCTTGCCTGCAGGATTCTGCGTTCGGGCTTACTCTTGCTTGCCGGATAGGGTTCGGGCGTCTTGTTGCCTGCACGGCTCCTCTACTCGGGCCTCATTTTGCCTTCGGGACACCGTTCGGGTCTATTCTTGGTCCGGGAATCTCCGTTCGGGCCTATGCTGGCCTGCTGGACTCTGTTCGGGCCTATGCTTGCCTGCGGGAATGACCGTTCGGGCCTATGTTGGCCTGCGGGACTCTCCGTTCGGGCCATTCTGGCCTGCGGGACTCTCCGTTCGGGCCTATTCTCTGGAGCGGGACTTTACTCGGGCCTATTCTTGCCTCCGGGCCTCCTCTATTCTTGCCTATTCTTGCCTCCGGGAATCTCCGTTCTGGCCTGTTCGGGCCTGCAGGACTCTGTTCGGGCCTATGCTTGCCTGCAGGAATCTCTGTTCCGCCCTACTCTGGCCTGCGGGACTCTCCGTTCGGGCCTATTCTTGCCTGCGGGACTCTCCGTTTGGGCGTATCCTTGCCTGCGGGACTCTGTTCGGGCCTCTTCTTGCCCGCACGGCTCCTCTACTCGGGCCTATTTTTGCCTGTGGGACTCTATTGGGGCCTATTCTTGCCTCCGACAATCTCCGTTCGGGCCTATTCTGGCCTGCGGGACTCTTCGTTCGGGCCTAGGCTTCCCTTTGGCAATCTCCGTTCAGGCGTATGCTGGCCTGCGGGACTCTGTTCGGGCCTTTGGTTGCTTTCGGAAATCCCCGTTCTGGCCTATTCTGGCCTGCGGAATACTGTTCGGGGCTATTCTTGCTCCGGGAATCTCTGTTCGGGACTATTCTGGCCTGTGGGACTCTGTTCGGGCCCATGCCTGCCTGCGGGGCTCTCTGTTCAGGCCTTTTTCGCCTACGGGACTCTCCGTTCGGGCCTATTCTCTGGAGCGGGACTTTAGTCGGGCCTACTCTTGCCTACGGGGCTCCTCTATTCTTGCCTCTGGGATTCTGTTCGGGCCTATTCTTGTCTGCGGGACTCTCCGTTTGAGCCTATTCTTGCCTGTGGGTTCTCCGTTCAGGGCTACTCTTGCCAGCGGGACTCTGTTCGTGCCTCATCTTGCCTGCATGGCTGCTCTACTCGGGCCTACTCTTGCCTGCGGGACTCTGTTCGGGCCTATCCTGCTCTGGGAATCTCCGTTCGGGCATACCCTGGCCTGCGGGACTCCGTTCGGGCCTATTCTGGCCTGCGGGACTCTGTTTGGGCCTATGCTTGCCTGCAGGAATCTCTGTTCCGGCCTATTGTGGCCTGCAGGACTCTCCGTTCGGGCCTATTCTGGCCTACGGGACTCTGTTTGGGCCTATGGTTGCCTACGGGAATCTCCGTTCAGGCGTATGCTGGCCTGCGGTATTCTCAATTTGGGCATATTCTCTCGCCTCCGGGACTTTCCTTTGGGCCTATTCTCGCCTGTGCAACTCTCCGTTCGGGCCTATTCTTGCCTGCGGGACTCTCCGTTCCGGCCTATTCTTGCCTGCGGGTCTCTCCGTTCGGGACAATTCTGACCTGCAAAACTCTCCGTTCGGACCTAATCTAGCGTCTGGGAGTCTCCTTTGGGGTCTCCTGTTGCGTGCGGGGCTGCTCCATTCCAGCCTTTTGTGCTTACGGAGCTCCGATAATCGGTCCTGTTCTAGCATGCGGAGCTCCGCTACTCAGGCCTGATTGTGCGTGCGGGGCTCCGCTACTCGGGCCTGTTGGTGCATGCGGGGCTCCACTACTTGGGCCTGTTCTTGCATGCGGGGCTCCGCTACTCGGGTCTGTTCGTGCTTGCAGGGTTCTGCTACTCGGGCCTGTTCGTGCGTGCGGGGATCCGCTATTCAGGCCTGATAGTGTGTGCAGGACTCCTCTATTCAGGCCTGTCCTTCCCTGCGGGACTCTATTCTGCCTATACTTCCCTGCGGGACTCTGTTCGGGCCTATTCTGGCCTGCGAGACCCTCCGTTCGCCCCTATCGTGGTCTGCGGGACCCTCGTTCGGGCCCATTCTCGCCTTCGAGACCCTCTGTTCGGGCTTTTCTGGCCTGCGGGACTCTCCGTTCGGGCCTATTCTTGTGAGCGGGTCTCTATTACGGCCTATTTTTGCCTAAGGGCTCCTCTATTCGGGCCTATTCTGGCCTGCGGGACTCTCCGTTCGGGCCTATTCTCACCTGGGGAACTCTCCGTTCGGACCTTTCTGACCTTCGGGACTCTGTTCGTGTCTCTTCTTGCCAGCGGGGCTCTTCGTTTGGGCCTATTCTTGCCTGCAGGACTCTGTTCGGGCCTCTTCTTGCCTGCACAGCCCCTCTACTCGGGCCTATTTTTGCCTGCGGGACTCTGTCCAGGCCTATTGTTGCCCCCGGAAAACTCCGTTCAGTCCTATTCTGGCTTGTGGGACTCTGTTCGGGCCTATGCTTGCCTGCGGGAATCTCCTTTCAGGGTTATGCTGACCTGTGGGATTCTCAGTTTGGGCGTATTCTCGCCTGCAGGACATCTCTTCGGGCCTATTCTCGCCCGCGGGACCCTCCGTTCGGTCGTTTCTGGCCTGCGGGACTCTCCATTCGGGCCTAATCTTGGGAGCGGGAGCGGGACTCTACTCGGGCCTATTCTTGCCTAGGGGCCTCTTCTATTCGTGCTTCTTCTTGCCAGTGGGACTCTGTTCAGGCCCGTTCTTGCCTGCAGGATTCTGCGTTCGGGCTTATTCTTGCTTGCCGGACAGTGTTCGGGCGTCTTGTTGCCTGCACGGCTCCTCTACTCGGGCCTCATTTTGCCTTCGGGACACCGTTCGGGTCTATTCTTGGTCCGGGAATCTCCGTTCGGGCCTATGCTCGCCTGCTGGACTCTGTTCGGGCCTATGCTTGCCTGCGGGAATGACCGTTCGGGCCTATGTTTCCCTGCGGGACTGACCGTTCGGGCCTTTCTGACCTTCGGGACTCTGTTCGTGTCTCTTCTTGCCAGCGGGGCTCTTCGTTTGGGCCTATTCTTGCCTGCAGAACTCTGTTCGGGCCTCTTCTTGCCTGCACAGCCCCTCTACTCGGGCCTATTTTTGCCTGCGGGTCTCTGTCCAGGCCTATTGTTGCCCCCGGAAAACTCCGTTCGGTCCTATTCTGGCTTGTGGGACTCTGTTCGGGCCTATGCTTGCCTGCGGGAATCTCCTTTCAGGGTTATGCTGACCTGTGGGATTCTCAGTTTGGGTGTATTCTCGCCTGCAGGACATCTCTTCGGGCCTATTCTCGCCCGCGGGACCCTCCGTTCGGTCGTTTCTGGCCTGCGGGACTCTCCGTTCGGGCCTAATCTTGCCTGCAGGATTCTGCGTTCGGGCTTACTCTTGCTTGCCGGATAGGGTTCGGGCGTCTTGTTGCCTGCACGGCTCCTCTACTCGGGCCTCATTTTGCCTTCGGGACACCGTTCGGGTCTATTCTTGGTCCGGGAATCTCCGTTCGGGCCTATGCTGGCCTGCTGGACTCTGTTCGGGCCTATGCTTGCCTGCGGGAATGACCGTTCGGGCCTATGTTGGCCTGCGGGACTCTCCGTTCGGGCCATTCTGGCCTGCGGGACTCTCCGTTCGGGCCTATTCTCTGGAGCGGGACTTTACTCGGGCCTATTCTTGCCTCCGGGCCTCCTCTATTCTTGCCTATTCTTGCCTCCGGGAATCTCCGTTCTGGCCTGTTCGGGCCTGCAGGACTCTGTTCGGGCCTATGCTTGCCTGCAGGAGTCTCTGTTCCGCCCTACTCTGGCCTGCGGGACTCTCCGTTCGGGCCTATTCTTGCCTGCGGGACTCTCCGTTTGGGCGTATCCTTGCCTGCGGGACTCTGTTCGGGCCTCTTCTTGCCCGCACGGCTCCTCTACTCGGGCCTATTTTTGCCTGTGGGACTCTATTGGGGCCTATTCTTGCCTCCGACAATCTCCGTTCGGGCCTATTCTGGCCTGCGGGACTCTTCGTTCGGGCCTAGGCTTCCCTTTGGCAATCTCCGTTCAGGCGTATGCTGGCCTGCGGGACTCTGTTCGGGCCTTTGGTTGCTTTCGGAAATCCCCGTTCTGGCCTATTCTGGCCTGCGGAATACTGTTCGGGGCTATTCTTGCTCCGGGAATCTCTGTTCGGGACTATTCTGGCCTGTGGGACTCTGTTCGGGCCCATGCCTGCCTGCGGGGCTCTCTGTTCAGGCCTTTTTCGCCTACGGGACTCTCCGTTCGGGCCTATTCTCTGGAGCGGGACTTTAGTCGGGCCTACTCTTGCCTACGGGGCTCCTCTATTCTTGCCTCTGGGATTCTGTTCGGGCCTATTCTTGTCTGCGGGACTCTCCGTTTGAGCCTATTCTTGCCTGTGGGTTCTCCGTTCAGGGCTACTCTTGCCAGCGGGACTCTGTTCGTGCCTCATCTTGCCTGCATGGCTGCTCTACTCGGGCCTACTCTTGCCTGCGGGACTCTGTTCGGGCCTATCCTGCTCTGGGAATCTCCGTTCGGGCATACCCTGGCCTGCGGGACTCCGTTCGGGCCTATTCTGGCCTGCGGGACTCTGTTTGGGCCTATGCTTGCCTGCAGGAATCTCTGTTCCGGCCTATTGTGGCCTGCAGGACTCTCCGTTCGGGCCTATTCTGGCCTACGGGACTCTGTTTGGGCCTATGGTTGCCTACGGGAATCTCCGTTCAGGCGTATGCTGGCCTGCGGTATTCTCAATTTGGGCATATTCTCTCGCCTCCGGGACTTTCCTTTGGGCCTATTCTCGCCTGTGCAACTCTCCGTTCGGGCCTATTCTTGCCTGCGGGACTCTCCGTTCCGGCCTATTCTTGCCTGCGGGTCTCTCCGTTCGGGACAATTCTGACCTGCAAAACTCTCCGTTCGGACCTAATCTAGCGTCTGGGAGTCTCCTTTGGGGTCTCCTGTTGCGTGCGGGGCTGCTCCATTCCAGCCTTTTGTGCTTACGGAGCTCCGATAATCGGTCCTGTTCTAGCATGCGGAGCTCCGCTACTCAGGCCTGATTGTGCGTGCGGGGCTCCGCTACTCGGGCCTGTTGGTGCATGCGGGGCTCCACTACTTGGGCCTGTTCTTGCATGCGGGGCTCCGCTACTCGGGTCTGTTCGTGCTTGCAGGGTTCTGCTACTCGGGCCTGTTCGTGCGTGCGGGGATCCGCTATTCAGGCCTGATAGTGTGTGCAGGACTCCTCTATTCAGGCCTGTCCTTCCCTGCGGGACTCTATTCTGCCTATACTTCCCTGCGGGACTCTGTTCGGGCCTATTCTGGCCTGCGAGACCCTCCGTTCGCCCCTATCGTGGTCTGCGGGACCCTCGTTCGGGCCCATTCTCGCCTTCGAGACCCTCTGTTCGGGCTTTTCTGGCCTGCGGGACTCTCCGTTCGGGCCTATTCTTGTGAGCGGGTCTCTATTACGGCCTATTTTTGCCTAAGGGCTCCTCTATTCGGGCCTATTCTGGCCTGCGGGACTCTCCGTTCGGGCCTATTCTCACCTGGGGAACTCTCCGTTCGGACCTTTCTGACCTTCGGGACTCTGTTCGTGTCTCTTCTTGCCAGCGGGGCTCTTCGTTTGGGCCTATTCTTGCCTGCAGGACTCTGTTCGGGCCTCTTCTTGCCTGCACAGCCCCTCTACTCGGGCCTATTTTTGCCTGCGGGACTCTGTCCAGGCCTATTGTTGCCCCCGGAAAACTCCGTTCAGTCCTATTCTGGCTTGTGGGACTCTGTTCGGGCCTATGCTTGCCTGCGGGAATCTCCTTTCAGGGTTATGCTGACCTGTGGGATTCTCAGTTTGGGCGTATTCTCGCCTGCAGGACATCTCTTCGGGCCTATTCTCGCCCGCGGGACCCTCCGTTCGGTCGTTTCTGGCCTGCGGGACTCTCCATTCGGGCCTAATCTTGGGAGCGGGAGCGGGACTCTACTCGGGCCTATTCTTGCCTAGGGGCCTCTTCTATTCGTGCTTCTTCTTGCCAGTGGGACTCTGTTCAGGCCCGTTCTTGCCTGCAGGATTCTGCGTTCGGGCTTATTCTTGCTTGCCGGACAGTGTTCGGGCGTCTTGTTGCCTGCACGGCTCCTCTACTCGGGCCTCATTTTGCCTTCGGGACACCGTTCGGGTCTATTCTTGGTCCGGGAATCTCCGTTCGGGCCTATGCTCGCCTGCTGGACTCTGTTCGGGCCTATGCTTGCCTGCGGGAATGACCGTTCGGGCCTATGTTTCCCTGCGGGACTGACCGTTCCAGCCTTTCTGACCTTCGGGACTCTGTTCGTGTCTCTTCTTGCCAGCGGGGCTCTTCGTTTGGGCCTATTCTTGCCTGCAGAACTCTGTTCGGGCCTCTTCTTGCCTGCACAGCCCCTCTACTCGGGCCTATTTTTGCCTGCGGGTCTCTGTCCAGGCCTATTGTTGCCCCCGGAAAACTCCGTTCGGTCCTATTCTGGCTTGTGGGACTCTGTTCGGGCCTATGCTTGCCTGCGGGAATCTCCTTTCAGGGTTATGCTGACCTGTGGGATTCTCAGTTTGGGCGTATTCTCGCCTGCAGGACATCTCTTCGGGCCTATTCTCGCCCGCGGGACCCTCCGTTCGGTCGTTTCTGGCCTGCGGGACTATCCGTTCGGGCCTAATCTTGCCTGCAGGATTCTGCGTTCGGGCTTACTCTTGCTTGCCGGACAGGGTTCGGGCGTCTTCTTGCCTGCACGGCTCCTCTACTCGGGCCTCATTTTGCCTTCGGGACACCGTTCGGGTCTATTCTTGGTCCGGGAATCTCCGTTCGGGCCTATGCTGGCCTGCTGGACTCTGTTCGGGCCTATGCTTGCCTGCGGGAATGACCGTTCGGGCCTATGTTGGCCTGCGGGACTCTCCGTTCGGGCCATTCTGGCCTGCGGGACTCTCCGTTCGGGCCTATTCTCTGGAGCGGGACTTTACTCGGGCCTATTCTTGCCTCCGGGCCTCCTCTATTCTTGCCTATTCTTGCCTCTGGGAATCTCCGTTCTGGCCTGTTCGGGCCTGCGGGACTCTGTTCGGGCCTATGCTTGCCTGCAGGAATCTCTGTTCCGCCCTACTCTGGCCTGCGGGACTCTCCGTTCAGGCCTATTCTGGCCTGCGGGACTCTGTTCGGGCCTATTCTTGCTCCGGGAATCGCCGGTCGGGCGTACCCTGGCTTGCGGGACTCTGTTCGGGCCTATGCTTGCCTGCAGGAATCTCTGTTCTGGCCTATTCTGGCCTGCATGACTCTCCGTTCGGGCCTATTCTGGCCTGCAGGACTCTCCGTTCGGGCCTATTCTGGCCTGCAGGACTCTGTTTGGGCCTATGCTTGCCTACGGGAATCTCCGTTCAGGCGTATGCTGGCCTGCGGGTCTCTCTGTTCGGGCCTATTCTTGCCTGCGGGACTCTCCGTTTGGGCGTATCCTTGCCTGCGGGACTCTGTTCGGGCCTCTTCTTGCCCGCACGGCTCCTCTACTCGGGCCTATTTTTGCCTGTGGGACTCTATTGGGGCCTATTCTTGCCTCCGACAATCTCCGTTCGGGCCTATTCTGGCCTGCGGGACTCTTCGTTCGGGCCTAGGCTTCCCTTTGGCAATCTCCGTTCAGGCGTATGCTGGCCTGCGGGACTCTGTTCGGGCCTTTGGTTGCTTTCGGAAATCCCCGTTCTGGCCTATTCTGGCCTGCGGAATTCTGTTCTGGGCTATTCTTGCTCCGGGAATCTCTGTTCGGGACTATTCTGGCCTGTGGGACTCTGTTCGGGCCCATGCCTGCCTGCGGGGCTCTCTGTTCAGGCCTTTTTCGCCTACGGGACTCTCCGTTCGGGCCTATTCTCTGGAGTGGGACTTTAGTCGGGCCTACTCTTGCCTACGGGGCTCCTCTATTCTTGCCTCTGGGATTCTGTTCGGGCCTATTCTTGTCTGCGGGACTCTCCCTTTGAGCCTATTCTTGCCTGCGGGTTCTCCGTTCAGGGCTACTCTTGCCAGCGAGACTCTGTTCGTGCCTCATCTTGCCTGCATGGCTGCTCTACTCGGGCCTACTCTTGCCTGCGGGACTCTGTTCGGGCCTATCCTTGCTCTGGGAAACTCCGTTCGGGCATACCCTGGCCTGCGGGACTCCGTTCGGGCCTATTCTGGCCTGCGGGACTCTGTTTGGGCCTATGCTTGCCTGCAGGAATCTCTGTTCCGGCCTACTGTGGCCTGCAGGACTCTCCGTTCGGGCCTATTTTGGCCTACGGGACTCTGTTTGGGCCTATGCTTGCCTACGGGAATCTCCGTTCAGGCGTATGCTGGCCTGCGGTATTCTCAATTTGGGCATATTCTCTCGCCTCCGGGACTTTCCTTTGGGCCTATTCTCGCCTGTGCAACTCTCCGTTCGGGCCTATTCTTGCCTGCGGGACTCTCCGTTCCGGCCTATTCTTGCCTGCGGGTCTCTCCGTTCGGGAGAATTCTGACCTGCAAAACTCTCCGTTCGGACCTAATCTAGCCTCTGGGAGTCTCCTTTGGGGTCTCCTGTTGCGTGCGGGGCTGCTCCATTCCAGCCTTTTGTGCTTACGGAGCTCCGATATTCGGTCCTGTTCTAGCATGCGGAGCTCCGCTACTCAGGCCTGATTGTGCGTGCGGGGCTCCGCTACTCGGGCCTGTTGGTGCATGCGGGGCTCCACTACTTGGGCCTGTTCTTGCATGCGGGGCTCCGCTACTCGGGTCTGTTCGTGCTTGCAGGGCTCTGCTACTCGGGCCTGTTCGTGCGTGCGGGGATCCGCTATTCAGGCCTGATAGTGTGTGCGGGGCTCCTCTATTCAGGCCTGTCCTTCCCTGCGGGACTCTATTCGGGCCTATACTTCCCTGCGGGACTCTCTTCGGGCCTATTCTGGCCTGCGAGACCCTCGCTTCGCCCCTATCGTGGTCTGCGGGACCCTCGTTCGGGCCCATTCTCGCCTTCGAGACCCTCCGTTCGGGCCTATTCTTGTGAGCGGGTCTCTATTCGGGCCTATTTTTGCCTAAGGGCTCCTCTATTCGGGCCTATTCTGGCCTGCGGGACTCTCCGTTCGGGCCTATTCTCACCTGGGGAACTCTCCGTTCGGGCCTTTCTGGCCTTCGGGACTCGGTTCGGGTCTCTTCTTGCCAGCGGGGCTCTTCGTTTGGGCCTCTTCTTGCCTGCAGGACTCTGTTCGGGCCTCTTCTTGCCTGCACAGCCCCTCTACTCGGGCCTATTTTTGCCTGCGGGACTCTGTCCAGGCCTATTGTTGCCCCCGGAAAACTCCGTTCGGTCCTATTCTGGCTTGTGGGACTCTGTTCGGGCCTATGCTTGCCTACGGGAATCTCCGTTCAGGCGTATGCTGGCCTGCGGGTCTCTCCGTTCGGGCCTATTCTTGCCTCTGGGACTCTCTGTTTGGGCGTATCCTTGCCTGCGGGACTCTATTCGGGCCTCTTCTTGCCCGCACGGCTCCTCTACTCGGGCCTATTTTTGCCTGTGGGACTCTATTGGGGCCTATTCTTGCCTCCGACAATCTCCGTTCGGGCCTATTCTGGCCTGCGGGACTCTTCGTTCGGGCCTAGGCTTCCCTTTGGCAATCTCCGTTCAGGCGTATGCTGGCCTGCGGGACTCTGTTCGGGCCTTTGGTTACTTTCGGAAATCCCCGTTCTGGCCTATTCTGGCCTGCGGAATACTGTTCGGGGCTATTCTTGCTCCGGGAATCTCTGTTCGGGACTATTCTGGCCTGTGGGACTCTCCGTTCCGGCCTATTCTCGCCTGCGCATCTCTCCGTTCGGGCCTATTCTTGCCTGCGGGACTCTCCGTTCCGGCCTATTCTTGCCTGCGGGTCTCTCCGTTCGGGACAATTCTGACCTGCAAAACTCTCCGTTCGGACCTAATCTAGCCTCTGGGAGTCTCCTTTGGGGTCTCCTGTTGCGTGCGGGGCTGCTCCATTCCAGCCTTTTGTGCTTACGGAGCTCCGATATTCGGTCCTGTTCTAGCATGCGGAGCTCCGCTACTCAGGCCTGATTGTGCGTGCGGGGCTCCGCTACTCGGGCCTGTTGGTGCATGCGGGGCTCCACTACTTGGGCCTGTTCTTGCATGCGGGGCTCCGCTACTCGGGTCTGTTCGTGCTTGCAGGGCTCTGCTACTCGGGCCTGTTCGTGCGTGCGGGGATCCGCTATTCAGGCCTGATAGTGTGTGCGGGGCTCCTCTATTCAGGCCTGTCCTTCCCTGCGGGACTCTATTCGGGACTATACTTCCCTGCGGGACTCTGTTCGGGCCAATTCTGGCCTGCGAGACCCTCCGTTCGCCCCTATTGTGGTCTGCGGAACCCTCGTTCGGGCCCATTCTCACCTTCGAGACCCTCTGTTCGGATTTTTCTGGCCTGCGGGACTCTCCGTTCGGGCCTATTCTTGTGAGCGGGTCTCTATTCGGGCCTATTTTTGCCTAAGGGCTCCTCTATTCGGGCCTATTCTGGCCTGCGGGACTCTCCGTTCGGGCCTATTCTCACCTGGGGAACTCTCCGTTCGGGCCTTTCTGGCCTTCAGGACTCTGTTCGGGTCTCTTCTTGCCAGCGGGGCTCTTCGTTTGGGCCTATTCTTGCCTGCAGGACTCTGTTCGGGCCTCTTCTTGCCTGCACAGCCCCTCTACTCGGGCCTCTTTTTGCCTGCGGGACTCTGTCCAGGCCTATTGTTGCCCCCGGAAAACTCCGTTCGGTCCTATTCTGGCTTGTGGGACTCTGTTCGGGCCTATGCTTGCCTGCGGGAATCTCCTTTCAGGGTTATGCTGACCTGTGGGATTCTCAGTTTGGGCGTATTCTCGCCTGCAGGACATCTCTTCGGGCCTATTCTCGCCCGCGGGACCCTCCGTTCGGTCGTTTCTGGCCTGCGGGACTCTCCATTCGGGCCTAATCTTGGGAGCGGGAGCGGGACTCTACTCGGGCCTATTCTTGCCTAGGGGCCTCTTCTATTCGTGCTTCTTCTTGCCAGTGGGACTCTGTTCAGGCCCGTTCTTGCCTGCAGGATTCTGCGTTCGGGCTTATTCTTGCTTGCCGGACAGTGTTCGGGCGTCTTGTTGCCTGCACGGCTCCTCTACTCGGGCCTCATTTTGCCTTCGGGACACCGTTCGGGTCTATTCTTGGTCCGGGAATCTCCGTTCGGGCCTATGCTCGCCTGCTGGACTCTGTTCGGGCCTATGCTTGCCTGCGGGAATGACCGTTCGGGCCTATGTTTCCCTGCGGGACTGACCGTTCGGGCCTTTCTGACCTTCGGGACTCTGTTCGTGTCTCTTCTTGCCAGCGGGGCTCTTCGTTTGGGCCTATTCTTGCCTGCAGAACTCTGTTCGGGCCTCTTCTTGCCTGCACAGCCCCTCTACTCGGGCCTATTTTTGCCTGCGGGTCTCTGTCCAGGCCTATTGTTGCCCCCGGAAAACTCCGTTCGGTCCTATTCTGGCTTGTGGGACTCTGTTCGGGCCTATGCTTGCCTGCGGGAATCTCCTTTCAGGGTTATGCTGACCTGTGGGATTCTCAGTTTGGGCGTATTCTCGCCTGCAGGACATCTCTTCGGGCCTATTCTCGCCCGCGGGACCCTCCGTTCGGTCGTTTCTGGCCTGCGGGACTCTCCGTTCGGGCCTAATCTTGCCTGCAGGATTCTGCGTTCGGGCTTACTCTTGCTTGCCGGATAGGGTTCGGGCGTCTTGTTGCCTGCACGGCTCCTCTACTCGGGCCTCATTTTGCCTTCGGGACACCGTTCGGGTCTATTCTTGGTCCGGGAATCTCCGTTCGGGCCTATGCTGGCCTGCTGGACTCTGTTCGGGCCTATGCTTGCCTGCGGGAATGACCGTTCGGGCCTATGTTGGCCTGCGGGACTCTCCGTTCGGGCCATTCTGGCCTGCGGGACTCTCCGTTCGGGCCTATTCTCTGGAGCGGGACTTTACTCGGGCCTATTCTTGCCTCTGGGCCTCCTCTATTCTTGCCTATTCTTGCCTCCGGGAATCTCCGTTCTGGCCTGTTCGGGCCTGCAGGACTCTGTTCGGGCCTATGCTTGCCTGCAGGAATCTCTGTTCCGCCCTACTCTGGCCTGCGGGACTCTCCGTTCGGGCCTATTCTTGCCTGCGGGACTCTCCGTTTGGGCGTATCCTTGCCTGCGGGACTCTGTTCGGGCCTCTTCTTGCCCGCACGGCTCCTCTACTCGGGCCTATTTTTGCCTGTGGGACTCTATTGGGGCCTATTCTTGCCTCCGACAATCTCCGTTCGGGCCTATTCTGGCCTGCGGGACTCTTCGTTCGGGCCTAGGCTTCCCTTTGGCAATCTCCGTTCAGGCGTATGCTGGCCTGCGGGACTCTGTTCGGGCCTTTGGTTGCTTTCGGAAATCCCCGTTCTGGCCTATTCTGGCCTGCGGAATACTGTTCGGGGCTATTCTTGCTCCGGGAATCTCTGTTCGGGACTATTCTGGCCTGTGGGACTCTGTTCGGGCCCATGCCTGCCTGCGGGGCTCTCTGTTCAGGCCTTTTTCGCCTACGGGACTCTCCGTTCGGGCCTATTCTCTGGAGCGGGACTTTAGTCGGGCCTACTCTTGCCTACGGGGCTCCTCTATTCTTGCCTCTGGGATTCTGTTCGGGCCTATTCTTGTCTGCGGGACTCTCCCTTTGAGCCTATTCTTGCCTGTGGGTTCTCTGTTCAGGGCTACTCTTGCCAGCGGGATTCTGTTCGTGCCTCATCTTGCCTGCATGGCTGCTCTACTCGGGCCTACTCTTGCCTGCGGGACTCTGTTCGGGCCTATCCTGCTCTGGGAATCTCCGTTCGGGCATACCCTGGCCTGCGGGACTCCGTTCGGGCCTATTCTGGCCTGCGGGACTCTGTTTGGGCCTATGCTTGCCTGCAGGAATCTCTGTTCCGGCCTATTGTGGCCTGCAGGACTCTCCGTTCGGGCCTATTCTGGCCTACGGGACTCTGTTTGGGCCTATGCTTGCCTACGGGAATCTCCGTTCAGGCGTATGCTGGCCTGCGGTATTCTCAATTTGGGCATATTCTCTCGCCTCCGGGACTTTCCTTTGGGCCTATTCTCGCCTGCGCATCTCTCCGTTCGGGCCTATTCTTGCCTGCGGGACTCTCCGTTCCGGCCTATTCTTGCCTGCGGGTCTCTCCGTTCGGGACAATTCTGACCTGCAAAACTCTCCGTTCGGACCTAATCTAGCCTCTGGGAGTCTCCTTTGGGGTCTCCTGTTGCGTGCGGGGCTGCTCCATTCCAGCCTTTTGTGCTTACGGAGCTCCGATATTCGGTCCTGTTCTAGCATGCGGAGCTCCGCTACTCAGGCCTGATTGTGCGTGCGGGGCTCCGCTACTCGGGCCTGTTGGTGCATGCGGGGCTCCACTACTTGGGCCTGTTCTTGCATGCGGGGCTCCGCTACTCGGGTCTGTTCGTGCTTGCAGGGCTCTGCTACTCGGGCCTGTTCGTGCGTGCGGGGATCCGCTATTCAGGCCTGATAGTGTGTGCGGGGCTCCTCTATTCAGGCCTGTCCTTCCCTGCGGGACTCTATTCGGGCCTATACTTCCCTGCGGGACTCTCTTCGGGCCTATTCTGGCCTGCGAGACCCTCGCTTCGCCCCTATCGTGGTCTGCGGGACCCTCGTTCGGGCCCATTCTCGCCTTCGAGACCCTCCGTTCGGGCCTACTCTTGTGAGCGGGTCTCTATTCGGGCCTATTTTTGCCTAAGGGCTCCTCTATTCGGGCCTATTCTGGCCTGCGGGACTCTCCGTTCGGGCCTATTCTCACCTGGGGAACTCTCCGTTCGGGCCTTTCTGGCCTTCGGGACTCTGTTCGGGTCTCTTCTTGCCAGCGGGGCTCTTCGTTTGGGCCTCTTCTTGCCTGCAGGACTCTGTTCGGGCCTCTTCTTGCCTGCACAGCCCCTCTACTCGGGCCTATTTTTGCCTGCGGGACTCTGTCCAGGCCTATTGTTGCCCCCGGAAAACTCCGTTCGGTCCTATTCTGGCTTGTGGGACTCTGTTCGGGCCTATGCTTGCCTACGGGAATCTCCGTTCAGGCGTATGCTGGCCTGCGGGTCTCTCCGTTCGGGCCTATTCTTGCCTCTGGGACTCTCTGTTTGGGCGTATCCTTGCCTGCGGGACTCTATTCGGGCCTCTTCTTGCCCGCACGGCTCCTCTACTCGGGCCTATTTTTGCCTGTGGGACTCTATTGGGGCCTATTCTTGCCTCCGACAATCTCCGTTCGGGCCTATTCTGGCCTGCGGGACTCTTCGTTCGGGCCTAGGCTTCCCTTTGGCAATCTCCGTTCAGGCGTATGCTGGCCTGCGGGACTCTGTTCGGGCCTTTGGTTGCTTTCGGAAATCCCCGTTCTGGCCTATTCTGGCCTGCGGAATACTGTTCGGGGCTATTCTTGCTCCGGGAATCTCTGTTCGGGACTATTCTGGCCTGTGGGACTCTCCGTTCCGGCCTATTCTCGCCTGCGCATCTCTCCGTTCGGGCCTATTCTTGCCTGCGGGACTCTCCGTTCCGGCCTATTCTTGCCTGCGGGTCTCTCCGTTCGGGACAATTCTGACCTGCAAAACTCTCCGTTCGGACCTAATCTAGCCTCTGGGAGTCTCCTTTGGGGTCTCCTGTTGCGTGCGGGGCTGCTCCATTCCAGCCTTTTGTGCTTACGGAGCTCCGATATTCGGTCCTGTTCTAGCATGCGGAGCTCCGCTACTCAGGCCTGATTGTGCGTGCGGGGCTCCGCTACTCGGGCCTGTTGGTGCATGCGGGGCTCCACTACTTGGGCCTGTTCTTGCATGCGGGGCTCCGCTACTCGGGTCTGTTCGTGCTTGCAGGGCTCTGCTACTCGGGCCTGTTCGTGCGTGCGGGGATCCGCTATTCAGGCCTGATAGTGTGTGCGGGGCTCCTCTATTCAGGCCTGTCCTTCCCTGCGGGACTCTATTCGGGCCTATACTTCCCTGCGGGACTCTGTTCGGGCCAATTCTGGCCTGCGAGACCCTCCGTTCGCCCCTATTGTGGTCTGCGGAACCCTCGTTCGGGCCCATTCTCACCTTCGAGACCCTCTGTTCGGGCTTTTCTGGCCTGCGGGACTCTCCGTTCGGGCCTATTCTTGTGAGCGGGTCTCTATTCGGGCCTATTTTTGCCTAAGGGCTCCTCTATTCGGGCCTATTGTGGCCTGCGGGACTCTCCGTTCGGGCCTATTCTCACCTGGGGAACTCTCCGTTCGGGCCTTTCTGGCCTTCGGGACTCTGTTCGGGTCTCTTCTTGCCAGCGGGGCTCTTCGTTTGGGCCTATTCTTGCCTGCAGGACTCTGTTCGGGCCTCTTCTTGCCTGCACAGCCCCTCTACTCGGGCCTCTTTTTGCCTGCGGGACTCTGTCCAGGCCTATTGTTGCCCCCGGAAAACTCCGTTCGGTCCTATTCTGGCTTGTGGGACTCTGTTCGGGCCTATGCTTGCCTGCGGGAATCTCCTTTCAGGGTTATGCTGACCTGTGGGATTCTCAGTTTGGGCGTATTCTCGCCTGCAGGACATCTCTTCGGGCCTATTCTCGCCCGCGGGACCCTCCGTTCGGTCGTTTCTGGCCTGCGGGACTCTCCATTCGGGCCTAATCTTGGGAGCGGGAGCGGGACTCTACTCGGGCCTATTCTTGCCTAGGGGCCTCTTCTATTCGTGCTTCTTCTTGCCAGTGGGACTCTGTTCAGGCCCGTTCTTGCCTGCAGGATTCTGCGTTCGGGCTTATTCTTGCTTGCCGGACAGTGTTCGGGCGTCTTGTTGCCTGCACGGCTCCTCTACTCGGGCCTCATTTTGCCTTCGGGACACCGTTCGGGTCTATTCTTGGTCCGGGAATCTCCGTTCGGGCCTATGCTCGCCTGCTGGACTCTGTTCGGGCCTATGCTTGCCTGCGGGAATGACCGTTCGGGCCTATGTTTCCCTGCGGGACTGACCGTTCGGGCCTTTCTGACCTTCGGGACTCTGTTCGTGTCTCTTCTTGCCAGCGGGGCTCTTCGTTTGGGCCTATTCTTGCCTGCAGAACTCTGTTCGGGCCTCTTCTTGCCTGCACAGCCCCTCTACTCGGGCCTATTTTTGCCTGCGGGTCTCTGTCCAGGCCTATTGTTGCCCCCGGAAAACTCCGTTCGGTCCTATTCTGGCTTGTGGGACTCTGTTCGGGCCTATGCTTGCCTGCGGGAATCTCCTTTCAGGGTTATGCTGACCTGTGGGATTCTCAGTTTGGGCGTATTCTCGCCTGAAGGACATCTCTTCGGGCCTATTCTCGCCCGCGGGACCCTCCGTTCGGTCGTTTCTGGCCTGCGGGACTCTCCGTTCGGGCCTAATCTTGCCTGCAGGATTCTGCGTTCGGGCTTACTCTTGCTTGCCGGATAGGGTTCGGGCGTCTTCTTGCCTGCACGGCTCCTCTACTCGGGCCTCATTTTGCCTTCGGGACACCGTTCGGGTCTATTCTTGGTCCGGGAATCTCCGTTCGGGCCTATGCTGGCCTGCTGGACTCTGTTCGGGCCTATGCTTGCCTGCGGGAATGACCGTTCGGGCCTATGTTGGCCTGCGGGACTCTCCGTTCGGGCCATTCTGGCCTGCGGGACTCTCCGTTCGGGCCTATTCTCTGGAGCGGGACTTTACTCGGGCCTATTCTTGCCTCCGGGCCTCCTCTATTCTTGCCTATTCTTGCCTCCGGGAATCTCCGTTCTGGCCTGTTCGGGCCTGCAGGACTCTGTTCGGGCCTATGCTTGCCTGCAGGAATCTCTGTTCCGCCCTACTCTGGCCTGCGGGACTCTCCGTTCGGGCCTATTCTTGCCTGCGGGACTCTCCGTTTGGGCGTATCCTTGCCTGCGGGACTCTGTTCGGGCCTCTTCTTGCCCGCACGGCTCCTCTACTCGGGCCTATTTTTGCCTGTGGGACTCTATTGGGGCCTATTCTTGCCTCCGACAATCTCCGTTCGGGCCTATTCTGGCCTGCGGGACTCTTCGTTCGGGCCTAGGCTTCCCTTTGGCAATCTCCGTTCAGGCGTATGCTGGCCTGCGGGACTCTGTTCGGGCCTTTGGTTGCTTTCGGAAATCCCCGTTCTGGCCTATTCTGGCCTGCGGAATACTGTTCGGGGCTATTCTTGCTCCGGGAATCTCTGTTCGGGACTATTCTGGCCTGTGGGACTCTGTTCGGGCCCATGCCTGCCTGCGGGGCTCTCTGTTCAGGCCTTTTTCGCCTACGGGACTCTCCGTTCGGGCCTATTCTCTGGAGCGGGACTTTAGTCGGGCCTACTCTTGCCTACGGGGCTCCTCTATTCTTGCCTCTGGGATTCTGTTCGGGCCTATTCTTGTCTGCGGGACTCTCCGTTTGAGCCTATTCTTGCCTGTGGGTTCTCCGTTCAGGGCTACTCTTGCCAGCGGGACTCTGTTCGTGCCTCATCTTGCCTGCATGGCTGCTCTACTCGGGCCTACTCTTGCCTGCGGGACTCTGTTCGGGCCTATCCTGCTCTGGGAATCTCCGTTCGGGCATACCCTGGCCTGCGGGACTCCGTTCGGGCCTATTCTGGCCTGCGGGACTCTGTTTGGGCCTATGCTTGCCTGCAGGAATCTCTGTTCCGGCCTATTGTGGCCTGCAGGACTCTCCGTTCGGGCCTATTGTGGCCTGCGGGACTCTGTTTGGGCCTATGCTTGCCTACGGGAATCTCCGTTCAGGCGTATGCTGGCCTGCGGTATTCTCAATTTGGGCATATTCTCTCGCCTCCGGGACTTTCCTTTGGGCCTATTCTCGCCTGTGCAACTCTCCGTTCGGGCCTATTCTTGCCTGCGGGACTCTCCGTTCCGGCCTATTCTTGCCTGCGGGTCTCTCCGTTCGGGACAATTCGGACCTGCAAAACTCTCCGTTCGGACCTAATCTAGCGTCTGGGAGTCTCCTTTGGGGTCTCCTGTTGCGTGCGGGGCTGCTCCATTCCAGCCTTTTGTGCTTACGGAGCTCCGATAATCGGTCCTGTTCTAGCATGCGGAGCTCCGCTACTCAGGCCTGATTGTGCGTGCGGGGCTCCGCTACTCGGGCCTGTTGGTGCATGCGGGGCTCCACTACTTGGGCCTGTTCTTGCATGCGGGGCTCCGCTACTCGGGTCTGTTCGTGCTTACAGGGTTCTGCTACTCGGGCCAGTTCGTGCGTGCGTGGATCCGCTATTCAGGCCTGATAGTGTGTGCAGGACTCCTCTATTCAGGCCTGTCCTTCCCTGCGGGACTCTATTCTGCCTATACTTCCCTGCGGGACTCTGTTCGGGCCTATTCTGGCCTGCGAGACCCTCCGTTCGCCCCTATCGTGGTCTGCGGGACCCTCGTTCGGGCCCATTCTCGCCTTCGAGACCCTCTGTTCGGGCTTTTCTGGCCTGCGGGACTCTCCGTTCGGGCCTATTCTTGTGAGCGGGTCTCTATTACGGCCTATTTTTGCCTAAGGGCTCCTCTATTCGGGCCTATTCTGGCCTGCGGGACTCTCCGTTCGGGCCTATTCTCACCTGGGGAACTCTCCGTTCGGACCTTTCTGACCTTCGGGACTCTGTTCGTGTCTCTTCTTGCCAGCGGGGCTCTTCGTTTGGGCCTATTCTTGCCTGCAGGACTCTGTTCGGGCCTCTTCTTGCCTGCACAGCCCCTCTACTCGGGCCTATTTTTGCCTGCGGGACTCTGTCCAGGCCTATTGTTGCCCCCGGAAAACTCCGTTCAGTCCTATTCTGGCTTGTGGGACTCTGTTCGGGCCTATGCTTGCCTGCGGGAATCTCCTTTCAGGGTTATGCTGACCTGTGGGATTCTCAGTTTGGGCGTATTCTCGCCTGCAGGACATCTCTTCGGGCCTATTCTCGCCCGCGGGACCCTCCGTTCGGTCGTTTCTGGCCTGCGGGACTCTCCGTTCGGGCCTAATCTTGCCTGCAGGATTCTGCGTTCGGGCTTACTCTTGCTTGACGGACAGGGTTCGGGCGTCTTCTTGCCTGCACGGCTCCTCTACTCGGGCCTCATTTTGCCTTCGGGACACCGTTCGGGTCTATTCTTGGTCCGGGAATCTCCGTTCGGGCCTATGCTGGCCTGCTGGACTCTGTTCGGGCCTATGCTTGCCTGCGGGAATGACCGTTCGGGCCTATGTTGGCCTGCGGGACTCTCCGTTCGGGCCATTCTGGCCTGCGGGACTCTCGGTTCGGGCCTATTCTCTGGAGCGGGACTTTACTCGGGCCTATTCTTGCCTCCGGGCCTCCTCTATTCTTGCCTATTCTTGCCTCTGGGAATCTCCGTTCTGGCCTGTTCGGGCCTGCGGGACTCTGTTCGGGCCTATGCTTGCCTGCAGGAATCTCTGTTCCGCCCTACTCTGGCCTGCGGGACTCTCCGTTCAGGCCTATTCTGGCCTGCGGGACTCTGTTCGGGCCTATTCTTGCTCCGGGAATCGCCGGTCGGGCGTACCCTGGCTTGCGGGACTCTGTTCGGGCCTATGCTTGCCTGCAGGAATCTCTGTTCTGGCCTATTCTGGCCTGCATGACTCTCCGTTCGGGCCTATTCTGGCCTGCAGGACTCTGTTTGGGCCTATGCTTGCCTACGGGAATCTCCGTTCAGGCGTATGCTGGCCTGCGGGTCTCTCTGTTCGGGCCTATTCTTGCCTGCGGGACTCTCCGTTTGGGCGTATCCTTGCCTGCGGGACTCTGTTCGGGCCTCTTCTTGCCCGCACGGCTCCTCTACTCGGGCCTATTTTTGCCTGTGGGACTCTATTGGGGCCTATTCTTGCCTCCGACAATCTCCGTTCGGGCCTATTCTGGCCTGCGGGACTCTTCGTTCGGGCCTAGGCTTCCCTTTGGCAATCTCCGTTCAGGCGTATGCTGGCCTGCGGGACTCTGTTCGGGCCTTTGGTTGCTTTCGGAAATCCCCGTTCTGGCCTATTCTGGCCTGCGGAATTCTGTTCGGGGCTATTCTTGCTCCGGGAATCTCTGTTCGGGACTATTCTGGCCTGTGGGACTCTGTTCGGGCCCATGCCTGCCTGCGGGGCTCTCTGTTCAGGCCTTTTTCGCCTACGGGACTCTCCGTTCGGGCCTATTCTCTGGAGTGGGACTTTAGTCGGGCCTACTCTTGCCTACGGGGCTCCTCTATTCTTGCCTCTGGGATTCTGTTCGGGCCTATTCTTGTCTGCGGGACTCTCCCTTTGAGCCTATTCTTGCCTGCGGGTTCTCCGTTCAGGGCTACTCTTGCCAGCGAGACTCTGTTCGTGCCTCATCTTGCCTGCATGGCTGCTCTACTCGGGCCTACTCTTGCCTGCGGGACTCTGTTCGGGCCTATCCTTGCTCTGGGAAACTCCGTTCGGGCATACCCTGGCCTGCGGGACTCCGTTCGGGCCTATTCTGGCCTGCGGGACTCTGTTTGGGCCTATGCTTGCCTGCAGGAATCTCTGTTCCGGCCTACTGTGGCCTGCAGGACTCTCCGTTCGGGCCTATTTTGGCCTACGGGACTCTGTTTGGGCCTATGCTTGCCTACGGGAATCTCCGTTCAGGCGTATGCTGGCCTGCGGTATTCTCAATTTGGGCATATTCTCTCGCCTCCGGGACTTTCCTTTGGGCCTATTCTCGCCTGTGCAACTCTCCGTTCGGGCCTATTCTTGCCTGCGGGACTCTCCGTTCCGGCCTATTCTTGCCTGCGGGTCTCTCCGTTCGGGACAATTCTGACCTGCAAAACTCTCCGTTCGGACCTAATCTAGCCTCTGGGAGTCTCCTTTGGGGTCTCCTGTTGCGTGCGGGGCTGCTCCATTCCAGCCTTTTGTGCTTACGGAGCTGCGATATTCGGTCCTGTTCTAGCATGCGGAGCTCCGCTACTCAGGCCTGATTGTGCGTGCGGGGCTCCGCTACTCGGGCCTGTTGGTGCATGCGGGGCTCCACTACTTGGGCCTGTTCTTGCATGCGGGGCTCCGCTACTCGGGTCTGTTCGTGCTTGCAGGGCTCTGCTACTCGGGCCTGTTCGTGCGTGCGGGGATCCGCTATTCAGGCCTGATAGTGTGTGCGGGGCTCCTCTATTCAGGCCTGTCCTTCCCTGCGGGACTCTATTCGGGACTATACTTCCCTGCGGGACTCTGTTCGGGCCAATTCTGGCCTGCGAGACCCTCCGTTCGCCCCTATTGTGGTCTGCGGGACCCTCGTTCGGGCCCATTCTCACCTTCGAGACCCTCTGTTCTGGCTTTTCTGGCCTGCGGGACTCTCCGTTCGGGCCTATTCTTGTGAGCGGGTCTCTATTCGGGCCTATTTTTGCCTAAGGGCTCCTCTATTCGGGCCTATTGTGGCCTGCGGGATTCTCCGTTCGGGCCTATTCTCACCTGGGGAACTCTCCGTTCGGGCCTTTCTGGCCTTCGGGACTCTGTTCGGGTCTCTTCTTGCCAGCGGGGCTCTTCGTTTGGGCCTATTCTTGCCTGCAGGACTCTGTTCGGGCCTCTTCTTGCCTGCACAGCCCCTCTACTCGGGCCTCTTTTTGCCTGCGGGACTCTGTCCAGGCCTATTGTTGCCCCCGGAAAACTCCGTTCGGTCCTATTCTGGCTTGTGGGACTCTGTTCGGGCCTATGCTTGCCTGCGGGAATCTCCTTTCAGGGTTATGCTGACCTGTGGGATTCTCAGTTTGGGCGTATTCTCGCCTGCAGGACATCTCTTCGGGCCTATTCTCGCCCGCGGGACCCTCCGTTCGGTCGTTTCTGGCCTGCGGGACTCTCCATTCGGGCCTAATCTTGGGAGCGGGAGCGGGACTCTACTCGGGCCTATTCTTGCCTAGGGGCCTCTTCTATTCGTGCTTCTTCTTGCCAGTGGGACTCTGTTCAGGCCCGTTCTTGCCTGCAGGATTCTGCGTTCGGGCTTATTCTTGCTTGCCGGACAGTGTTCGGGCGTCTTGTTGCCTGCACGGCTCCTCTACTCGGGCCTCATTTTGCCTTCGGGACACCGTTCGGGTCTATTCTTGGTCCGGGAATCTCCGTTCGGGCCTATGCTCGCCTGCTGGACTCTGTTCGGGCCTATGCTTGCCTGCGGGAATGACCGTTCGGGCCTATGTTTCCCTGCGGGACTGACCGTTCGGGCCTTTCTGACCTTCGGGACTCTGTTCGTGTCTCTTCTTGCCAGCGGGGCTCTTCGTTTGGGCCTATTCTTGCCTGCAGAACTCTGTTCGGGCCTCTTCTTGCCTGCACAGCCCCTCTACTCGAGCCTATTTTTGCCTGCGGGTCTCTGTCCAGGCCTATTGTTGCCCCCGGAAAACTCCGTTCGGTCCTATTCTGGCTTGTGGGACTCTGTTCGGGCCTATGCTTGCCTGCGGGAATCTCCTTTCAGGGTTATGCTGACCTGTGGGATTCTCAGTTTGGGCGTATTCTCGCCTGCAGGACATCTCTTCGGGCCTATTCTCGCCCGCGGGACCCTCCGTTCGGTCGTTTCTGGCCTGCGGGACTCTCCGTTCGGGCCTAATCTTGCCTGCAGGATTCTGCGTTCGGGCTTACTCTTGCTTGCCGGACAGGGTTCGGGCGTCTTGTTGCCTGCACGGCTCCTCTACTCGGGCCTCATTTTGCCTTCGGGACACCGTTCGGGTCTATTCTTCGTCCGGGAATCTCCGTTCGGGCCTATGCTGGCCTGCTGGACGCTGTTCGGGCCTATGCTTGTCTGCGGGAATGACCGTTCGGGCCTATGTTGGCCTGCGGGACTCTCCGTTCGGGCCATTCTGGCCTGCGGGACTCTCCGTTCGGGCCTATTCTCTGGAGCGGGACTTTACTCGGGCCTATTCTTGCCTCCGGGCCTCCTCTATTCTTGCCTATTCTTGCCTCCGGGAATCTCCGTTCTGGCCTGTTCGGGCCTGCAGGACTCTGTTCGGGCCTATGCTTGCCTGCAGGAATCTCTGTTCCGCCCTACTCTGGCCTGCGGGACTCTCCGTTCGGGCCTATTCTGGCCTGCGGGACTCTGTTCGGGCCTATTCTTGCTCCGGGAATCGCCGGTCGGGCGTACCCTGGCTTGCGGGACTCTGTTCGGGCCTATGCTTGCCTGCAGGAATCTCTGTTCTGGCCTATTCTGGCCTGCAGGACTCTCCGTTCGGGCCTATTCTGGCCTGCAGGACTCTGTTTGGGCCTATGCTTGCCTACGGGAATCTCCGTTCAGGCGTATGCTGGCCTGCGCGTCTCTCCGTTCGGGCCTATTCTTGCCTGCGGGACTCTCCGTTTGGGCGTATCCTTGCCTGCGGGACTCTGTTCGGGCCTCTTCTTGCCCGCACGGCTCTTCTACTCGGGCCTATTTTTGCCTGTGGGACTCTATTGGGGCCTATTCTTGCCTCCGACAATCTCCGTTCGGGCCTATTCTGGCCTGCGGGACTCTTCGTTCGGGCCTAGGCTTCCCTTTGGCAATCTCCGTTCAGGCGTATGCTGGCCTGCGGGACTCTGTTCGGGCCTTTGGTTGCTTTCAGAAATCCCCGTTCTGGCCTATTCTGGCCTGCGGAATACTGTTCGGGGCTATTCTTGCTTCGGGAATCTCTGTTCGGGACTATTCTGGCCTGTGGGACTCTGTTCGGGCCCATGCCTGCCTGCGGGGCTCTCTGTTCAGGCCTTTTTCGCCTACGGGACTCTCCGTTCGGGCCTATTCTCTGGAGCGGGACTTTAGTCGGGCCTACTCTTGCCTACGGGGCTCCTCTATTCTTGCCTCTGGGATTCTGCTCGAGCCTATTCTTGTCTGCGGGACTCTCCGTTTGAGCCTATTCTTGCCTGTGGGTTCTCCGTTCAGGGCTACTCTTGCCAGCGGGACTCTGTTCGTGCCTCATCTTGCCTGCATGGCTGCTCTACTCGGGCCTACTCTTGCCTGCGGGACTCTGTTCCGGCCTATCCTTGCTCTGGGAATCTCCGTTCGGGCATACCCTGGCCTGCGGGACTCCGTTCGGGCCTATTCTGGCCTGCGGGACTCTGTTTGGGCCTATGCTTGCCTACGGGAATCTCCGTTCAGGCGTATGCTGGCCTGCGGTATTCTTAATTTGGGCATATTCTCTCGCCTCCGGGACTTTCCTTTGGGCCTATTCTCGCCTGTGCAACTCTCCGTTCGGGCCTATTCTTGCCTGCGGGACTCTCCGTTCGGGACAATTCTGACCTGCAAAACTCTCCGTTCGGACCTAATCTAGCGTCTGGGAGTCTCCTTTGGGGTCTCCTGTTGCGTGCGGGGCTGCTCCATTCCAGCCTTTTGTGCTTACGGAGCTCCGATAATCGGTCCTGTTCTAGCATGCGGAGCTCCGCTACTCAGGCCTGATTGTGCGTGCGGGGCTCCGCTACTCGGGCCTGTTGGTGCATGCGGGGCTCCACTACTTGGGCCTGTTCTTGCATGCGGGGCTCCGCTACTCGGGTCTGTTCGTGCTTGCAGGGTTCTGCTACTCGGGCCTGTTCGTGCGTGCGTGGATCCGCTATTCAGGCCTGATAGTGTGTGCTGGGCTCCTCTATTCAGGCCTGTCCTTCCCTGCGGGACTCTATTCGGGCCTATACTTCCCTGCGTGACTCTGTTCGGGCCTATTCTGGCCTGCGAGACCCTCGGTTCGCCCCTATCGTGGTCTGCGGGACCCTCGTTCGGGCCCATTCTCGCCTTCGAGACCCTCTGTTCGGGCTTTTCTGGCCTGCGGGACTCTCCGTTCGGGACTATTCTCACCTGGGGAACTCTGCGTTCGGACCTTTCTGACCTTCGGGACTCGGTTCGGGTCTCTTCTTGCCAGCGGGGCTCTTCGTTTGGGCCTATTCTTGCCTGCAGGACTCTGTTCGGGCCTCTTCTTGCCTGCACAGCCCCTCTACTCGGGCCTATTTTTGCCTGCGGGTCTCTGTCCAGGCCTATTGTTGCCCCAGGAAAACTCCGTTCGGTCCTATTCTGGCTTGTGGGACTCTGTTCGGGCCTATGCTTGCCTGGGGGAATCTCCTTTCAGGGTTATGCTGACCTGTGGGATTCTCAGTTTGGGCGTATTCTCGCCTGCAGGACATCTCTTCGGGCCTATTCTCGCCCGCGGGACCCTCCGTTCGGTCGTTTCTGGCCTGCGGGACTCTCCGTTCGGGCCTAATCTTGCCTGCAGGATTCTGCGTTCGGGCTTACTCTTGCTTGCCGGACAGGGTTCGGGCGTCTTCTTGCCTGCACGGCTCCTCTACTCGGGCCTCATTTTGCCTTCGGGACACCGTTCGGGTCTATTCTTGGTCCGGGAATCTCCGTTCGGGCCTATGCTGGCCTGCTGGACTCTGTTCGGGCCTATGCTTGCCTGCGGGAATGACCGTTCGGGCCTATTTTGGCCTGCGGGACTCTCCGTTCGGGCCTTTCTGGCCTGCGGGACTCTCCGTTCGGGCCTATTCTCTGGAGCGGGACTTTACTCGGGCCTATTCTTGCCTCCGGGCCTCCTCTATTCTTGCCTATTCTTGCCTCTGGGAATCTCCGTTCTGGCCTGTTCGGGCCTGCGGGACTCTGTTCGGGCCTATGCTTGCCTGCAGGAATCTCTGTTCCGCCCTACTCTGGCCTGCGGGACTCTCCGTTCGGGCCTATTCTGGCCTGCGGGACTCTGTTCGGGCCTATTCTTGCTCCGGGAATCGCCGGTCGGGCGTAGCCTGGCTTGCGGGACTCTGTTCGGGCCTATGCTTGCCTGCAGGAATCTCTGTTCTGGCCTATTCTGGCCTGCAGGACTCTCCGTTCGGGCCTATTCTGGCCTGCAGGACTCTGTTTGGGCCTATGCTTGCCTACGGGAATCTCCGTTCAGGCGTATGCTGGCCTGCGGGTCTCTCCGTTCGGGCCTATTCTTGCCTGCGGGACTCTCCGTTTGGGCGTATCCTTGCCTGCGGGACTCTGTTCGGGCCTCTTCTTGCCCGCACGGCTCCTCTACTCGGGCCTATTTTTGCCTGTGGGACTCTATTGGGGCCTATTCTTGCCTCCGACAATCTCCGTTCGGGCCTATTCTGGCCTGCGGGACTCTTCGTTCGGGCCTAGGCTTCCCTTTGGCAATCTCCGTTCAGGCGTATGCTGGCCTGCGGGACTCTGTTCGGGCCTTTGGTTGCTTTCGGAAATCCCCGTTCTGGCCTGCGGAATTCTGTTCGGGGCTATTCTTGCTCCGGGAATCTCTGTTCGGGACTATTCTGGCCTGTGGGACTCTGTTCGGGCCCATGCCTGCCTGCGGGGCTCTCTGTTCAGGCCTTTTTCGCCTACGGGACTCTCCGTTCGGGCCTATTCTCTGGAGCGGGACTTTAGTCGGGCCTACTCTTGCCTACGGGGCTCCTCTATTCTTGCCTCTGGGATTCTGTTCGGGCCTATTCTTGTCTGCGGGACTCTCCGTTTGAGCCTATTCTTGCCTGTGGGTTCTCCGTTCAGGGCTACTCTTGCCAGCGGGACTCTGTTCGTGCCTCATCTTGCCTGCATGGCTGCTCTACTCGGGCCTACTCTTGCCTGCGGGACTCTGTTCGGGCCTATCCTTGCTCTGGGAATCTCCGTTCGGGCATACCCTGGCCTGCGGGACTCCGTTCGGGCCTATTCTGGCCTGCGGGACTCTGTTTGGGCCTATGCTTGCCTGCAGGAATCTCTGTTCCGGCCTATTGTGGCCTGCAGGACTCTCCGTTCGGGCCTATTGTGGCCTACGGGACTCTGTTTGGGCCTATGCTTGCCTACGGGAATCTCCGTTCAGGCGTATGCTGGCCTGCGGTATTCTCAATTTGGGCATATTCTCTCGCCTCCGGGACTTTCCTTTGGGCCTATTCTCGCCTGCGCATCTCTCCGTTCGGGCCTATTCTTGCCTGCGGGACTCTCCGTTCCGGCCTATTCTTGCCTGCGGGTCTCTCCGTTCGGGACAATTCTGACCTGCAAAACTCTCCGTTCGGACCTAATCTAGCCTCTGGGAGTCTCCTTTGGGGTCTCCTGTTGCGTGCGGGGCTGCTCCATTCCAGCCTTTTGTGCTTACGGAGCTCCGATATTTGGTCCTGTTCTAGCATGCGGAGCTCCGCTACTCAGGCCTGATTGTGCGTGCGGGGCTCCGCTACTCGGGCCTGTTGGTGCATGCGGGGCTCCACTACTTGGGCCTGTTCTTGCATGCGGGGCTCCGCTACTCGGGTCTGTTCGTGCTTGCAGGGCTCTGCTACTCGGGCCTGTTCGTGCGTGCGGGGATCCGCTATTCAGGCCTGATAGTGTGTGCGGGGCTCCTCTATTCAGGCCTGTCCTTCCCTGCGGGACTCTATTCGGGCCTATACTTCCCTGCGGGACTCTCTTCGGGCCTATTCTGGCCTGCGAGACCCTCGCTTCGCCCCTATCGTGGTCTGCGGGACCCTCGTTCGGGCCCATTCTCGCCTTCGAGACCCTCCGTTCGGGCCTATTCTTGTGAGCGGGTCTCTATTCGGGCCTATTTTTGCCTAAGGGCTCCTCTATTCGGGCCTATTCTGGCCTGCGGGACTCTCCGTTCGGGCCTATTCTCACCTGGGGAACTCTCCGTTCGGGCCTTTCTGGCCTTCGGGACTCGGTTCGGGTCTCTTCTTGCCAGCGGGGCTCTTCGTTTGGGCCTATTCTTGCCTGCAGAACTCTGTTCGGGCCTCTTCTTGCCTGCACAGCCCCTCTACTCGGGCCTATTTTTGCCTGCGGGACTCTGTCCAGGCCTATTGTTGCCCCCGGAAAACTCCGTTCAGTCCTATTCTGGCTTGTGGGACTCTGTTCGGGCCTATGCTTGCCTGCGGGAATCTCCTTTCAGGGTTATGCTGACCTGTGGGATTCTCAGTTTGGGCGTATTCTCGCCTGCAGGACATCTCTTCGGGCCTATTCTCGCCCGCGGGACCCTCCGTTCGGTCGTTTCTGGCCTGCGGGACTCTCCATTCGGGCCTAATCTTGGGAGCGGGAGCGGGACTCTACTCGGGCCTATTCTTGCCTAGGGGCCTCTTCTATTCGTGCTTCTTCTTGCCAGTGGGACTCTGTTCAGGCCCGTTCTTGCCTGCAGGATTCTGCGTTCGGGCTTATTCTTGCTTGCCGGACAGTGTTCGGGCGTCTTGTTGCCTGCACGGCTCCTCTACTCGGGCCTCATTTTGCCTTCGGGACACCGTTCGGGTCTATTCTTGGTCCGGGAATCTCCGTTCGGGCCTATGCTCGCCTGCTGGACTCTGTTCGGGCCTATGCTTGCCTGCGGGAATGACCATTCGGGCCTATGTTTCCCTGCGGGACTGACCGTTCGGGCCTTTCTGACCTTTGAGACTCTGTTCGTGTCTCTTCTTGCCAGCGGGGCTCTTCGTTTGGGCCTATTCTTGCCTGCAGAACTCTGTTCGGGCCTCTTCTTGCCTGCACAGCCCCTCTACTCGGGCCTATTTTTGCCTGCGGGTCTCTGTCCAGGCCTATTGTTGCCCCCGGAAAACTCCGTTCGGTCCTATTCTGGCTTGTGGGACTCTGTTCGGGCCTATGCTTGCCTGCGGGAATCTCCTTTCAGGGTTATGCTGACCTGTGGGATTCTCAGTTTGGGCGTATTCTCGCCTGCAGGACATCTCTTCGGGCCTATTCTCGCCCGCGGGACCCTCCGTTCGGTCGTTTCTGGCCTGCGGGACTCTCCGTTCGAGCCTAATCTTGCCTGCAGGATTCTGCGTTCGGGCTTACTCTTGCTTGCCGGACAGGGTTCGGGCGTCTTCTTGCCTGCACGGCTCCTCTACTCGGGCCTCATTTTGCCTTCAGGACACCGTTCGGGTCTATTCTTGGTCCGGGAATCTCCGTTCGGGCCTATGCTGGCCTGCTGGACTCTGTTCGGGCCTATGCTTGCCTGCGGGAATGACCGTTCGGGCCTATGTTGGCCTGCGGGACTCTCCGTTCGGGCCATTCTGGCCTGCGGGACTCTCCGTTCGGGCCTATTCTCTGGAGCGGGACTTTACTCGGGCCTATTCTTGCCTCCGGGCCTCCTCTATTCTTGCCTATTCTTGCCTCCGGGAATCTCCGTTCTGGCCTGTTCGGGCCTGCGGGACTCTGTTCGGGCGTATGCTTGCCTGCAGGAATCTCTGTTCCGCCCTACTCTGGCCTGCGGGACTCTCCGTTCAGGCCTATTCTGGCCTGCGGGACTCTGTTCGGGCCTATTCTTGCTCCGGGAATCGCCGGTCGGGCGTACCCTGGCTTGCGGGACTCTGTTCGGGCCTATGCTTGCCTGCAGGAATCTCTGTTCTGGCCTATTCTGGCCTGCAGGACTCTCCGTTCGGGCCTATTCTGGCCTGCAGGACTCTGTTTGGGCCTATGCTTGCCTACGGGAATCTCCGTTCAGGCGTATGCTGGCCTGCGGGTCTCTCCGTTCGGGCCTATTCTTGCCTGCGGGACTCTCCGTTTGGGCGTATCCTTGCCTGCGGGACTCTGTTCGGGCCTCTTCTTGCACGCACGGCTCCTCTACTCGGGCCTATTTTTGCCTGTGGGACTCTATCGGGGCCTATTCTTGCCTCCGACAATCTCCGTTCGGGCCTATTCTGGCCTGCGGGACTCTTCGTTCAGGCCTAGGCTTCCCTTTGGCAATCTCCGTTCAGGCGTATGCTGGCCTGCGGGACTCTGTTCGGGCCTTTGGTTGCTTTCGGAAATCCCCGTTCTGGCCTATTCTGGCCTGCGGAATTCTGTTCGGGGCTATTCTTGCTCCGGGAATCTCTGTTCGGGACTATTCTGGCCTGTGGGACTCTGTTCGGGCCCATGCCTGCCTGCGGGGCTCTCTGTTCAGGCCTTTTTCGCCTACGGGACTCTCCGTTCGGGCCTATTCTCTGGAGCGGGACTTTAGTCGGGCCTACTCTTGCCTACGGGGCTCCTCTATTCTTGCCTCTGGGATTCTGTTCGGGCCTATTCTTGTCTGCGGGACTCTCCGTTTGAGCCTATTCTTGCCTGTGGGTTCTCCGTTCAGGGCTACTCTTGCCAGCGGGACTCTGTTCGTGCCTCATCTTGCCTGCATGGCTGCTCTACTCGGGCCTACTCTTGCCTGCGGGACTCTGTTCGGGCCTATCCTTGCTCTGGGAATCTCCGTTCGGGCATACCCTGGCCTGCGGGACTCCGTTCGGGCCTATTCTGGCCTGCGGGACTCTGTTTGGGCCTATGCTTGCCTGCAGGAATCTCTGTTCCGGCCTATTGTGGCCTGCAGGACTCTCCGTTCGGGCCTATTGTGGCCTACGGGACTCTGTTTGGGCCTATGCTTGCCTACGGGAATCTCCGTTCAGGCGTATGCTGGCCTGCGGTGTTCTCAATTTGGGCATATTCTCTCGCCTCCGGGACTTTCCTTTGGGCCTATTCTCGCCTGCGCATCTCTCCGTTCGGGCCTATTCTTGCCTGCGGGACTCTCCGTTCCGGCCTATTCTTGCCTGCGGGTCTCTCCGTTCGGGAGAATTCTGACCTGCAAAACTCTCCGTTCGGACCTAATCTAGCCTCTGGGAGTCTCCTTTGGGGTCTCCTGTTGCGTGCGGGGCTGCTCCATTCCAGCCTTTTGTGCTTACGGAGCTCCGATATTCGGTCCTGTTCTAGCATGCGGAGCTCCGCTACTCAGGCCTGATTGTGCGTGCGGGGCTCCGCTACTCGGGCCTGTTGGTGCATGCGGGGCTCCACTACTTGGGCCTGTTCTTGCATGCGGGGCTCCGCTACTCGGGTCTGTTCGTGCTTGCAGGGCTCTGCTACTCGGGCCTGTTCGTGCGTGCGGGGATCCGCTATTCAGGCCTGATAGTGTGTGCGGGGCTCCTCTATTCAGGCCTGTCCTTCCCTGCGGGACTCTATTCGGGACTATACTTCCCTGCGGGACTCTGTTTGGGCCTATTCTGGCCTGCGAGACCCTCCGTTCGCCCCTATCGTGGTCTGCGGGACCCTCGTTCGGGCCCATTCTCGCCTTCGAGACCCTCTGTTCGGGCTTTTCTGGCCTGCGGGACTCTCCGTTCGGGCCTATTCTTGTGAGCGGGTCTCTATTCGGGCCTATTTTTGCCTAAGGGCTCCTCTATTCGGGCCTATTCTGGCCTGCGGGACTCTCCGTTCGGGCCTATTCTCACCTGGGGAACTCTCCGTTCGGGCCTTTCTGGCCTTCGGGACTCTGTTCGGGTCTCTTCTTGCCAGCGGGGCTCTTCGTTTGGGCCTATTCTTGCCTGCAGGACTCTGTTCGGGCCTCTTCTTGCCTGCACAGCCCCTCTACTCGGGCCTATTTTTGCCTGCGGGACTCTGTCCAGGCCTATTGTTGCCCCCGGAAAACTCCGTTCAGTCCTATTCTGGCTTGTGGGACTCTGTTCGGGCCTATGCTTGCCTGCGGGAATCTCCTTTCAGGGTTATGCTGACCTGTGGGATTCTCAGTTTGGGCGTATTCTCGCCTGCAGGACATCTCTTCGGGCCTATTCTCGCCCGCGGGACCCTCCGTTCGGTCGTTTCTGGCCTGCGGGACTCTCCATTCGGGCCTAATCTTGGGAGCGGGAGCGGGACTCTACTCGGGCCTATTCTTGCCTAGGGGCCTCTTCTATTCGTGCTTCTTCTTGCCAGTGGGACTCTGTTCAGGCCCGTTCTTGCCTGCAGGATTCTGCGTTCGGGCTTATTCTTGCTTGCCGGACAGTGTTCGGGCGTCTTGTTGCCTGCACGGCTCCTCTACTCGGGCCTCATTTTGCCTTCGGGACACCGTTCGGGTCTATTCTTGGTCCGGGAATCTCCGTTCGGGCCTATGCTCGCCTGCTGGACTCTGTTCGGGCCTATGCTTGCCTGCGGGAATGACCGTTCGGGCCTATGTTTCCCTGCGGGACTGACCGTTCGGGCCTTTCTGACCTTCGGGACTCTGTTCGTGTCTCTTCTTGCCAGCGGGGCTCTTCGTTTGGGCCTATTCTTGCCTGCAGAACTCTGTTCGGGCCTCTTCTTGCCTGCACAGCCCCTCTACTCGGGCCTATTTTTGCCTGCGGGTCTCTGTCCAGGCCTATTGTTGCCCCCGGAAAACTCCGTTCGGTCCTATTCTGGCTTGTGGGACTCTGTTCGGGCCTATGCTTGCCTGCGGGAATCTCCTTTCAGGGTTATGCTGACCTGTGGGATTCTCAGTTTGGGCGTATTCTCGCCTGCAGGACATCTCTTCGGGCCTATTCTCGCCCGCGGGACCCTCCGTTCGGTCGTTTCTGGCCTGCGGGACTCTCCGTTCGGGCCTAATCTTGCCTGCAGGATTCTGCGTTCGGGCTTACTCTTGCTTGCCGGACAGGGTTCGGGCGTCTTCTTGCCTGCACGGCTCCTCTACTCGGGCCTCATTTTGCCTTCAGGACACCGTTCGGGTCTATTCTTGGTCCGGGAATCTCCGTTCGGGCCTATGCTGGCCTGCTGGACTCTGTTCGGGCCTATGCTTGCCTGCGGGAATGACCGTTCGGGCCTATGTTGGCCTGCGGGACTCTCCGTTCGGGCCATTCTGGCCTGCGGGACTCTCCGTTCGGGCCTATTCTCTGGAGCGGGACTTTACTCGGGCCTATTCTTGCCTCCGGGCCTCCTCTATTCTTGCCTATTCTTGCCTCCGGGAATCTCCGTTCTGGCCTGTTCGGGCCTGCGGGACTCTGTTCGGGCCTATGCTTGCCTGCAGGAATCTCTGTTCCGCCCTACTCTGGCCTGCGGGACTCTCCGTTCAGGCCTATTCTGGCCTGCGGGACTCTGTTCGGGCCTATTCTTGCTCCGGGAATCGCCGGTCGGGCGTACCCTGGCTTGCGGGACTCTGTTCGGGCCTATGCTTGCCTGCAGGAATCTCTGTTCTGGCCTATTCTGGCCTGCAGGACTCTCCGTTCGGGCCTATTCTGGCCTGCAGGACTCTGTTTGGGCCTATGCTTGCCTACGGGAATCTCCGTTCAGGCGTATGCTGGCCTGCGGGTCTCTCCGTTCGGGCCTATTCTTGCCTGCGGGACTCTCCGTTTGGGCGTATCCTTGCCTGCGGGACTCTGTTCGGGCCTCTTCTTGCCCGCACGGCTCCTCTACTCGGGCCTATTTTTGCCTGTGGGACTCTATTGGGGCCTATTCTTGCCTCCGACAATCTCCGTTCGGGCCTATTCTGGCCTGCGGGACTCTTCGTTCAGGCCTAGGCTTCCCTTTGGCAATCTCCGTTCAGGCGTATGCTGGCCTGCGGGACTCTGTTCGGGCCTTTGGTTGCTTTCGGAAATCCCCGTTCTGGCCTATTCTGGCCTGCGGAATTCTGTTGGGGGCTATTCTTGCTCCGGGAATCTCTGTTCGGGACTATTCTGGCCTGTGGGACTCTGTTCGGGCCCATGCCTGCCTGCGGGGCTCTCTGTTCAGGCCTTTTTCGCCTACGGGACTCTCCGTTCGGGCCTATTCTCTGGAGCGGGACTTTAGTCGGGCCTACTCTTGCCTACGGGGCTCCTCTATTCTTGCCTCTGGGATTCTGTTCGGGCCTATTCTTGTCTGCGGGACTCTCCGTTTGAGCCTATTCTTGCCTGTGGGTTCTCCGTTCAGGGCTACTCTTGCCAGCGGGACTCTGTTCGTGCCTCATCTTGCCTGCATGGCTGCTCTACTCGGGCCTACTCTTGCCTGCGGGACTCTGTTCGGGCCTATCCTTGCTCTGGGAATCTCCGTTCGGGCATACCCTGGCCTGCGGGACTCCGTTCGGGCCTATTCTGGCCTGCGGGACTCTGTTTGGGCCTATGCTTGCCTGCAGGAATCTCTGTTCCGGCCTATTGTGGCCTGCAGGACTCTCCGTTCGGGCCTATTGTGGCCCACGGGACTCTGTTTGGGCCTATGCTTGCCTACGGGAATCTCCGTTCAGGCGTATGCTGGCCTGCGGTATTCTCAATTTGGGCATATTCTCTCGCCTCCGGGACTTTCCTTTGGGCCTATTCTCGCCTGCGCATCTCTCCGTTCGGGCCTATTCTTGCCTGCGGGACTCTCCGTTCCGGCCTATTCTTGCCTGCGGGTCTCTCCGTTCCGGACAATTCTGACCTGCAAAACTCTCCGTTCGGACCTAATCTAGCCTCTGGGAGTCTCCTTTGGGGTCTCCTGTTGCGTGCGGGGCTGCTCCATTCCAGCCTTTTGTGCTTACGGAGCTCCGATATTCGGTCCTGTTCTAGCATGCGGAGCTCCGCTACTCAGGCCTGATTGTGCGTGCGGGGCTCCGCTACTCGGGCCTGTTGGTGCATGCGGGGCTCCACTACTTGGGCCTGTTCTTGCATGCGGGGCTCCGCTACTCGGGTCTGTTCGTGCTTGCAGGGCTCTGCTACTCGGGCCTGTTCGTGCGTGCGGGGATCCGCTATTCAGGCCTGATAGTGTGTGCGGGGCTCCTCTATTCAGGCCTGTCCTTCCCTGCGGGACTCTATTCGGGCCTATACTTCCCTGCGGGACTCTGTTCGGGCCTATTCTGGCCTGCGAGACCCTCCGTTCGCCCCTATCGTGGTCTGCGGGACCCTCGTTCGGGCCCATTCTCGCCTTCGAGACCCTCTGTTCGGGCTTTTCTGGCCTGCGGGACTCTCCGTTCGGGCCTATTCTTGTGAGCGGGTCTCTATTCGGGCCTATTTTTGCCTAAGGGCTCCTCTATTCGGGCCTATTCTGGCCTGCGGGACTCTCCGTTCGGGCCTATTCTCACCTGGGGAACTCTCCGTTCGGGCCTTTCTGGCCTTCGGGACTCGGTTCGGGTCTCTTCTTGCCAGCGGGGCTCTTCGTTTGGGCCTATTCTTGCCTGCAGAACTCTGTTCGGGCCTCTTCTTGCCTGCACAGCCCCTCTACTCGGGCCTATTTTTGCCTGCGGGACTCTGTCCAGGCCTATTGTTGCCCCCGGAAAACTCCGTTCAGTCCTATTCTGGCTTGTGGGACTCTGTTCGGGCCTATGCTTGCCTGCGGGAATCTCCTTTCAGGGTTATGCTGACCTGTGGGATTCTCAGTTTGGGCGTATTCTCGCCTGCAGGACATCTCTTCGGGCCTATTCTCGCCCGCGGGACCCTCCGTTCGGTCGTTTCTGGCCTGCGGGACTCTCCATTCGGGCCTAATCTTGGGAGCGGGAGCGGGACTCTACTCGGGCCTATTCTTGCCTAGGGGCCTCTTCTATTCGTGCTTCTTCTTGCCAGTGGGACTCTGTTCAGGCCCGTTCTTGCCTGCAGGATTCTGCGTTCGGGCTTATTCTTGCTTGCCGGACAGTGTTCGGGCGTCTTGTTGCCTGCACGGCTCCTCTACTCGGGCCTCATTTTGCCTTCGGGACACCGTTCGGGTCTATTCTTGGTCCGGGAATCTCCGTTCGGGCCTATGCTCGCCTGCTGGACTCTGTTCGGGCCTATGCTTGCCTGCGGGAATGACCGTTCGGGCCTATGTTTCCCTGCGGGACTGACCGTTCGGGCCTTTCTGACCTTCGGGACTCTGTTCGTGTCTCTTCTTGCCAGCGGGGCTCTTCGTTTGGGCCTATTCTTGCCTGCAGAACTCTGTTCGGGCCTCTTCTTGCCTGCACAGCCCCTCTACTCGGGCCTATTTTTGCCTGCGGGTCTCTGTCCAGGCCTATTGTTGCCCCCGGAAAACTCCGTTCGGTCCTATTCTGGCTTGTGGGACTCTGTTCGGGCCTATGCTTGCCTGCGGGAATCTCCTTTCAGGGTTATGCTGACCTGTGGGATTCTCAGTTTGGGCGTATTCTCGCCTGCAGGACATCTCTTCGGGCCTATTCTCGCCCGCGGGACCCTCCGTTCGGTCGTTTCTGGCCTGCGGGACTCTCCGTTCGAGCCTAATCTTGCCTGCAGGATTCTGCGTTCGGGCTTACTCTTGCTTGCCGGACAGGGTTCGGGCGTCTTCTTGCCTGCACGGCTCCTCTACTCGGGCCTCATTTTGCCTTCAGGACACCGTTCGGGTCTATTCTTGGTCCGGGAATCTCCGTTCGGGCCTATGCTGGCCTGCTGGACTCTGTTCGGGCCTATGCTTGCCTGCGGGAATGACCGTTCGGGCCTATGTTGGCCTGCGGGACTCTCCGTTCGGGCCATTCTGGCCTGCGGGACTCTCCGTTCGGGCCTATTCTCTGGAGCGGGACTTTACTCGGGCCTATTCTTGCCTCCGGGCCTCCTCTATTCTTGCCTATTCTTGCCTCCGGGAATCTCCGTTCTGGCCTGTTCGGGCCTGCGGGACTCTGTTCGGGCCTATGCTTGCCTGCAGGAATCTCTGTTCCGCCCTACTCTGGCCTGCGGGACTCTCCGTTCAGGCCTATTCTGGCCTGCGGGACTCTGTTCGGGCCTATTCTTGCTCCGGGAATCGCCGGTCGGGCGTACCCTGGCTTGCGGGACTCTGTTCGGGCCTATGCTTGCCTGCAGGAATCTCTGTTCTGGCCTATTCTGGCCTGCAGGACTCTCCGTTCGGGCCTATTCTGGCCTGCAGGACTCTGTTTGGGCCTATGCTTGCCTACGGGAATCTCCGTTCAGGCGTATGCTGGCCTGCGGGTCTCTCCGTTCGGGCCTATTCTTGCCTGCGGGACTCTCCGTTTGGGCGTATCCTTGCCTGCGGGACTCTGTTCGGGCCTCTTCTTGCCCGCACGGCTCCTCTACTCGGGCCTATTTTTGCCTGTGGGACTCTATTGGGGCCTATTCTTGCCTCCGACAATCTCCGTTCGGGCCTATTCTGGCCTGCGGGACTCTTCGTTCAGGCCTAGGCTTCCCTTTGGCAATCTCCGTTCAGGCGTATGCTGGCCTGCGGGACTCTGTTCGGGCCTTTGGTTGCTTTCGGAAATCCCCGTTCTGGCCTATTCTGGCCTGCGGAATTCTGTTCGGGGCTATTCTTGCTCCGGGAATCTCTGTTCGGGACTATTCTGGCCTGTGGGACTCTGTTCGGGCCCATGCCTGCCTGCGGGGCTCTCTGTTCAGGCCTTTTTCGCCTACGGGACTCTCCGTTCGGGCCTATTCTCTGGAGCGGGACTTTAGTCGGGCCTACTCTTGCCTACGGGGCTCCTCTATTCTTGCCTCTGGGATTCTGTTCGGGCCTATTCTTGTCTGCGGGACTCTCCGTTTGAGCCTATTCTTGCCTGTGGGTTCTCCGTTCAGGGCTACTCTTGCCAGCGGGACTCTGTTCGTGCCTCATCTTGCCTGCATGGCTGCTCTACTCGGGCCTACTCTTGCCTGCGGGACTCTGTTCGGGCCTATCCTTGCTCTGGGAATCTCCGTTCGGGCATACCCTGGCCTGCGGGACTCCGTTCGGGCCTATTCTGGCCTGCGGGACTCCGTTCGGGCCTATTCTGGCCTGCGGGACTCTGTTTGGGCCTATGCTTGCCTGCAGGAATCTCTGTTCCGGCCTATTGTGGCCTGCAGGACTCTCCGTTCGGGCCTATTGTGGCCTACGGGACTCTGTTTGGGCCTATGCTTGCCTACGGGAATCTCCGTTCAGGCGTATGCTGGCCTGCGGTATTCTCAATTTGGGCATATTCTCTCGCCTCCGGGACTTTCCTTTGGGCCTATTCTCGCCTGCGCATCTCTCCGTTCGGGCCTATTCTTGCCTGCGGGACTCTCCGTTCCGGCCTATTCTTGCCTGCGGGTCTCTCCGTTCGGGACAATTCTGACCTGCAAAACTCTCCGTTCGGACCTAATCTAGCCTCTGGGAGTCTCCTTTGGGGTCTCCTGTTGCGTGCGGGGCTGCTCCATTCCAGCCTTTTGTGCTTACGGAGCTCCGATATTCGGTCCTGTTCTAGCATGCGGAGCTCCGCTACTCAGGCCTGATTGTGCGTGCGGTGCTCCGCTACTCGGGCCTGTTGGTGCATGCGGGGCTCCACTACTTGGGCCTGTTCTTGCATGCGGGGCTCCGCTACTCGGGTCTGTTCGTGCTTGCAGGGCTCTGCTACTCGGGCCTGTTCGTGCGTGCGGGGCTCCGCTATTCAGGCCTGATAGTGTGTGCGGGGCTCCTCTATTCAGGCCTGTCCTTCCCTGCGGGACTCTATTCGGGCCTATACTTCCCTGCGGGACTCTGTTCGGGTCTATTCTGGCCTGCGAGACCCTCCGTTCGCCCCTATCGTGGTCTGCGGGACCCTCGTTCGGGCCCATTCTCGCCTTCGAGACCCTCTGTTCGGGCTTTTCTGGCCTGCGGGACTCTCCGTTCGGGCCTATTCTTGGGAGCGGGTCTCTATTCGGGCCTATTTTTGCCTAAGGGCTCCTCTATTCGGGCCTATTCTGGCCTGCGGGACTCTCCGTTCGGGCCTATTCTCACCTGGGGAACTCTCCGTTCGGGCCTTTCTGGCCTTCGGGACTCTGTTCGGGTCTCTTCTTGCCAGCGGGGCTCTTCGTTTGGGCCTATTCTTGCCTGCAGAACTCTGTTCGGGCCTCTTCTTGCCTGCACAGCCCCTCTACTCGGGCCTATTTTTGCCTGCGGGACTCTGTCCAGGCCTATTGTTGCCCCCGGAAAACTCCGTTCAGTCCTATTCTGGCTTGTGGGACTCTGTTCGGGCCTATGCTTGCCTGCGGGAATCTCCTTTCAGGGTTATGCTGACCTGTGGGATTCTCAGTTTGGGCGTATTCTCGCCTGCAGGACATCTCTTCGGGCCTATTCTCGCCCGCGGGACCCTCCGTTCGGTCGTTTCTGGCCTGCGGGACTCTCCATTCGGGCCTAATCTTGGGAGCGGGAGCGGGACTCTACTCGGGCCTATTCTTGCCTAGGGGCCTCTTCTATTCGTGCTTCTTCTTGCCAGTGGGACTCTGTTCAGGCCCGTTCTTGCCTGCAGGATTCTGCGTTCGGGCTTATTCTTGCTTGCCGGACAGTGTTCGGGCGTCTTGTTGCCTGCACGGCTCCTCTACTCGGGCCTCATTTTGCCTTCGGGACACCGTTCGGGTCTATTCTTGGTCCGGGAATCTCCGTTCGGGCCTATGCTCGCCTGCTGGACTCTGTTCGGGCCTATGCTTGCCTGCGGGAATGACCGTTCGGGCCTATGTTTCCCTGCGGGACTGACCGTTCGGGCCTTTCTGACCTTCGGGACTCTGTTCGTGTCTCTTCTTGCCAGCGGGGCTCTTCGTTTGGGCCTATTCTTGCCTGCAGAACTCTGTTCGGGCCTCTTCTTGCCTGCACAGCCCCTCTACTCGGGCCTATTTTTGCCTGCGGGTCTCTGTCCAGGCCTATTGTTGCCCCCGGAAAACTCCGTTCGGTCCTATTCTGGCTTGTGGGACTCTGTTCGGGCCTATGCTTGCCTGCGGGAATCTCCTTTCAGGGTTATGCTGACCTGTGGGATTCTCAGTTTGGGCGTATTCTCGCCTGCAGGACATCTCTTCGGGCCTATTCTCGCCCGCGGGACCCTCCGTTCGGTCGTTTCTGGCCTGCGGGACTCTCCGTTCGAGCCTAATCTTGCCTGCAGGATTCTGCGTTCGGGCTTACTCTTGCTTGCCGGACAGTGTTCGGGCGTCTTCTTGCCTGCACGGCTCCTCTACTCGGGCCTCATTTTGCCTTCAGGACACCGTTCGGGTCTATTCTTGGTCCGGGAATCTCCGTTCGGGCCTATGCTGGCCTGCTGGACTCTGTTCGGGCCTATGCTTGCCTGCGGGAATGACCGTTCGGGCCTATGTTGGCCTGCGGGACTCTCCGTTCGGGCCATTCTGGCCTGCGGGACTCTCCGTTCGGGCCTATTCTCTGGAGCGGGACTTTACTCGGGCCTATTCTTGCCTCCGGGCCTCCTCTATTCTTGCCTATTCTTGCCTCCGGGAATCTCCGTTCTGGCCTGTTCGGGCCTGCGGGACTCTGTTCGGGCCTATGCTTGCCTGCAGGAATCTCTGTTCCGCCCTACTCTGGCCTGCGGGACTCTCCGTTCAGGCCTATTCTGGCCTGCGGGACTCTGTTCGGGCCTATTCTAGCTCCGGGAATCGCCGGTCGGGCGTACCCTGGCTTGCGGGACTCTGTTCGGGCCTATGCTTGCCTGCAGGAATCTCTGTTCTGGCCTATTCTGGCCTGCAGGACTCTCCGTTCGGGCCTATTCTGGCCTGCAGGACTCTGTTTGGGCCTATGCTTGCCTACGGGAATCTCCGTTCAGGCGTATGCTGGCCTGCGGGTCTCTCCGTTCGGGCCTATTCTTGCCTGCGGGACTCTCCGTTTGGGCGTATCCTTGCCTGCGGGACTCTGTTCGGGCCTCTTCTTGCCCGCACGGCTCCTCTACTCGGGCCTATTTTTGCCTGTGGGACTCTATTGGGGCCTATTCTTGCCTCCGACAATCTCCGTTCGGGCCTATTCTGGCCTGCGGGACTCTTCGTTCAGGCCTAGGCTTCCCTTTGGCAATCTCCGTTCAGGCGTATGCTGGCCTGCGGGACTCTGTTCGGGCCTTTGGTTGCTTTCGGAAATCCCCGTTCTGGCCTATTCTGGCCTGCGGAATTCTGTTCGGGGCTATTCTTGCTCCGGGAATCTCTGTTCGGGACTATTCTGGCCTGTGGGACTCTGTTCGGGCCCATGCCTGCCTGCGGGGCTCTCTGTTCAGGCCTTTTTCGCCTACGGGACTCTCCGTTCGGGCCTATTCTCTGGAGCGGGACTTTAGTCGGGCCTACTCTTGCCTACGGGGCTCCTCTATTCTTGCCTCTGGGATTCTGTTCGGGCCTATTCTTGTCTGCGGGACTCTCCGTTTGAGCCTATTCTTGCCTGTGGGTTCTCCGTTCAGGGCTACTCTTGCCAGCGGGACTCTGTTCGTGCCTCATCTTGCCTGCATGGCTGCTCTACTCGGGCCTACTCTTGCCTGCGGGACTCTGTTCGGGCCTATCCTTGCTCTGGGAATCTCCGTTCGGGCATACCCTGGCCTGCGGGACTCCGTTCGGGCCTAATCTGGCCTGCGGGACTCCGTTCGGGCCTATTCTGGCCTGCGGGACTCTGTTTGGGCCTATGCTTGCCTGCAGGAATCTCTGTTCCGGCCTATTGTGGCCTGCAGGACTCTCCGTTCGGGCCTATTGTGGCCTACGGGAGTCTGTTTGGGCCTATGCTTGCCTACGGGAATCTCCGTTCAGGCGTATGCTGGCCTGCGGTATTCTCAATTTGGGCATATTCTCTCGCCTCCGGGACTTTCCTTTGGGCCTATTCTCGCCTGCGCATCTCTCCGTTCGGGCCTATTCTTGCCTGCGGGACTCTCCGTTCCGGCCTATTCTTGCCTGCGGGTCTCTCCGTTCGGGACAATTCTGACCTGCAAAACTCTCCGTTCGGACCTAATCTAGCCTCTGGGAGTCTCCTTTGGGGTCTCCTGTTGCGTGCGGGGCTGCTCCATTCCAGCCTTTTGTGCTTACGGAGCTCCGATATTCGGTCCTGTTCTAGCATGCGGAGCTCCGCTACTCAGGCCTGATTGTGCGTGCGGGGCTCCGCTACTCGGGCCTGTTGGTGCATGCGGGGCTCCACTACTTGGGCCTGTTCTTGCATGCGGGGCTCCGCTACTCGGGTCTGTTCGTGCTTGCAGGGCTCTGCTACTCGGGCCTGTTCGTGCGTGCGGGGCTCCGCTATTCAGGCCTGATAGTGTGTGCGGGGCTCCTCTATTCAGGCCTGTCCTTCCCTGCGGGACTCTATTCGGGCCTATACTTCCCTGCGGGACTCTGTTCGGGTCTATTCTGGCCTGCGAGACCCTCCGTTCGCCCCTATCGTGGTCTGCGGGACCCTCGTTCGGGCCCATTCTCGCCTTCGAGACCCTCTGTTCGGGCTTTTCTGGCCTGCGGGACTCTCCGTTCGGGCCTATTCTTGGGAGCGGGTCTCTATTCGGGCCTATTTTTGCCTAAGGGCTCCTCTATTCGGGCCTATTCTGGCCTGCGGGACTCTCCGTTCGGGCCTATTCTCACCTGGGGAACTCTCCGTTCGGGCCTTTCTGGCCTTCGGGACTCTGTTCGGGTCTCTTCTTGCCAGCGGGGCTCTTCGTTTGGGCCTATTCTTGCCTGCAGAACTCTGTTCGGGCCTCTTCTTGCCTGCACAGCCCCTCTACTCGGGCCTATTTTTGCCTGCGGGACTCTGTCCAGGCCTATTGTTGCCCCCGGAAAACTCCGTTCAGTCCTATTCTGGCTTGTGGGACTCTGTTCGGGCCTATGCTTGCCTGCGGGAATCTCCTTTCAGGGTTATGCTGACCTGTGGGATTCTCAGTTTGGGCGTATTCTCGCCTGCAGGACATCTCTTCGGGCCTATTCTCGCCCGCGGGACCCTCCGTTCGGTCGTTTCTGGCCTGCGGGACTCTCCATTCGGGCCTAATCTTGGGAGCGGGAGCGGGACTCTACTCGGGCCTATTCTTGCCTAGGGGCCTCTTCTATTCGTGCTTCTTCTTGCCAGTGGGACTCTGTTCAGGCCCGTTCTTGCCTGCAGGATTCTGCGTTCGGGCTTATTCTTGCTTGCCGGACAGTGTTCGGGCGTCTTGTTGCCTGCACGGCTCCTCTACTCGGGCCTCATTTTGCCTTCGGGACACCGTTCGGGTCTATTCTTGGTCCGGGAATCTCCGTTCGGGCCTATGCTCGCCTGCTGGACTCTGTTCGGGCCTATGCTTGCCTGCGGGAATGACCGTTCGGGCCTATGTTTCCCTGCGGGACTGACCGTTCGGGCCTTTCTGACCTTCCGGACTCTGTTCGTGTCTCTTCTTGCCAGCGGGGCTCTTCGTTTGGGCCTATTCTTGCCTGCAGAACTCTGTTCGGGCCTCTTCTTGCCTGCACAGCCCCTCTACTCGGGCCTATTTTTGCCTGCGGGTCTCTGTCCAGGCCTATTGTTGCCCCCGGAAAACTCCGTTCGGTCCTATTCTGGCTTGTGGGACTCTGTTCGGGCCTATGCTTGCCTGCGGGAATCTCCTTTCAGGGTTATGCTGACCTGTGGGATTCTCAGTTTGGGCGTATTCTCGCCTGCAGGACATCTCTTCGGGCCTATTCTCGCCCGCGGGACCCTCCGTTCGGTCGTTTCTGGCCTGCGGGACTCTCCGTTCGAGCCTAATCTTGCCTGCAGGATTCTGCGTTCGGGCTTACTCTTGCTTGCCGGACAGGGTTCGGGCGTCTTCTTGCCTGCACGGCTCCTCTACTCGGGCCTCATTTTGCCTTCAGGACACCGTTCGGGTCTATTCTTGGTCCGGGAATCTCCGTTCGGGCCTATGCTGGCCTGCTGGACTCTGTTCGGGCCTATGCTTGCCTGCGGGAATGACCGTTCGGGCCTATGTTGGCCTGCGGGACTCTCCGTTCGGGCCATTCTGGCCTGCGGGACTCTCCGTTCGGGCCTATTCTCTGGAGCGGGACTTTACTCGGGCCTATTCTTGCCTCCGGGCCTCCTCTATTCTTGCCTATTCTTGCCTCCGGGAATCTCCGTTCTGGCCTGTTCGGGCCTGCGGGACTCTGTTCGGGCCTATGCTTGCCTGCAGGAATCTCTGTTCCGCCCTACTCTGGCCTGCGGGACTCTCCGTTCAGGCCTATTCTGGCCTGCGGGACTCTGTTCGGGCCTATTCTTGCTCCGGGAATCGCCGGTCGGGCGTACCCTGGCTTGCGGGACTCTGTTCGGGCCTATGCTTGCCTGCAGGAATCTCTGTTCTGGCCTATTCTGGCCTGCAGGACTCTCCGTTCGGGCCTATTCTGGCCTGCAGGACTCTGTTTGGGCCTATGCTTGCCTACGGGAATCTCCGTTCAGGCGTATGCTGGCCTGCGGGTCTCTCCGTTCGGGCCTATTCTTGCCTGCGGGACTCTCCGTTTGGGCGTATCCTTGCCTGCGGGACTCTGTTCGGGCCTCTTCTTGCCCGCACGGCTCCTCTACTCGGGCCTATTTTTGCCTGTGGGACTCTATTGGGGCCTATTCTTGCCTCCGACAATCTCCGTTCGGGCCTATTCTGGCCTGCGGGACTCTTCGTTCAGGCCTAGGCTTCCCTTTGGCAATCTCCGTTCAGGCGTATGCTGGCCTGCGGGACTCTGTTCGGGCCTTTGGTTGCTTTCGGAAATCCCCGTTCTGGCCTATTCTGGCCTGCGGAATTCTGTTCGGGGCTATTCTTGCTCCGGGAATCTCTGTTCGGGACTATTCTGGCCTGTGGGACTCTGTTCGGGCCCATGCCTGCCTGCGGGGCTCTCTGTTCAGGCCTTTTTCGCCTACGGGACTCTCCGTTCGGGCCTATTCTCTGGAGCGGGACTTTAGTCGGGCCTACTCTTGCCTACGGGGCTCCTCTATTCTTGCCTCTGGGATTCTGTTCGGGCCTATTCTTGTCTGCGGGACTCTCCGTTTGAGCCTATTCTTGCCTGTGGGTTCTCCGTTCAGGGCTACTCTTGCCAGCGGGACTCTGTTCGTGCCTCATCTTGCCTGCATGGCTGCTCTACTCGGGCCTACTCTTGCCTGCGGGACTCTGTTCGGGCCTATCCTTGCTCTGGGAATCTCCGTTCGGGCATACCCTGGCCTGCGGGACTCCGTTCGGGCCTATTCTGGCCTGCGGGACTCTGTTTGGGCCTATGCTTGCCTGCAGGAATCTCTGTTCCGGCCTATTGTGGCCTGCAGGACTCTCCGTTCGGGCCTATTGTGGCCTACGGGACTCTGTTTGGGCCTATGCTTGCCTACGGGAATCTCCGTTCAGGCGTATGCTGGCCTGCGGTATTCTCAATTTGGGCATATTCTCTCGCCTCCGGGACTTTCCTTTGGGCCTATTCTCGCCTGCGCATCTCTCCGTTCGGGCCTATTCTTGCCTGCGGGACTCTCCGTTCCGGCCTATTCTTGCCTGCGGGTCTCTCCGTTCGGGACAATTCTGACCTGCAAAACTCTCCGTTCGGACCTAATCTAGCCTCTGGGAGTCTCCTTTGGGGTCTCCTGTTGCGTGCGGGGCTGCTCCATTCCAGCCTTTTGTGCTTACGGAGCTCCGATATTCGGTCCTGTTCTAGCATGCGGAGCTCCGCTACTCAGGCCTGATTGTGCGTGCGGGGCTCCGCTACTCGGGCCTGTTGGTGCATGCGGGGCTCCACTACTTGGGCCTGTTCTTGCATGCGGGGCTCCGCTACTCGGGTCTGTTCGTGCTTGCAGGGCTCTGCTACTCGGGCCTGTTCGTGCGTGCGGGGCTCCGCTATTCAGGCCTGATAGTGTGTGCGGGGCTCCTCTATTCAGGCCTGTCCTTCCCTGCGGGACTCTATTCGGGCCTATACTTCCCTGCGGGACTCTGTTCGGGCCTATTCTGGCCTGCGAGACCCTCCGTTCGCCCCTATCGTGGTCTGCGGGACCCTCGTTCGGGCCCATTCTCGCCTTCGAGACCCTCTGTTCGGGCTTTTCTGGCCTGCGGGACTCTCCGTTCGGGCCTATTCTTGGGAGCGGGTCTCTATTCGGGCCTATTTTTGCCTAAGGGCTCCTCTATTCGGGCCTATTCTGGCCTGCGGGACTCTCCGTTCGGGCCTATTCTCACCTGGGGAACTCTCCGTTCGGGCCTTTCTGGCCTTCGGGACTCGGTTCGGGTCTCTTCTTGCCAGCGGGGCTCTTCGTTTGGGCCTATTCTTGCCTGCAGAACTCTGTTCGGGCCTCTTCTTGCCTGCACAGCCCCTCTACTCGGGCCTATTTTTGCCTGCGGGACTCTGTCCAGGCCTATTGTTGCCCCCGGAAAACTCCGTTCAGTCCTATTCTGGCTTGTGGGACTCTGTTCGGGCCTATGCTTGCCTGCGGGAATCTCCTTTCAGGGTTATGCTGACCTGTGGGATTCTCAGTTTGGGCGTATTCTCGCCTGCAGGACATCTCTTCGGGCCTATTCTCGCCCGCGGGACCCTCCGTTCGGTCGTTTCTGGCCTGCGGGACTCTCCATTCGGGCCTAATCTTGGGAGCGGGAGCGGGACTCTACTCGGGCCTATTCTTGCCTAGGGGCCTCTTCTATTCGTGCTTCTTCTTGCCAGTGGGACTCTGTTCAGGCCCGTTCTTGCCTGCAGGATTCTGCGTTCGGGCTTATTCTTGCTTGCCGGACAGTGTTCGGGCGTCTTGTTGCCTGCACGGCTCCTCTACTCGGGCCTCATTTTGCCTTCGGGACACCGTTCGGGTCTATTCTTGGTCCGGGAATCTCCGTTCGGGCCTATGCTCGCCTGCTGGACTCTGTTCGGGCCTATGCTTGCCTGCGGGAATGACCGTTCGGGCCTATGTTTCCCTGCGGGACTGACCGTTCGGGCCTTTCTGACCTTCGGGACTCTGTTCGTGTCTCTTCTTGCCAGCGGGGCTCTTCGTTTGGGCCTATTCTTGCCTGCAGAACTCTGTTCGGGCCTCTTCTTGCCTGCACAGCCCCTCTACTCGGGCCTATTTTTGCCTGCGGGTCTCTGTCCAGGCCTATTGTTGCCCCCGGAAAACCCCGTTCGGTCCTATTCTGGCTTGTGGGACTCTGTTCGGGCCTATGCTTGCCTGCGGGAATCTCCTTTCAGGGTTATGCTGACCTGTGGGATTCTCAGTTTGGGCGTATTCTCGCCTGCAGGACATCTCTTCGGGCCTATTCTCGCCCGCGGGACCCTCCGTTCGGTCGTTTCTGGCCTGCGGGACTCTCCGTTCGAGCCTAATCTTGCCTGCAGGATTCTGCGTTCGGGCTTACTCTTGCTTGCCGGACAGGGTTCGGGCGTCTTCTTGCCTGCACGGCTCCTCTACTCGGGCCTCATTTTGCCTTCGGGACACCGTTCGGGTCTATTCTTGGTCCGGGAATCTCCGTTCGGGCCTATGCTGGCCTGCTGGACTCTGTTCGGGCCTATGCTTGCCTGCGGGAATGACCGTTCGGGCCTATGTTGGCCTGCGGGACTCTCCGTTCGGGCCATTCTGGCCTGCGGGACTCTCCGTTCGGGCGTATTCTCTGGAGCGGGACTTTACTCGGGCCTATTCTTGCCTCCGGGCCTCCTCTATTCTTGCCTATTCTTGCCTCCGGGAATCTCCGTTCTGGCCTGTTCGGGCCTGCGGGACTCTGTTCGGGCCTATGCTTGCCTGCAGGAATCTCTGTTCCGCCCTACTCTGGCCTGCGGGACTCTCCGTTCAGGCCTATTCTGGCCTGCGGGACTCTGTTCGGGCCTATTCTTGCTCCGGGAATCGCCGGTCGGGCGTACCCTGGCTTGCGGGACTCTGTTCGGGCCTATGCTTGCCTGCAGGAATCTCTGTTCTGGCCTATTCTGGCCTGCAGGACTCTCCGTTCGGGCCTATTCTGGCCTGCAGGACTCTGTTTGGGCCTATGCTTGCCTACGGGAATCTCCGTTCAGGCGTATGCTGGCCTGCGGGTCTCTCCGTTCGGGCCTATTCTTGCCTGCGGGACTCTCCGTTTGGGCGTATCCTTGCCTGCGGGACTCTGTTCGGGCCTCTTCTTGCACGCACGGCTCCTCTACTCGGGCCTATTTTTGCCTGTGGGACTCTATTGGGGCCTATTCTTGCCTCCGACAATCTCCGTTCAGGCCTATTCTGGCCTGCGGGACTCTTCGTTCAGGCCTAGGCTTCCCTTTGGCAATCTCCGTTCAGGCGTATGCTGGCCTGCGGGACTCTGTTCGGGCCTTTGGTTGCTTTCGGAAATCCCCGTTCTGGCCTATTCTGGCCTGCGGAATTCTGTTGGGGGCTATTCTTGCTCCGGGAATCTCTGTTCGGGACTATTCTGGCCTGTGGGACTCTGTTCGGGCCCATGCCTGCCTGCGGGGCTCTCTGTTCAGGCCTTTTTCGCCTACGGGACTCTCCGTTCGGGCCTATTCTCTGGAGCGGGACTTTAGTCGGGCCTACTCTTGCCTACGGGGCTCCTCTATTCTTGCCTCTGGGATTCTGTTCGGGCCTATTCTTGTCTGCGGGACTCTCCGTTTGAGCCTATTCTTGCCTGTGGGTTCTCCGTTCAGGGCTACTCTTGCCAGCGAGACTCTGTTCGTGCCTCATCTTGCCTGCATGGCTGCTCTACTCGGGCCTACTCTTGCCTGCGGGACTCTGTTCGGGCCTATCCTTGCTCTGGGAAACTCCCTTCGGGCATACCCTGGCCTGCGGGACTCCGTTCGGGCCTATTCTGGCCTGCGGGACTCTGTTTGGGCCTATGCTTGCCTGCAGGAATCTCTGTTCCGGCCTATTGTGGCCTGCAGGACTCTCCGTTCGGGCCTATTGTGGCCTACGGGACTCTGTTTGGGCCTATGCTTGCCTACGGGAATCTCCGTTCAGGCGTATGCTGGCCTGCGGTATTCTCAATTTGGGCATATTCTCTCACCTCCGGGACTTTCCTTTGGGCCTATTCTCGCCTGTGCAACTCTCCGTTCGGGCCTATTCTTGCCTGCGGGACTCTCCGGTCCGGCCTATTCTTGCCTGCGGGTCTCTCCGTTCCGGACAATTCTGACCTGCAAAACTCTCCGTTCGGACCTAATCTAGCCTCTGGGAGTCTCCTTTGGGGTCTCCTGTTGCGTGCGGGGCTGCTCCATTCCAGCCTTTTGTGCTTACGGAGCTCCGATATTCGGTCCTGTTCTAGCATGCGGAGCTCCGCTACTCAGGCCTGATTGTGCGTGCGGGGCTCCGCTACTCGGGCCTGTTGGTGCATGCGGGGCTCCACTACTTGGGCCTGTTCTTGCATGCGGGGCTCCGCTACTCGGGTCTGTTCGTGCTTGCAGGGCTCTGCTACTCGGGCCTGTTCGTGCGTGCGGGGCTCCGCTATTCAGGCCTGATAGTGTGTGCGGGGCTCCTCTATTCAGGCCTGTCCTTCCCTGCGGGACTCTATTCGGGCCTATACTTCCCTGCGGGACTCTGTTCGGGCCTATTCTGGCCTGCGAGACCCTCCGTTCGCCCCCATTGTGGTCTGCGGGACCCTCGTTCGGGCCCATTCTCACCTTCGAGACCCTCTGTTCGGGCTTTTCTGGCCTGCGGGACTCTCCGTTCGGGCCTATTCTTGTGAGCGGGTCTCTATTCCGGCCTATTTTTGCCTAAGGGCTCCTCTATTCGGGCCTATTCTGGCCTGCGGGACTCTCCGTTCGGGCCTATTCTCACCTGGGGAACTCTCCGTTCGGGCCTTTCTGGCCTTCGGGACTCTGTTCGGGTCTCTTCTTGCCAGCGGGGCTCTTCGTTTGGGCCTATTCTTGCCTGCAGAACTCTGTTCGGGCCTCTTCTTGCCTGCACAGCCCCTCTACTCGGGCCTCTTTTTGCCTGCGGGACTCTGTCCAGGCCTATTGTTGCCCCCGGAAAACTCCGTTCGGTCCTATTCTGGCTTGTGGGACTCTGTTCGGGCCTATGCTTGCCTGCGGGAATCTCCTTTCAGGGTTATGCTGACCTGTGGGATTCTCAGTTTGGGCGTATTCTCGCCTGCAGGACATCTCTTCGGGCCTATTCTCGCCCGCGGGACCCTCCGTTCGGTCGTTTCTGGCCTGCGGGACTCTCCATTCGGGCCTAATCTTGGGAGCGGGAGCGGGACTCTACTCGGGCCTATTCTTGCCTAGGGGCCTCTTCTATTCGTGCTTCTTCTTGCCAGTGGGACTCTGTTCAGGCCCGTTCTTGCCTGCAGGATTCTGCGTTCGGGCTTATTCTTGCTTGCCGAACAGTGTTCGGGCGTCTTGTTGCCTGCACGGCTCCTCTACTCGGGCCTCATTTTGCCTTCGGGACACCGTTCGGGTCTATTTTTGGTCCGGGAATCTCCGTTCGGGCCTATGCTCGCCTGCTGGACTCTGTTCGGGCCTATGCTTGCCTGCGGGAATGACCGTTCGGGCCTATGTTTCCCTGCGGGACTGACCGTTCGGGCCTTTCTGACCTTCGGGACTCTGTTCGTGTCTCTTCTTGCCAGCGGGGCTCTTCGTTTGGGCCTATTCTTGCCTGCAGAACTCTGTTCGGGCCTCTTCTTGCCTGCACAGCCCCTCTACTCGGGCCTATTTTTGCCTGCGGGTCTCTGTCCAGGCCTATTGTTGCCCCCGGAAAACTCCGTTCGGTCCTATTCTGGCTTGTGGGACTCTGTTCGGGCCTATGCTTGCCTGCGGGAATCTCCTTTCAGGGTTATGCTGACCTGTGGGATTCTCAGTTTGGGCGTATTCTCGCCTGCAGGACATCTCTTCGGGCCTATTCTCGCCCGCGGGACCCTCCGTTCGGTCGTTTCTGGCCTGCGGGACTCTCCGTTCGGGCCTAATCTTGCCTGCAGGATTCTGCGTTCGGGCTTACTCTTGCTTGCCGGACAGGGTTCGGGCGTCTTGTTGCCTGCACGGCTCCTCTACTCGGGCCTCATTTTGCCTTCGGGACACCGTTCGGGTCTATTCTTGGTCCGGGAATCTCCGTTCGGGCCTATGCTGGCCTGCTGGACTCTGTTCGGGCCTATGCTTGCCTGCGGGAATGACCGTTCGGGCCTATGTTGGCCTGCGGGACTCTCCGTTCGGGCCATTCTGGCCTGCGGGACTCTCCGTTCGGGCCTATTCTCTGGAGCGGGACTTTACTCGGGCCTATTCTTGCCTCCGGGCCTCCTCTATTCTTGCCTATTCTTGCCTCCGGGAATCTCCGTTCTGGCCTGTTCGGGCCTGCGGGACTCTGTTCGGGCGTATGCTTGCCTGCAGGAATCTCTGTTCCGCCCTACTCTGGCCTGCGGGACTCTCCGTTCAGGCCTATTCTGGCCTGCGGGACTCTGTTCGGGCCTATTCTTGCTCCGGGAATCGCCGGTCGGGCGTACCCTGGCTTGCGGGACTCTGTTCGGGCCTATGCTTGCCTGCAGGAATCTCTGTTCTGGCCTATTCTGGCCTGCAGGACTCTGTTTGGGCCTATGCTTGCCTACGGGAATCTCCGTTCAGGCGTATGCTGGCCTGCGGGTCTCTCCGTTCGGGCCTATTCTTGCCTGCGGGACTCTCCGTTTGGGCGTATCCTTGCCTGCGGGACTCTGTTCGGGCCTCTTCTTGCCCGCACGGCTCCTCTACTCGGGCCTATTTTTGCCTGTGGGACTCTATTGGGGCCTATTCTTGCCTCCGACAATCTCCGTTCGGGCCTATTCTGGCCTGCGGGACTCTTCGTTCGGGCCTAGGCTTCCCTTTGGCAATCTCCGTTCAGGCGTATGCTGGCCTGCGGGACTCTGTTCGGGCCTTTGGTTGCTTTCGGAAATCCCCGTTCTGGCCTATTCTGGCCTGCGGAATTCTGTTCGGGGCTATTCTTGCTCCGGGAATCTCTGTTCGGGACTATTCTGGCCTGTGGGACTCTGTTCGGGCCCATGCCTGCCTGCGGGGCTCTCTGTTCAGGCCTTTTTCGCCTACGGGACTCTCCGTTCGGGCCTATTCTCTGGAGCGGGACTTTAGTCGGGCCTACTCTTGCCTACGGGGCTCCTCTATTCTTGCCTCTGGGATTCTGTTCGGGCCTATTCTTGTCTGCGGGACTCTCCGTTTGAGCCTATTCTTGCCTGTGGTTCTCCGTTCAGGGCTACTCTTGCCAGCGAGACTCTGTTCGTGCCTCATCTTGCCTGCATGGCTGCTCTACTCGGGCCTACTCTTGCCTGCGGGACTCTGTTCGGGCCTATCCTTGCTCTGGGAAACTCCCTTCGGGCATACCCTGGCCTGCGGGACTCCGTTCGGGCCTATTCTGGCCTGCGGGACTCTGTTTGGGCCTATGCTTGCCTGCAGGAATCTCTGTTCCGGCCTATTGTGGCCTGCAGGACTCTCCGTTCGGGCCTATTGTGGCCTACGGGACTCTGTTTGGGCCTATGCTTGCCTACGGGAATCTCCGTTCAGGCGTATGCTGGCCTGCGGTATTCTCAATTTGGGCATATTCTCTCACCTCCGGGACTTTCCTTTGGGCCTATTCTCGCCTGTGCAACTCTCCGTTCGGGCCTATTCTTGCCTGCGGGACTCTCCGGTCCGGCCTATTCTTGCCTGCGGGTCTCTCCGTTCCGGACAATTCTGACCTGCAAAACTCTCCGTTCGGACCTAATCTAGCCTCTGGGAGTCTCCTTTGGGGTCTCCTGTTGCGTGCGGGGCTGCTCCATTCCAGCCTTTTGTGCTTACGGAGCTCCGATATTCGGTCCTGTTCTAGCATGCGGAGCTCCGCTACTCAGGCCTGATTGTGCGTGCGGGGCTCCGCTACTCGGGCCTGTTGGTGCATGCGGGGCTCCACTACTTGGGCCTGTTCTTGCATGCGGGGCTCCGCTACTCGGGTCTGTTCGTGCTTGCAGGGCTCTGCTACTCGGGCCTGTTCGTGCGTGCGGGGCTCCGCTATTCAGGCCTGATAGTGTGTGCGGGGCTCCTCTATTCAGGCCTGTCCTTCCCTGCGGGACTCTATTCGGGCCTATACTTCCCTGCGGGACTCTGTTCGGGCCTATTCTGGCCTGCGAGACCCTCCGTTCGCCCCCATTGTGGTCTGCGGGACCCTCGTTCGGGCCCATTCTCACCTTCGAGACCCTCTGTTCGGGCTTTTCTGGCCTGCGGGACTCTCCGTTCGGGCCTATTCTTGTGAGCGGGTCTCTATTCCGGCCTATTTTTGCCTAAGGGCTCCTCTATTCGGGCCTATTCTGGCCTGCGGGACTCTCCGTTCGGGCCTATTCTCACCTGGGGAACTCTCCGTTCGGGCCTTTCTGGCCTTCGGGACTCTGTTCGGGTCTCTTCTTGCCAGCGGGGCTCTTCGTTTGGGCCTATTCTTGCCTGCAGAACTCTGTTCGGGCCTCTTCTTGCCTGCACAGCCCCTCTACTCGGGCCTCTTTTTGCCTGCGGGACTCTGTCCAGGCCTATTGTTGCCCCCGGAAAACTCCGTTCGGTCCTATTCTGGCTTGTGGGACTCTGTTCGGGCCTATGCTTGCCTGCGGGAATCTCCTTTCAGGGTTATGCTGACCTGTGGGATTCTCAGTTTGGGCGTATTCTCGCCTGCAGGACATCTCTTCGGGCCTATTCTCGCCCGCGGGACCCTCCGTTCGGTCGTTTCTGGCCTGCGGGACTCTCCATTCGGGCCTAATCTTGGGAGCGGGAGCGGGACTCTACTCGGGCCTATTCTTGCCTAGGGGCCTCTTCTATTCGTGCTTCTTCTTGCCAGTGGGACTCTGTTCAGGCCCGTTCTTGCCTGCAGGATTCTGCGTTCGGGCTTATTCTTGCTTGCCGAACAGTGTTCGGGCGTCTTGTTGCCTGCACGGCTCCTCTACTCGGGCCTCATTTTGCCTTCGGGACACCGTTCGGGTCTATTTTTGGTCCGGGAATCTCCGTTCGGGCCTATGCTCGCCTGCTGGACTCTGTTCGGGCCTATGCTTGCCTGCGGGAATGACCGTTCGGGCCTATGTTTCCCTGCGGGACTGACCGTTCGGGCCTTTCTGACCTTCGGGACTCTGTTCGTGTCTCTTCTTGCCAGCGGGGCTCTTCGTTTGGGCCTATTCTTGCCTGCAGAACTCTGTTCGGGCCTCTTCTTGCCTGCACAGCCCCTCTACTCGGGCCTATTTTTGCCTGCGGGTCTCTGTCCAGGCCTATTGTTGCCCCCGGAAAACTCCGTTCGGTCCTATTCTGGCTTGTGGGACTCTGTTCGGGCCTATGCTTGCCTGCGGGAATCTCCTTTCAGGGTTATGCTGACCTGTGGGATTCTCAGTTTGGGCGTATTCTCGCCTGCAGGACATCTCTTCGGGCCTATTCTCGCCCGCGGGACCCTCCGTTCGGTCGTTTCTGGCCTGCGGGACTCTCCGTTCGGGCCTAATCTTGCCTGCAGGATTCTGCGTTCGGGCTTACTCTTGCTTGCCGGACAGGGTTCGGGCGTCTTGTTGCCTGCACGGCTCCTCTACTCGGGCCTCATTTTGCCTTCGGGACACCGTTCGGGTCTATTCTTGGTCCGGGAATCTCCGTTCGGGCCTATGCTGGCCTGCTGGACTCTGTTCGGGCCTATGCTTGCCTGCGGGAATGACCGTTCGGGCCTATGTTGGCCTGCGGGACTCTCCGTTCGGGCCATTCTGGCCTGCGGGACTCTCCGTTCGGGCCTATTCTCTGGAGCGGGACTTTACTCGGGCCTATTCTTGCCTCCGGGCCTCCTCTATTCTTGCCTATTCTTGCCTCCGGGAATCTCCGTTCTGGCCTGTTCGGGCCTGCGGGACTCTGTTCGGGCGTATGCTTGCCTGCAGGAATCTCTGTTCCGCCCTACTCTGGCCTGCGGGACTCTCCGTTCAGGCCTATTCTGGCCTGCGGGACTCTGTTCGGGCCTATTCTTGCTCCGGGAATCGCCGGTCGGGCGTACCCTGGCTTGCGGGACTCTGTTCGGGCCTATGCTTGCCTGCAGGAATCTCTGTTCTGGCCTATTCTGGCCTGCAGGACTCTGTTTGGGCCTATGCTTGCCTACGGGAATCTCCGTTCAGGCGTATGCTGGCCTGCGGGTCTCTCCGTTCGGGCCTATTCTTGCCTGCGGGACTCTCCGTTTGGGCGTATCCTTGCCTGCGGGACTCTGTTCGGGCCTCTTCTTGCCCGCACGGCTCCTCTACTCGGGCCTATTTTTGCCTGTGGGACTCTATTGGGGCCTATTCTTGCCTCCGACAATCTCCGTTCGGGCCTATTCTGGCCTGCGGGACTCTTCGTTCGGGCCTAGGCTTCCCTTTGGCAATCTCCGTTCAGGCGTATGCTGGCCTGCGGGACTCTGTTCGGGCCTTTGGTTGCTTTCGGAAATCCCCGTTCTGGCCTATTCTGGCCTGCGGAATTCTGTTCGGGGCTATTCTTGCTCCGGGAATCTCTGTTCGGGACTATTCTGGCCTGTGGGACTCTGTTCGGGCCCATGCCTGCCTGCGGGGCTCTCTGTTCAGGCCTTTTTCGCCTACGGGACTCTCCGTTCGGGCCTATTCTCTGGAGCGGGACTTTAGTCGGGCCTACTCTTGCCTACGGGGCTCCTCTATTCTTGCCTCTGGGATTCTGTTCGGGCCTATTCTTGTCTGCGGGACTCTCCGTTTGAGCCTATTCTTGCCTGTGGGTTCTCCGTTCAGGGCTACTCTTGCCAGCGAGACTCTGTTCGTGCCTCATCTTGCCTGCATGGCTGCTCTACTCGGGCCTACTCTTGCCTGCGGGACTCTGTTCGGGCCTATCCTTGCTCTGGGAAACTCCGTTCGGGCATACCCTGGCCTGCGGGACTCCGTTCGGGCCTATTCTGGCCTGCGGGACTCTGTTTGGGCCTATGCTTGCCTGCAGGAATCTCTGTTCCGGCCTATTGTGGCCTGCAGGACTCTCCGTTCGGGCCTATTCTGGCCTGCGGGACTCTGTTTGGGCCTATGCTTGCCTACGGGAATCTCCGTTCAGGCGTATGCTGGCCTGCGGTATTCTCAATTTGGGCATATTCTCTCGCCTCCGGGACTTTCCTTTGGGCCTATTCTCGCCTGTGCAACTCTCCGTTCGGGCCTATTCTTGCCTGCGGGACTCTCCGTTCCGGCCTATTCTTGCCTGCGGGTCTCTCCGTTCGGGACAATTCTGACCTGCAAAACTCTCCGTTCGGACCTAATCTAGCCTCTGGGAGTCTCCTTTGGGGTCTCCTGTTGCGTGCGGGGCTGCTCCATTCCAGCCTTTTGTGCTTACGGAGCTCCGATATTCGGTCCTGTTCTAGCATGCGGAGCTCCGCTACTCAGGCCTGATTGTGCGTGCGGGGCTCCGCTACTCGGGCCTGTTGGTGCATGCGGGGCTCCACTACTTGGGCCTGTTCTTGCATGCGGGGCTCCGCTACTCGGGTCTGTTCGTGCTTGCAGGGCTCTGCTACTCGGGCCTGTTCATGCGTGCGGGGCTCCGCTATTCAGGCCTGATAGTGTGTGCGGGGCTCCTCTATTCAGGCCTGTCCTTCCCTGCGGGACTCTATTCGGGCCTATACTTCCCTGCGGGACTCTGTTCGGGCCTATTCTGGCCTGCGAGACCCTCCGTTCGCCCCCATTGTGGTCTGCGGGACCCTCGTTCGGGCCCATTCTCACCTTCGAGACCCTCTGTTCGGGCTTTTCTGGCCTGCGGGACTCTCCGTTCGGGCCTATTCTTGTGAGCGGGTCTCTATTCCGGCCTATTTTTGCCTAAGGGCTCCTCTATTCGGGCCTATTCTGGCCTGCGGGACTCTCCGTTCGGGCCTATTCTCACCTGGGGAACTCTCCGTTCGGGCCTTTCTGGCCTTCGGGACTCTGTTCGGGTCTCTTCTTGCCAGCGGGGCTCTTCGTTTGGGCCTATTCTTGCCTGCAGAACTCTGTTCGGGCCTCTTCTTGCCTGCACAGCCCCTCTACTCGGGCCTATTTTTGCCTGCGGGACTCTGTCCAGGCCTATTGTTGCCCCCGGAAAACTCCGTTCGGTCCTATTCTGGCTTGTGGGACTCTGTTCGGGCCTATGCTTGCCTGCGGGAATCTCCTTTCAGGGTTATGCTGACCTGTGGGATTCTCAGTTTGGGCGTATTCTCGCCTGCAGGACATCTCTTCGGGCCTATTCTCGCCCGCGGGACCCTCCGTTCGGTCGTTTCTGGCCTGCGGGACTCTCCGTTCGGGCCTAATCTTGCCTGCAGGATTCTGCGTTCGGGCTTACTCTTGCTTGCCGGACAGGGTTCGGGCGTCTTGTTGCCTGCACGGCTCCTCTACTCGGGCCTCATTTTGCCTTCGGGACACCGTTCGGGTCTATTCTTGGTCCGGGAATCTCCGTTCGGGCCTATGCTGGCCTGCTGGACTCTGTTCGGGCCTATGCTTGCCTGCGGGAATGACCGTTCGGGCCTATGTTGGCCTGCGGGACTCTCCGTTCGGGCCATTCTGGCCTGCGGGACTCTCCGTTCGGGCGTATTCTCTGGAGCGGGACTTTACTCGGGCCTATTCTTGCCTCCGGGCCTCCTCTATTCTTGCCTATTCTTGCCTCCGGGAATCTCCGTTCTGGCCTGTTCGGGCCTGCGGGACTCTGTTCGGGCCTATGCTTGCCTGCAGGAATCTCTGTTCCGCCCTACTCTGGCCTGCGGGACTCTCCGTTCAGGCCTATTCTGGCCTGCGGGACTCTGTTCGGGCCTATTCTTGCTCCGGGAATCGCCGGTCGGGCGTACCCTGGCTTGCGGGACTCTGTTCGGGCCTATGCTTGCCTGCAGGAATCTCTGTTCTGGCCTATTCTGGCCTGCAGGACTCTCCGTTCGGGCCTATTCTGGCCTGCAGGACTCTGTTTGGGCCTATGCTTGCCTACGGGAATCTCCGTTCAGGCGTATGCTGGCCTGCGGGTCTCTCCGTTCGGGCCTATTCTTGCCTGCGGGACTCTCCGTTTGGGCGTATCCTTGCCTGCGGGACTCTGTTCGGGCCTCTTCTTGCCCGCACGGCTCCTCTACTCGGGCCTATTTTTGCCTGTGGGACTCTATTGGGGCCTATTCTTGCCTCCGACAATCTCCGTTCGGGCCTATTCTGGCCTGCGGGACTCTTCGTTCAGGCCTAGGCTTCCCTTTGGCAATCTCCGTTCAGGCGTATGCTGGCCTGCGGGACTCTGTTCGGGCCTTTGGTTGCTTTCGGAAATCCCCGTTCTGGCCTATTCTGGCCTGCGGAATTCTGTTGGGGGCTATTCTTGCTCCGGGAATCTCTGTTCGGGACTATTCTGGCCTGTGGGACTCTGTTCGGGCCCATGCCTGCCTGCGGGGCTCTCTGTTCAGGCCTTTTTCGCCTACGGGACTCTCCGTTCGGGCCTATTCTCTGGAGCGGGACTTTAGTCGGGCCTACTCTTGCCTACGGGGCTCCTCTATTCTTGCCTCTGGGATTCTGTTCGGGCCTATTCTTGTCTGCGGGACTCTCCGTTTGAGCCTATTCTTGCCTGTGGGTTCTCCGTTCAGGGCTACTCTTGCCAGCGAGACTCTGTTCGTGCCTCATCTTGCCTGCATGGCTGCTCTACTCGGGCCTACTCTTGCCTGCGGGACTCTGTTCGGGCCTATCCTTGCTCTGGGAAACTCCGTTCGGGCATACCCTGGCCTGCGGGACTCCGTTCGGGCCTATTCTGGCCTGCGGGACTCTGTTTGGGCCTATGCTTGCCTGCAGGAATCTCTGTTCCGGCCTATTGTGGCCTGCAGGACTCTCCGTTCGGGCCTATTGTGGCCTACGGGACTCTGTTTGGGCCTATGCTTGCCTACGGGAATCTCCGTTCAGGCGTATGCTGGCCTGCGGTATTCTCAATTTGGGCATATTCTCTCACCTCCGGGACTTTCCTTTGGGCCTATTCTCGCCTGTGCAACTCTCCGTTCGGGCCTATTCTTGCCTGCGGGACTCTCCGTTCCGGCCTATTCTTGCCTGCGGGTCTCTCCGTTCCGGACAATTCTGACCTGCAAAACTCTCCGTTCGGACCTAATCTAGCCTCTGGGAGTCTCCTTTGGGGTCTCCTGTTGCGTGCGGGGCTGCTCCATTCCAGCCTTTTGTGCTTACGGAGCTCCGATATTCGGTCCTGTTCTAGCATGCGGAGCTCCGCTACTCAGGCCTGATTGTGCGTGCGGGGCTCCGCTACTCGGGCCTGTTGGTGCATGCGGGGCTCCACTACTTGGGCCTGTTCTTGCATGCGGGGCTCCGCTACTCGGGTCTGTTCGTGCTTGCAGGGCTCTGCTACTCGGGCCTGTTCGTGCGTGCGGGGCTCCGCTATTCAGGCCTGATAGTGTGTGCGGGGCTCCTCTATTCAGGCCTGTCCTTCCCTGCGGGACTCTATTCGGGCCTATACTTCCCTGCGGGACTCTGTTCGGGCCTATTCTGGCCTGCGAGACCCTCCGTTCGCCCCCATTGTGGTCTGCGGGACCCTCGTTCGGGCCCATTCTCACCTTCGAGACCCTCTGTTCGGGCTTTTCTGGCCTGCGGGACTCTCCGTTCGGGCCTATTCTTGTGAGCGGGTCTCTATTCCGGCCTATTTTTGCCTAAGGGCTCCTCTATTCGGGCCTATTCTGGCCTGCGGGACTCTCCGTTCGGGCCTATTCTCACCTGGGGAACTCTCCGTTCGGGCCTTTCTGGCCTTCGGGACTCTGTTCGGGTCTCTTCTTGCCAGCGGGGCTCTTCGTTTGGGCCTATTCTTGCCTGCAGAACTCTGTTCGGGCCTCTTCTTGCCTGCACAGCCCCTCTACTCGGGCCTATTTTTGCCTGCGGGACTCTGTCCAGGCCTATTGTTGCCCCCGGAAAACTCCGTTCGGTCCTATTCTGGCTTGTGGGACTCTGTTCGGGCCTATGCTTGCCTGCGGGAATCTCCTTTCAGGGTTATGCTGACCTGTGGGATTCTCAGTTTGGGCGTATTCTCGCCTGCAGGACATCTCTTCGGGCCTATTCTCGCCCGCGGGACCCTCCGTTCGGTCGTTTCTGGCCTGCGGGACTCTCCGTTCGGGCCTAATCTTGCCTGCAGGATTCTGCGTTCGGGCTTACTCTTGCTTGCCGGACAGGGTTCGGGCGTCTTGTTGCCTGCACGGCTCCTCTACTCGGGCCTCATTTTGCCTTCGGGACACCGTTCGGGTCTATTCTTGGTCCGGGAATCTCCGTTCGGGCCTATGCTGGCCTGCTGGACTCTGTTCGGGCCTATGCTTGCCTGCGGGAATGACCGTTCGGGCCTATGTTGGCCTGCGGGACTCTCCGTTCGGGCCATTCTGGCCTGCGGGACTCTCCGTTCGGGCCTATTCTCTGGAGCGGGACTTTACTCGGGCCTATTCTTGCCTCCGGGCCTCCTCTATTCTTGCCTATTCTTGCCTCCGGGAATCTCCGTTCTGGCCTGTTCGGGCCTGCGGGACTCTGTTCGGGCCTATGCTTGCCTGCAGGAATCTCTGTTCCGCCCTACTCTGGCCTGCGGGACTCTCCGTTCAGGCCTATTCTGGCCTGCGGGACTCTGTTCGGGCCTATTCTTGCTCCGGGAATCGCCGGTCGGGCGTACCCTGGCTTGCGGGACTCTGTTCGGGCCTATGCTTGCCTGCAGGAATCTCTGTTCTGGCCTATTCTGGCCTGCAGGACTCTCCGTTCGGGCCTATTCTGGCCTGCAGGACTCTGTTTGGGCCTATGCTTGCCTACGGGAATCTCCGTTCAGGCGTATGCTGGCCTGCGGGTCTCTCCGTTCGGGCCTATTCTTGCCTGCGGGACTCTCCGTTTGGGCGTATCCTTGCCTGCGGGACTCTGTTCGGGCCTCTTCTTGCCCGCACGGCTCCTCTACTCGGGCCTATTTTTGCCTGTGGGACTCTATTGGGGCCTATTCTTGCCTCCGACAATCTCCGTTCGGGCCTATTCTGGCCTGCGGGACTCTTCGTTCGGGCCTAGGCTTCCCTTTGGCAATCTCCGTTCAGGCGTATGCTGGCCTGCGGGACTCTGTTCGGGCCTTTGGTTGCTTTCGGAAATCCCCGTTCTGGCCTATTCTGGCCTGCGGAATTCTGTTCGGGGCTATTCTTGCTCCGGGAATCTCTGTTCGGGACTATTCTGGCCTGTGGGACTCTGTTCGGGCCCATGCCTGCCTGCGGGGCTCTCTGTTCAGGCCTTTTTCGCCTACGGGACTCTCCGTTCGGGCCTATTCTCTGGAGCGGGACTTTAGTCGGGCCTACTCTTGCCTACGGGGCTCCTCTATTCTTGCCTCTGGGATTCTGTTCGGGCCTATTCTTGTCTGCGGGACTCTCCGTTTGAGCCTATTCTTGCCTGTGGGTTCTCCGTTCAGGGCTACTCTTGCCAGCGAGACTCTGTTCGTGCCTCATCTTGCCTGCATGGCTGCTCTACTCGGGCCTACTCTTGCCTGCGGGACTCTGTTCGGGCCTATCCTTGCTCTGGGAAACTCCCTTCGGGCATACCCTGGCCTGCGGGACTCCGTTCGGGCCTATTCTGGCCTGCGGGACTCTGTTTGGGCCTATGCTTGCCTGCAGGAATCTCTGTTCCGGCCTATTGTGGCCTGCAGGACTCTCCGTTCGGGCCTATTGTGGCCTACGGGACTCTGTTTGGGCCTATGCTTGCCTACGGGAATCTCCGTTCAGGCGTATGCTGGCCTGCGGTATTCTCAATTTGGGCATATTCTCTCACCTCCGGGACTTTCCTTTGGGCCTATTCTCGCCTGTGCAACTCTCCGTTCGGGCCTATTCTTGCCTGCGGGACTCTCCGTTCCGGCCTATTCTTGCCTGCGGGTCTCTCCGTTCCGGACAATTCTGACCTGCAAAACTCTCCGTTCGGACCTAATCTAGCCTCTGGGAGTCTCCTTTGGGGTCTCCTGTTGCGTGCGGGGCTGCTCCATTCCAGCCTTTTGTGCTTACGGAGCTCCGATATTCGGTCCTGTTCTAGCATGCGGAGCTCCGCTACTCAGGCCTGATTGTGCGTGCGGGGCTCCGCTACTCGGGCCTGTTGGTGCATGCGGGGCTCCACTACTTGGGCCTGTTCTTGCATGCGGGGCTCCGCTACTCGGGTCTGTTCGTGCTTGCAGGGCTCTGCTACTCGGGCCTGTTCGTGCGTGCGGGGCTCCGCTATTCAGGCCTGATAGTGTGTGCGGGGCTCCTCTATTCAGGCCTGTCCTTCCCTGCGGGACTCTATTCGGGCCTATACTTCCCTGCGGGACTCTGTTCGGGCCTATTCTGGCCTGCGAGACCCTCCGTTCGCCCCCATTGTGGTCTGCGGGACCCTCGTTCGGGCCCATTCTCACCTTCGAGACCCTCTGTTCGGGCTTTTCTGGCCTGCGGGACTCTCCGTTCGGGCCTATTCTTGTGAGCGGGTCTCTATTCGGGCCTATTTTTGCCTAAGGGCTCCTCTATTCGGGCCTATTCTGGCCTGCGGGACTCTCCGTTCGGGCCTATTCTCACCTGGGGAACTCTCCGTTCGGGCCTTTCTGACCTTCGGGACTCTGTTCGGGTCTCTTCTTGCCAGCGGGGCTCTTCGTTTGGGCCTATTCTTGCCTGCAGGACTCTGTTCGGGCCTCTTCTTGCCTGCACAGCCCCTCTGCTCGGGCCTATTTTTGCCTGCGGGACTCTGTCCAGGCCTATTGTTGCCCCCGGAAAACTCCGTTCGGTCCTATTCTGGCTTGTGGGACTCTGTTCGGGCCTATGCTTGCCTGCGGGAATCTCCTTTCAGGGTTATGCTGACCTGTGGGATTCTCAGTTTGGGCGTATTCTCGCCTGCAGGACATCTCTTCGGGCCTATTCTCGCCCGCGGGACCCTCCGTTCGGTCGTTTCTGGCCTGCGGGACTCTCCATTCGGGCCTAATCTTGGGAGCGGGAGCGGGACTCTACTCGGGCCTATTCTTGCCTAGGGGCCTCTTCTATTCGTGCTTCTTCTTGCCAGTGGGACTCTGTTCAGGCCCGTTCTTGCCTGCAGGATTCTGCGTTCGGGCTTATTCTTGCTTGCCGGACAGTGTTCGGGCGTCTTGTTGCCTGCACGGCTCCTCTACTCGGGCCTCATTTTGCCTTCGGGACACCGTTCGGGTCTATTCTTGGTCCGGGAATCTCCGTTCGGGCCTATGCTCGCCTGCTGGACTCTGTTCGGGCCTATGCTTGCCTGCGGGAATGACCGTTTGGGCCTATGTTTCCCTGCGGGACTGACCGGGCCTTTCTGACCTTCGGGACTCTGTTCGGGTCTCTTCTTGCCAGCGGGGCTCTTCGTTTGGGCCTATTCTTGCCTGCAGAACTCTGTTCGGGCCTCTTCTTGCCTGCACAGCCCCTCTACTCGGGCCTATTTTTGCCTGCAGGTCTCTGTCCAGGCCTATTGTTGCCCCCGGAAAACTCCGTTCGGTCCTATTCTGGCTTGTGGGACTCTGTTCGGGCCTATGCTTGCCTGCGGGAATCTCCTTTCAGGGTTATGCTGACCTGTGGGATTCTCAGTTTGGGCGTATTCTCGCCTGCAGGACATCTCTTCGGGCCTATTCTCGCCCGCGGGACCCTCCGTTCGGTCGTTTCTGGCCTGCGGGACTCTCCGTTCGGGCCTAATCTTGCCTGCAGGATTCTGCGTTCGGGCTTATTCTTGCTTGCCGGACAGGGTTCGGGCGTCTTGTTGCCTGCACGGC